>NC_141367.1:18584606-19184606 GCF_963921425.1 Dryas octopetala | reverse complement strand
TCTTGAGGTAGAGAGTGGAGGAGAAGAGCAGGCGGCTTACGCCAATGGGAAACAGCAACACGAACGCTGAGAAATGGGTTGCTAGTGAAGCCATGTGAATGATCTGTGTTTGTTGTGTTTCCTTCTGCCTTCTCTGTCTGTGTTTCTGATTTTCCTCCTCTTTGTTTTCGTTCCCTCGTTGACGTTGAGAGCTCTGAAATTCAGAAAGAGAGGTTTTTGTAGCTCAAATTCTGAAAGACTTTTTTGATCGTCTCATTCACAAAGAAGGTGGTTAATTAGCCGCGGGTACCCAATATGGATTGGGCTTTTGGGCTCGGGTAATTCTAAAAGGACCCGGCGTTTGTTTTCAAAATTGTATAATTTTTTGAAAGAATTAATTACACTTACACCCTATGAAGTTTATCGTCTTTTCACATATACCCCCTGAGGTTTCAAAACTATTGCATATAACCATTTACAAGAGAAAAAAATAAATAAACAAAAATAATAATATTTGTATTGAGGTTGGACCTTACACCTTGAGTAATCTTATTAGGCCATTTTACCCCTTAGCATGCATTTTTGCATAATTTTTTATTATTTTTCGTCTCACTATAGAAGGTTATATGCAACAGTTTTGAAATCTCAGGAGTGTATGTGTAATTATTGAAACCTTAGGGAGTGTATGTGAAAAAATGATAAATCTCAAGAAGTATAAGTGTAATTAACTCTTTTTTGAGGAGAGCAAATTTGCTCACCACCATCACCACCCTATTATAAATTTGACATGTGTTTTATTAACTAATCAAAGTTAACTATAATTAACTATTTGAATTTAATATATAAAAATGATATTATGATGAGAGAGAAAATTGATTTAGAAATAAAACAAACAAAATAAAATAAAAAGTTAAAATCCCATTAGCTCCCCAAGCCCAACCCGATCGGCCGGAGTACATGCAGGGGCCGCCGTCCCCGAAGGAGGAGGTAGGGGTGGTTGCAGATCGGGTATGGAGGTATACTGGTGAAGGGTCTTTTATTTTGAGAGCAACAGAAAGGCCACTGGAAAGATGGAAGGGGAAGGTGTGGGGTTCTGCTGATCGGGTTGGACTTGGGGAGCTGATGGGTTTTTAACTTTTTATTTTATTTTTTTGTTTGTTTTATTTCTAAATCAATTTTCTCTCTCATCATAATATCTTTTTTAGTGTCTAATTTTAAACCTCCTAATCACCTCAAAAATTTGTCTAAACCTCCACTCATCTAGAAACTCTTTCAAAACCCCCTATAACTTATAATCCTAAATTACCCTTCTGACGTGCGCTGACACATGCTGACACGTGCTGACGCATACTGACATCACTGTAACTAAATTTTGGTGAAACTTTTTTTTTTTTTTTCTGGAATTGAAGTTTTTGCTAAAACTCAATATTTTGCTGAAACTAAAATCAAACACTGAAATTGAATTTCATTACACTAAAACTGAATTTCAAGAATTCAGTTACACTGAAACTGAATTTCAAGAATTCAATTACACTGAAACTGAATTTCATAAATTCAGTCACACTGAATTGAAGAATTCACTTACTGAAACTGAATTAAGTGATGAAACAGTTACACATTGACTAAAATGCAATTACACCTTAATTAAAAAACAATTACACCTTCACTAAAATAATTACACTTCACTAAAACAGTTACACCTTTACATGACAAAAAATAACAATTATATCAATTCAGTGTTTCACTATAGAATAAATTCAGTTTCAGTCTGAATTCAGTTTCAGTCTGAATTCAATTTCAGTGAATTCAGTTTCATTGCATTCATTAAATTCAAATTCAGTTCACTGAATGCATTGAAACTGAATTCAGTGAAATTGAAAAAATATATCTATTGTTAATTATATTTTATATTGTGAGAGAGATATAACTAACAATAGAGAGAGAGAGTTGATGGTGGTGATCTCACTAGCAACCGTAGCGGGACAACGCCACACGCGCCGACGACAGTCGCGCGCAGAGGAGAGAGAACAAAGAGAAGAAACATGATGCAGGAATGTGAGAGAGAGAGAGAGAGAGAGAGAGAGAGAGAGCGCGTGAGAATAGGAGAAAGTATATTGGAAATTGATTTTGAATAACCTAGGGTTATAATAGGAATATTAAAAAAAAAGTCAAATTTAGCTGAGTGTTAGTTAACTAGGGGGTTTTGGAAGAGTTTAAGGTCCCGTTTGGGATTGCGGTGGAGGACCCAAAAGCTGCTGTAGATGACAATTCTCATCACCTACAACAGTTTTAGTGTTTGGTAAAAAAATAAAAAACTGTTTTCCCCCACAATTCTCAACTCTCCACAACAAAAACAGAAAGCAGGTTTCTAGGTGCTTTTAAAAGCTACAGTGAATCACAAGAACAATGAATATTTTATTTTACCCATAATACCCTTATTGATTTATATAATTTTTATTTGTGTTATTTTAAATTAAAAAATATATCTATTGTTAGTTATATTTTATATTGTGATAATTAATTATGATATTTTATTTGTATGATTAAAATTATAATATACCTAAAAAAATAATAGGCATACTTATTTAATAATGTTGTTCTTAAAAAAATTAATGCTAATAAAAATTTGTAGCCACAAATTTAAAAATAAGTAAAAAAAACATTTTTGTTTTACCAAACAAATAAGTGAAAGACACTTTCAGTATCATGTTCATTTTAGTAATTATACACAGTCACAACACTTTTACATTAACATTTACCAAACACTTTAATACTGTTTTTTTTTTGCACTCACAGCACTTTTGAAAACATAGTTTACCAAACACTCAACTGCTTTACTTTACAGCTGACTTTACTTCATAACTGTTTTACTTCACAGCTGTTTTTCCTCACAGCAATACCAAACTGGCCCTAAGTAGGTAATAGGGGGTTTTGAATTAATTATATTAAGGGTGAATGTTTTGAAATAATTAAGTTCTAAATAAGAGGTTATGAATAGTTTCACTATCTTTTTTATATATTAAATTCAAATAATTAACTATAGTTAACTCTGATTAGTCAATAAGACACGTGTCAAATTTATAATAGGGTGGTGATAGTGGTGAGCAAATTTGCTCTCTATTTTTAGCAAATTATAATAACGGTCTTCGAAATTTACGTGAGTATCACTTTAATTCACAAATTTATTTTTTAAATTCTATAATTTATGAACTTTCACTCATGTTATCATGTATCACTTAAGTCCACTATGTAATTCTTTTTTATTTTTTATCGAACACTATGTCAATTCTAATCATTTTTTTTTTCTATCGATTTTAGTCATGTATATCATATTGGGGGGAAGAAAGAGAAGGTGAGTTGTCATTTTATCTCTCAAAAGCAGGTCACATGGTTGACACGTGACTAAAACTGATGGAATACATGAATGAAATTGACAATATTGACTTAAGTGATACATAAGTGAAAGTTGGTGAACTATAGAATTCAAAAAACAACTTAGTGGACCCAAGTGATACTCGAGGTAAAGTTCAATGACCATTGTAATAAGGCTTATTCACTAATTTGTCTCATGAAACTAACTTTTTTTCTCACTTTACTCTTTCAAAATTAATTCTTCTCACTTTACTCCCTGAACTTTACAAATGACTTTCATTAGAGTATTTCAGTCCAACTCCATCCATTTTGCCGTTAAAAGAGCTGACGTAGCACATCAATAGTAGGCGCCACATTAGCTTTTTTAATGAACTAATAGATGGAGTTGAGGGAAAGAGTCATTTGTAAAATTCGGGGAGCAAAGTGAAAAGATTAAACTTTAAGAGGGCAAAGTGAGAAAAAAAGTTAGTTTCAAAGGGCAAATTCGCAAATAAGCTTTGTTATAATTTACTCTAACTTTTTTTTCAAGTTTTCCAACTTAGTTACCCCTTAAGGCCTTAACTAACAAAAAAAAAAATCCAAAAGAACCCAGACATCCCCTCACCCGACACACTGAGCAAGGTCAACATGGTTGCCAGCCTCCTCTAGCACTAGATCGAAAAATAGGGAGAGTGCCCAAGGGTTTAATAAAAGTCATAAATCTCAGTCTATGTATGGAATATTAATCTCGTAGTTGAGACTTTGTTAGGACCTTTCGTTTCCTGTATTTTATTAGAGGTTCTTGTTTTTTTTTTTTAAGGATTCTTGTTTAACGGTTTTTTCTCATTTTAAATCTAAACGAAATAAGTTGGACTTGAGTTTTACTTAATCTTTCACATTATGTATGGAATATGTATAAGCTATTCACGCCTTAAAGCTTACGAGCGTGGGGGTGTGACAATTTGGTATCATAGCTAAGGTTAAAGATTCTATAGACTTAGGAAGAGTTAAAAGAAATTAGTGGGGACTAGTCAGCTGCCAAGTCAATAGAATATGTTGATTATGATATTAGTGTAAATTTTGTTGTGCATGTTTATTTTAGTAATTAATGTTATGTTTTGGGTTGAAGTGATGGATAAGAAAACTGGAAGAGGTTACCTCAATCCTAGGGATGGGATTACAAAAATATGTCCCAGAGGCAGCGGTGGGATGGCCAGAGGCAAATGACTGTGGGTAGGATTGAGTGGTGATTGCTACCATTTATTTTGTTTTTTGTTTTTAATGTAAATTAGTTGTCCTTTATTGTCTTTTAGTATTAGGATAAATTTGTAATTTTATAAATTAAAATAAAGGGTTTTAGGTGAGAAGAAAGGGGGTGTTCAAATAGCAATTCTCAAAAAAAAAAAAAATTGTGAAGCTTTCAAAGCAAAACATTGGGAAAAAAAATAAAGAAGCAAAATATGAGTTAATTACATTTACACCCCTTGAGGTTTATCAACTTTTCACATACACCCCTTAGAGTTTCAATAATTACACATACACCCCATGAGGTTTTAAAACTGTCACATATAACCCTCTATAGTGAGACGAAAATAATGAGAAATTATGCAAAAAAGTATGCTAAGAGATTAAATAGCTTAATAAGATTATTCAAGGTATAAAGTCCAACCTGAATACAAATATTTTCCTTTTTATTTATTTATTTTTTTCTTTTGTAGGGGGTTATATGCAACAATTTTTAAACCTCATGGGGTGTATGTGTAATTATTGAAACGCCATGGGGTGTATGTAAAAAGACGATAAACCTCAGAAGGTGTAAGTGTAATTAACTCAGCAAAATATTGGATCCTTTTAGAATTTCTCTTTGGGCTGAGTTGAAGCCCATTAAGTAGAGCCCACCAACGGCCCACTTCTCGTCTTCAACCTCAAGCCGAAGCTGGTATGTGGTTTAACTCTCATTTCAATTTTATTTTCTTCGAAACAAGTTCTACCCCAATTCTTCTGTCACTCTGCAACTTGGAGGCTTTGGAGCTCGGTCATTGGAGAAACCAAAACAATGCTTTCTTCAATAACCTCTCAACGCCTCAGACCCTTTCTTCTGCTTCATCTCCCTCACGCTCAAAGCCTCCTATATTCCTCTCTTACTCAGCATCCTCACTCTGTTTCCACCACACCGATTTCGATTCATAACCCCACCAACCCAGAACCTCAATCAAATTCAACAATTTATGACCACTCCACGGTACGTGAAACGCTAACTACATACTGCAATGACTGGAAGAAAGCCTTGGACTTTTTCAACTGGGTGGAGACTCAATGTCAATTTCAACACACCACCGAAACCTACAATCGCATGCTTGACATTCTCGGTAAGTTCTTTGAGTTTGAGCTTTCTTGGAACTTAGTTCACAAAATGAAGCAGAACCCAGTTTCTGCTCCCGACCACAGTACATGTCGTATACTGTTTAAAAGATATGTATCTGCACATCTTGTAAAGGAAGCTATAGATACTTATAATAGATTGGAAGAGTTTGGTTTGAAGGATGAGACTTCTTATTGTAATCTTATTGATGCTCTTTGTGAGTATAAGCATGTGGTTGAGGCCCAAGAATTGTTCTTTTGGAATAACAAAGATTTGGGCTTTGATAAGAGTACTAAACTCTATAATATAATTCTTCGCGGGTGGATGAAAATGGGGTGGTGGGGTAAGTGTAGGGACTTTTGGGAAGAGATGGATAGGAGAGGTGTTTGTAAAAATTTGCATTCGTATTCAACATATATGGATATCTTATGCAAGAGTGGAAAACCATGGAAGGCTGTGAAGTTGTATAAGGAGATGAAAAACAAAGGGATCAAACTGGATGTGGTGGCATATAATACAGTTATTCGTGCTGTTGGTCTTTCTGAGGGTGTTGATTTTTCCACTCGGCTGTTGAGGGAGATGAAGGAATTGGGATGTAATCCCAATGTTGTGACATATAATACAATCATAAAGCTTTTGTGCGAGAATGGGAGATTCAAGGAGGCATTCTCGGTGCTTCATCTAATGCCTAAGAATGGTTGTGTACCGGATGTGATCACTTATCATTGTATTTTTAAGCATCTAGAGAGGCCGAGCGAGATCCTTAGACTGTTTAATAGGATGATTGAATGTGGGGTTCTTCCTAGTATGGACACTTTTGTGATGCTTATGAGGAAGTTTGAGAGATGGGGGTTCCTCAGACCAATGTTTATTCTGTGGAATAAGATGGAAAAACTTGGGTGTAGTCCTGATGAGTTTGCTTACAATGCTTTAATTGATGCTCTGGTGGAAAAAGGTATGTTAGACATGGCTAGGAAGTATGATGAAGAGATGATAGCAAAGGGCCTTTCAGCTAAGCCAAGGGTCCTGTTGGGGACGAAACTGCAGAGATGTGAATCTGATGATGGGTAATTGCAATATGATTTGGATGCTTCTGAAATGCTTATGTTTGTATCCGCGATATTCGGCCGTTCCCACCTGCACTGGGTGCTGAAGGATATGATCTATATGGCTCAAACATACATACTATGAGCATTGCCGCTGAAAACATTGGCATTGAGAACAGAGTTTGGGGTAACTGCAGATTCTTGGATGACCTTTTGTGCTGGGCTTGTTATAGAGTGGGCACCTATTTCCTGTTCATAAGCAAATTAGACGTTAAAGCCCTTTCTGATCCAGGATATGGATGCATGGGTAAATTTGCCTGCAAAAGCTGATGATTTGGTTCCCAAAAGTATGCTTTATATGGTTCAGAAGTAGGAGGACACCCTTCTCGGTGGCCTTGCTATTTTCAATGGCTTGAAATAATTTCCAAATTTCTATCCTAAGGACATAGTTGTTCATCCATTTTGCCTTCCACTCTACCAGTCATGTAAATCCAGTGGTGATATTAAGCAAGTTGCCAGTGGTGATATTAAGGTTGCTGTATTGGTGTCCCTCCACCTGCATATTGATATGGGTAATTTTATTGTTACTTTAACTTCATCTTAGAACAAGTTTCCTAATGAGCAATGAAAATTTACAGGGAGGACATTGCAATTGGATGCATTTTATTGGCCAATTAAAATAGTTATTGGAGTTTCTATAGTGTTTCCTTTTCCTTTTCCTTTTTTTTTCAGAGTGTTTTCCCCCTCTGTTTGCGTAATTATGCTATGTAATTGCTAGCTTGAATATTAGCAGCCTAGGTGAGGTGCTGTTTCCTTTTATTTTCTCTTTTTATGCATCCGATGTACCTGTTGCTACTGCTTTGGATTAAAACTGTTGATTATATTGGTTTCCCATACAATTCTTCTATTGACCAAAAAATGTGTTATTTTACATAGAATGATATAGAGAAGTTGGTGTACCTAAGTCAGAAGGATCTTGCATGGATGCCATAATCCTTTCCCTTCATGGTTCTGTGCAGCCTGAAATGCAGACAAGCAAAGACATTCATATTTGAGATGCAATTTTGAAGGTTTTAAACTTCATATGGAATTTGTGGTTGATGCTTCATCTTTTCTATATTTATGGGAATTTAGTTCTCAATCTCCAAATTGTTGGAGATTGTTGTCAGTACAAACATTGCTGTATTTGTGTATGTTTAATGCCTAGCTATTACCTTCATTCTGTTCTTTTTTTCCTGGTTTACATTTCTGTTTTAGAACGGGAGCTTCACTTGGATGAAATTCACTTTATTGTTCCATGGAAGCAATGCCAATATTGGTGAATAGAATTGCAAGAAAAAATCTTGCTACATTTTAGTTGTGTCTTCATATATACGATTTAAGATCAGTTACACTACTTATGCGAAGCAACAGCAGTACAACCCGTCAACTGGCATGTATTCCCTTCATAAGTTATTCATATTAGCAAGTAAGGACTTGGTAGTTTCATATTTTATTATAGCTTGTCTTGGTTTTTTTTTTTTGTCACACTTGAATTTATCTTGTATCTGTTTGTTTTTCTGCACGAGTTCTACTCATAATATGACAACATGATGTGAAGTGGTCACGCATGTTGGGCTAGTGAGAAGATTACCTCTAGCTAATTTCATCATGTGGCATGTTAAGCTTTCACTTTTGTCCTATAATGACTCTTCTGATGTGCATCAAACACCGTCCTGAGGAAGCAAATTTGAAGCCATTCTCAGAATCTTCTTATGACTTCAAACATCAATGGTTGAAAATTCATAGTTTCTTGGTAGGTACGCCGCGGTACAACATGTTGTTCACATGCAGGTAGGAAGTAGCAGGAATGTTGTAAGGTGCAACTTTGCTATTCCAACAGTCTAGTTCAAACCATGAAGTCCTTGGTTATTATGCACCGTTCAATTTAATTCGAAGTTTTGGTTTCTATTATGTCTCTATATGGAAAGTTCAAGAAAGGCAATGAACGGCTAGAATCATCTCATCCATGATGCAGTGGCTTACTAGGAAGGTGACAAGTGGACCATGCCCATTAGGAATTCAGATTCAGATCCTCCTAACAAATGGGGACCGTCAGTCCAACCAAGACTGTACAAGTAGCATGCGTTTTGTGGAAAACCAAAACTATCCAAGGCCAACCAGCATGTGTGGTTCTCAATGGCCCTTGAACTCTCTCTCACGCTGCTATCCGTTTAAAAACCAAAGGCTCTCAAAAATACACCATAATATCTCCTCTTCCACAAGCAAATAAACCCATTAACAACCATCAGAAAGCTCTAACAAAGCAAAAGAACACCCTGCAATTTTCTCAGAGCTTCTTCTGGTTCAACTTTTTCAATGGCAACTTCAATTTCTGCAACCGGGTTTAAAGGAAGCTCCTTTCATGGAAGTTGGGGAACTTCAATGGTTGGTGAAGATTATAGCATGCTGGTCAGATCAGTGCCAACCCAAGTCCGAGTTGGGAAGCCAGTCCGAGCACAACCCATGATGAAGAATATCAATGAAGGAAAGGGTATCTTTGCTCCTGCTGTTGTTGTTGCACGTAATATTATTGGCAAGAAGCGCTTCAATCAAATTAGGGGTAAAGCAATTGCTTTGCACTCGCAGGTAATATAGTCTTCCCTTTGTGACTAGCTACGACTAAGATCACACTATAAAGTTAATTTCTTTTTCTGCCTATGCTGTAAGCTTGACTGAACATGCACTTCTTGCTCAACCATTAGCATTATCAAATTTTTTTGTCAAACTAGAATTCAAAACTACAACTTTGAAAATGCTTTCTCTTGTCTACTGTACGACTCACATATTATGTTATCAGTTTACCGATTTGAACCGCACATTCAAATAAGCATCCATATTATCATTGGTTCGTATTCACAATCTGATATCATAAGATTTCTAGTAAAAGATTGTTTCTTTGTTAAGCAAATAACACCTTTAACCTCTTTTAGTCAACATTCCTCTCAGAGAGTTCGACTCTCATCCCCTCTCTCTCTCTCTCTCTCTCTCTCTCTCTCTCTCTCTCTCTCTCTCTCTCTCTCTCCTTGAACAAAAAAATGGTATTGTAGAATTTCTTAAATTTTGGACACCTGTTTCTCTGCAGGTAATCACCGAATTCTGCAAATCCATAGGAGCTGATGCGAAGCAAAGGCAAGGACTGATTCGGCTGGCCAAGAAGAACGGAGAAAGGCTGGGGTTCCTTGCATGATATGATGAATCAGATACACATGCATATGCCTCCATTTTGTTGTCACCATTAGAAATTTAATGTTATACTTATTTAATTTCATACTTCATTAATTTTAAGCACTTTCAGATGATCAGAATGTAAACTTTGATGTCTACTCCATATATATGCACTTGTCATGAATCATGATCATTCTTCAACTAGTTGCAATTTTATTTCTGTATTTAGTCCTTACAAAACTCAGGAAGAGATTTACTTATCAAAATGATATGAGTAAATACATGTCACAAGCTTTAGCAGTATTTTTTAATTTTTTTAATGATTATTTATCTAAAACGAGAATGAAATAAAGCTGTGAAAATTGAGATTCAGGTTTCCACTCTCAAACCCATTGTTATAAGCTCAAAACTAGCTTCCAATCTATGCAAGCCAGACTAGGACTGTTATCGACAGCCACATTCATGACATGAGTGTGTATTCACGGACATTGAGTGAATGCAGATCTTTAATGGCTCATCAGCAACACAGTAACTATCTACAAGAGACCTAATAGAAAAATTTGGCAAACATGCAGACTTGAATCATTTGGTTGTCAATCCAAGTAAATCACAGGTGTGTTACAAACAAAACTTACTTTAAGCGTACTTGAGAAAATTTTTAAAACTCCTAACATGAAGAAAAAGATTGTATTACATTGGCAAAAAATAAATTATAAGAAGCTTCCTCTAGCTTTTTTCAACAAACAACAGAAAAATTGTGGCCGGGTTCACAAGTTTGGTCACGGAGAGTGAAGACCCATGCAACAAAACAATTGAGCAATGCTCACACATTGTATCGAGGCTTTGCAGATCTTTCCCTTTTAGAATCATCCTGCAATAACAGAGGAAGTGAGATAGAGAACAGGAGTACTCAAAAACAGATAGCACCAACTAAAACTTACATGGAAGCTGTAAGTGATCTTGTCAGTGACATCAATTATGTCCTTCCACTTCCTCCCAATGCTCATCTACATGACAAGATTAAATTCAGTCAGTTGCCCGCATTTTAAATTTGCAACAAAACATGGGATGACAAAAATGCAATGATCACACTCTAACCTAAAAATGTGAGAGCTATGGATGCACACATACTATGAATTATTTTTAAAAAATAAATAAATATTTTAATTAGAGCAGATAGCTGAACAAGTTACGAGAAAATATTGTATCAGTGGTTGGTATAATAGTAGAACCAGCACAAAAAGGAAGAAATCTACCATGCATACCAAACACAACTACGTCGAGGAAAATGCAATTAAGAAATGCAGAATTGCATTCAAGCAAAATGATGGTTTTCCAATCTAAAATAAATTTAAGCAGAGCATCCTCTTTGCAACCATTAGAAAACTATAGAAATTAGTTCAAGAAACATTGGAAGAAGACCTCCTCCAAGCAAAAAGCTTCAGAGGGAAGCCAAAAGATACTTAAAGAACCCATCTCCTTTTCTCAAAGGTTAACTTTTCCCACTAAACCAAATCACATGCATCCGTCATTATAGGAAAATTAACCATCTCAGGGGACCCACCTATGTCTGATGGGGAAGAGGTCAAGAGAGTACATAAAATTATATTTTTCTTGTTTCTGATAATTATGTTTGGGATGGCATCATTTGGTTAGCAATTTAAAAATAAATTCTTTTTCATCAGGGAAGGAAACCAATGTTAGAGGTTTTGATTTTCCTGCAGTGAAGTATTTTTCCATCTAAACAACAAGAATAGAGCACTCAGCAACAACAACCTCACATCAATTAAATAAAAAAGGTTGTAGACCAGATTTGAAAATGTTGGTGGTTTTAACTATTTCATCATCTAACAGCACAGAAGATGAAAAGTCATCCACAGAAATAATATAGATCATCAAAATCCAATAAATCATCCGATTTAAAGTGTATATTTGAATCACCTGGGCAGCCTCGTTAGCAGCATTCCTAGTCCATAATGCAAGTTTATCCTGCCTCTGGCGCACACTTGCTACCACTCCACAAATCTCATCAGCCTCATCAAATTGCTCTCCAATCAGTGCCATCAACTACCCAGTAAAATAATAACCCATTGTTATAAAAATTCCAATAAACCCTAATGTAACAGGAATCAACCTAGTGCTTATCCCAATACACAAAAAGTCATCAACAACTCATCAGTGAGCAAGATAATTGATCCTCACCAAGCGTTTCACCGATGAGGAGATCATGACTATATATAGAGTAACTTTATCTTGCTAGGTACTTTGACATGTTATGTTGCATTTCCAAATAAAACCGTTAAGTAGGTGAAATCAAGTTGAATTCTTGATTCACATTCTAGCAACATAGCATGCCAAAATATCATTCCTCAACATATGTGTGTGTGTGCATACATAATATATATCAATAGAAAGAAAAATGATGAGGAAAGTGAGATCTCACAGTCTCTAGCCACATGGTTTCAAGGTTGGCCTTCCTGGCACTGGTGACAGTCCACTTCCCTCCATTAGCACACTCAGGGTCCTCCCATTTTGGTTCAACCCCAGCCCTGAACAAGTGAAAATCTGCATTTGCTGGCAACTTGCTGGGCTTGAATATCTGATCATAAAGACTGCAAAAATATTTTGCATCTCAACTTCAAATTAAGGGATTGAAATTGGATTAAAGTTCAGAACTTGAATCAAATGACCTTGCATACAACCAGTCTTGAAGGTCCAGAATTAAAAACTAAGGGCAAATTTGCTAACCTTTTCTTTTGCTTTTTTTTTTTTAAAAAAAAAAAATTTAAGAGAGAAAGGAAAACGGAGAGGGGAGAGAGGTGAGAGATGAAGAAGAACACAATGAATGGTTTTAAAATCTGAAAACTAAAATAATGTTACGTAGTTTTGGGCTCATAGTTAATTCAATATATTCTTAACCCTTCCTTCCTCTCCTATCATATGTTCTAAGTCTCACCCCTCTATCTTTCATTTAAATAAAAAAAAAAAAAAAGGACAAAAAATGTCATTAACCATCCCTTAATTATAACTATGAAACTATAATTAGGATGGAAAATAAACTAACAAAAGGCTAGAAACCAAGAAACTAACAGATGCAGAAACTAGGGAACTTATTTGGCTGCATCAATTGGAATTGTAAGTTATAGATTAAAGCATAAAAAAGATAAACCACACACACACACACAAAGGCAAAGCTAAGAACGTTGCAGCAAGCATTTTTGGGATTTCAGGGAATAAACCCCATCAAGCCAATGCATAAATTCAACCATTTTTTTTTTTCTCTAGAACTTTATCAATTCCAGGAAACAATATCAACATCAAACAAAGAAAAAAATAAAAGGACCAATATCCCTGTACGTTACTTGGCTTCAGAGAAAATTTCCCCCAAATTTTCCCATCAACCAAACAGAAGAAGATAATGACAATCAATTACAAATCAACAAAACAGGAAAAATAAGCACAGACCCACAAAACCAACAAGAGTAACAAATCCAAAAAGACAAACCCAAAACAAATACAGGGCAAGAAAAAACCTCAACGACTCAAAGCCATATAACCCAAAAAAAAAAAAAAAACAAATAAAAAAAAAGAGAGAAAGATTTGGAGGAAGGAGGAGATGGGTTATGTTAGGCATACCACCAAAACTCTTGGACAGTCTCGAAGGTGTAGGCTTTGCGAAGCGAGGTGCCCCAAGCAGCGCCTTGCTTGGGCTTGGATTGGTTGTCGAACCAGAAGGTCCACTTCCTCTCCAGCTTGTGGGGCTCGCTGCTCGGCTGTTTGTTTGCCTCGGCCGCCGCCTCTGCTCCGGTGTTCACCTCTATGTCTGCTGGTGGTGCTGGTGCTGCCTCCGTCGCCATTGTTGTCTTGTAGAAAGCTTTTGATTTCTCTCTGTCTGTGTGTGTCTCTGGGTTTTGTGTTTTTGGAAGACAGAGAGAAAATAGAGGCTTTGCTTTTGGAATCGGGTGTTTATATTGGAAGGACCCGGAACCTGCTTTTGCCCCGGCTTGACCCGACGGGTCGGCCCGCGTAAACCTAACTAGATGGGCCGATAGCCAATCTCTCAGTAGGAGTCCACAATGGGGTAGACCCATCATAATTCTCGCCCATAATTCTCTTCTTCTTGTGACCTAAACAACTTAAGAAATAAATGAGAATTGAAGGAAAATTTCAAGTTGGGGGTGTATTTATCAATTTTTTTAGTTTTGGAAGTTTTATGTTCTTAATTGAGATTTTGATTTCTAGGTTGGTTTGAGGTTGTGTGATGGATTGAGAGACTTTATACATGTTTCTAGTAGTTTAAGAAATTGATTTGAAGTGTTGAATTCAAAGAAAATTGAAGTTGGAAGAAATTTAAAAAATCTGGAAATTTACTTTAAAAATGGAGCAGTTTCGAGTAGCCTATTTTGTGATCATTTATTTCGAGTTTTATAGCTCTTTTTTAAATGCTTTCTATATGGTTGTAAAGAGAATATTCATAGCTTCAAAACTAGTATAAAATTGATGAATTTGCTGGAGATTTAATAGGTTAAAAGTTGGGTTAAAATTGAGAAAAAAAATTGAAAAACATAGGACATAATTGACCATTTTGCTCCTTCATTTAACGTCTGTTTATGAAATTTTGACATAATAGACCAAAATAGCAAATGTCATAAAGTTTGTGGATCAAAATGGCGAAAAAAAGTCATGGACCAAACCAAGACAAAGTGAATAATAAGTGGACCATTTTGGTAATTCTCTATTTCTATTTATCTCATCATTTGACAAAGATAGATATATAAAAGGGGGCGAATCCGTGGTATTCTATTTTTGACACAAGTTTTCAATAGGGTTCACTTTATATTGGATTTCAACAATCCAAACCGTCTATTTTTTAGGTGTCCATTAAAGGATTATTTTTGTAAAAAATTAGGTAAATCGGAAATTATTAACCTACAAAGATTAAATGGTCAACAAAATAAACACTTAAAATGTTGACTATTTAATTTTATATGGTAAATGATTTTTGATTTAACTAATTTTTTGCAAGAATGATTCCTTAATAGAGACCTAGAAAATAGACGGTTCGGATCGTTGAAATCCTATATGGAATGAACCCCATTAAAAATTTAGAAAATTAAGATTAAATACCAAATTCCAATAATTTTTTGGTATAGCATGAACACCATATAATATTTCAATTGAACTACCAAATTTAAATGTAGTTTTTTAGATTATGTCACAAATATGTTGGCCCATTTGATTTGAGCCTTTCCATTTGACATTTTTATCCTTTAGCTCACATATGACGAGTGTTAATTAAAATTTATAAGGTTTTGACAAAATTACCCTTGAGGCTTTTATATTATCTTGAAAATTTACTAATGTAGTCTCAACTTCACATTTAGTTGTGACTGTACGACACTCACAACTTCAAATTTAGTTGTGACTGAACGATAGTCACATCTAAGTTGTGAGACAGTCACATTTAAGTTGTGACTTAATTGAATTTTTTTTAGAGAATTATACTACAATATAGTATAAATAGAGGTCAAAACAATACTTTTACTCAAAATAATATATAGTATAGTGGTGTGAGTGTTTCTTTCAATTTACCAAGACAGTAACAGTTAAACTGTGACTGTATTGATTTTTTTTTAATACAATATAATATAAATTAATGTAATATTTGTGATGTAATATTTTTTTTATTTTTTTTATTGTAGTGGCATGTGATGTAATATTTGCAAATTCTATTACTTTTTACTTTATTAATTTGTTTGACTTTTCAACTAGTATTTAATCTAAAATCTTATTTAATTTTGGTACTTAAACTAAAAAATTATTAAAATTTAGTAGTTAAAATCAATGGATCTTTAATTAAAAATTCCTGTCAAAAATATAATGTTATGAATCTTTCTCCTATATAAAATACATACATCCGTCTTATCAAGTTTTTATCCATGAAATGGGTGGAATAAGGTTAACAATCTGAAACTTAAACCTCCATGTAATAAAAAAAAATATATAAATTCAACAATGAGTGATTAAACATACAAGTATGATGCTTGGACACCTCCAAAATTTTTTATTTTGTCCCTATTATTAAAAACTAAACAAAAAAATAAACTAACCCCTTCCTCTCGACCCCCATCTCTCATATAGATAGTCGGCGACCCTTCTCCAAACACCCACCTCTTTTTTTTTTTCACTCTCTCTTCTTTTTTTCACTCTCTCTTCTTCTTTTCTACACCGAACACCTTAAAACTTAAAAGTGACTAAAAACATTACCTGCCTTCAAATCAAAGGTTGCCAAATTAATTAACGAAATGTCCACGTAACGTGATATGTGTCACGCCATCAAATGCTTACATGGACAATTTGTCAACTAATTTGATGAAAATTTTTTGTTTTTGTTGTTGGTGAGAATGGAGACCAAAGGCCTAAACAAACAAGAAACTACACTACAAGTTTATCTCTTCCAACCCAATTAAACCCTCAACCAAAAAAGGCCAAGCACATTGGGGAGGGGATTCGAGTCTTTACTTGTCCTTAATTGTAACTGTTAATCAACTATAAGAACATAATTAGAAAAAAAAAATTAAAATCACAAGAACAAAAATGGAAGATAACTTAAAATGCAGAGACCAAAATGTAATTTAGCTTGGAGAAAATTACAGATTTAATCCACTTATTTTATACTTAGTTCAATTTTGGTCCACAATCTTTTTTAAGTTTTGTTTTGGTCTACTAATAGTTCCACTTGTTCAATAAAGGTCTAGATTTATTTTCTCAAATTTGACCTGCATTTTACCCTATCAAATCTCACTCAAATTCAGCAAACATATACTTATCTTAAAGCTATGCATCTTTTTTTTACAACCATATAAAAATTATTCAAATTGGAGTTCTAAAACTCGAGATAATTGACTCCAAAGTATGGTACCCGAAACTGCCAATTTTTCAAACTTCACCAAATCTCAATTCTCTTAGATTCTAATATTCCAAATTAGTTCTTATGATCAAGAAATGATGAAATATAACTTATACTTTAATTATATTTAAAGAAAACACAACCCAAAAGATTTAAAGTTACAAATCTGGACCTTTATTGAACAAATGAAACAATTAATAGACCAAAACATAACTTAAAAAAAAAAAATTATAGACCAAAATTGAACTAGGTATAAAATAAGTAGACCAAATTTATAATTTTCTCTTTTAACTTGCTCTGAAACGCCAGCGCTATGTGGAAAGAATGTTGCTTAAGTAATCAAAAAGAGGAGAAGAAATTAAGGTAGAAAGAGATGGAAGAATCTGATTGATATTGCAGTTTGTTTCACGCCAGGCACATAATGCACACTGCACACACTACCCACCATCAGGTTTTTTGGATGCATGGCAAGCAACTTGCATGTGTTGTGCACTTGTGCCCCTCGCATGCTATACGTACTCTCGCACCAAAGCTTCTTTAACATATAGGCAGCCAGCTAGCATAGAAAATGGGTTTTAATTACTTGATTTCTAATGACATCTTTTTAATTACTTGCAGTGTTCGTTTGTGTTAAAAAATATTATTGAGTATTCGGTAAAGTCACTAAACACTCAATAACAAGTGTGCATGTTCGTTGATATGTATTTGATCGAATATGATATATATATATAAAAATGTATATTATGTACGTCAACCCTCTCTATGTATTGCTAGCTATTGAATTGGTATTCTCAATTTAATTAATTATTACTTTTGTGTGTAAAAACTAGGCTTATTTGTACATTTGCCTCTTGATTTTTAGGTTTTTTCTCACTTTGCCCCCTCACATTTATTTGTCTCATATAACCCCCTAAACTTTTATGTCGTTTCTCACATTGCCCGATTTCGTCAACACCACCGTTAGAAATGCTGACGTGGCGTCTACGTGGCATGACAATTTTGTCTATTTAGCCACAGAGGATCAATCTTTGCCATGTTTGTGCCATGTGGTCATTTGTGGGACCCAATATGCCATGTTGGAAACCTTACCACATTTTTTTAATTAAAAACATAAAACTGAAATTTTAATTAAAAAATTAAATCTTTGGTTTGGATTGTGCGATGGTGGGTTTGAGGGGAGGTTGGGGGAGGGGGTGTGGGACAGTGGGAGGTGCTGGGTGAAGGCGGGCAATGGGGAGGGGTTGGGCCGAGCTGGGGCTGGGTTGCGTGGGGCGGATCGGGGCAAAGCGAGGGCGGGGCTGGGCTGGCTGCATGCGACGGATCGGGGTAGGGTAAGGCTGTGCAAGGCGGGGGAGGGTTGGGTGGGGCTGGGCCGAGATGGGGCTGGGCTGCGTAGGGCGGGGCGGGTCTGGGACTGGGTGGTACGGGTCTTGGCTGGGTAGGGAGGAGAGAGAGAGAGAGAGAGAGAGAGAGAGAGAGAGAGAGAGAGAGAGAGAGAGAGAGAGAGAGAGAGAGAGAGAGAGTGGAGGAGGTGGTCGACATGTGCAGTGGGTGGAGAGGGTGGGATGGCCGGAATGTGCAAAGTGTGGGAAGGGTGGGATGGCCGGCATGCCCAGTGGGTGGGGAGAGAGTGGGGAAGGAGGGATTTGGTTTTTTTTTTATTTATTTAATTTAATTTTAAAAATTTAATTTTAATTTAAAGTTTTATTATTTTGTTAATTTAAATATTGTTTTAAATATATTTTACTGGTGAAATGACAAAATTACCCTTCCCCATCATCATTTCTAACGATAATATTGACGGAATTAACGGAATCAGGCAATGTAGAAAACAACATAAAAGTTCAGAGGGTTATATGAAACAATAAATGTGAGGGGGTAAAATGAAAAAAACCTAAAAATCAAGAAGTAAATGTGCAAATAAGCCTAAAAAGTAAAAACTAAAAAGTTGTAGCTGAAGCAAAGATATATATTTAATTATTAAAAGGTGATGATTTTACATGCACGAGGCAAGAGGAAGCCAAATGTAAGAAGGCTATGATACAAGGATTGCATGCATTTCTCATACAAGCCACAACTGGCCCTTGAAAATCAGGTGGTGTTTGCATTACTTGCCACGCAAATCATTTTGTGTTGGGACTTGGGACCTTCATCCTTTGGGTCGGTGCATATATGTTTTCTCTCTCTACCCACTCTCTCACCGCTCTTTATAAGCAGCCCAATTAAACTCCTCACATACCAGAGAGAGAGAGAGAGAGAGAGAGAGATCACCATGGCGGCTCATGTGATGGAGAATGAAGCATTAGCAACAGAAGCTCCTTATGCACCAGTGACCCAAGAGAGAAAAGTCAGGACCGACTTGGAAACCACACTTCCAAAGCCATGTGAGTTAATTACTTCATTAATTTGTTAATTAATTGCTAGTTCTCCTTGTAATTAGCTTGTTTATTATTCTTCCATTACATGCATAACAATGGGCCTGTCCTAAGGGTCCTCATTAGCTACTTATGTCATTTTTGGCTTCAATTGATGATTAACATGAAAAAATGCAGACTCCACGTGTACAAAACTAACAGAGAAATTTATTTTTCAACAGGGGTAAATTGTTTTAAAGAATTGAGATTGTGAATAATATCTAAAAATTTTAGTTTAGAGCAAAAGCGTCAAACAGGGGTGGTATTTGTAATTAACCCTTAAAATTATGACTGACAGACATTATCCAAGAAAGTCCTGCAGCTTAATTTGGTTAATTTGTACTTGTTATACAAATTGTGTCGGGCACAGAATAGGGTCTCTATATATGGGCAGAAATAAAGTTTTGACACATGGTCTAGAAGCACATACAAAGTTTTCTTTTGCTTTCTATGAACAAAAATCAAAATCATGCGAGTTATGGGGTTCAAAAGCAAACAATTTTTTGTTTTCTTTTGGATTTTTCTCAGTGAGATACAGATAAATCCAAGGTATTACAGTTTCCTAATACTTAAAGTTGTTTTGTTTGATACATGCATGGCCAATTTCAGATATGCCGAGAGCATTGGTTGCTCCAGACACAAACCATCCAACAGGAACACCGGGCCATCCGAACCGCAACTTGAGTGTTCTTCAGCAGCATGTAGCTTTTTTCGACAGGGACGACAATGGGATCATCTATCCTTGGGAAACTTACACTGGTAAATCTTCATGTGCCTGCTGTAGCTTCATCATATATGCCTTTAGTTTACTCCACAATCACCCTTGTAGTGAATTTATTTGGTTCTCATGTATTGTTTATTTTCCCTTTTAATCAGGAATGCGAGCCCTTGGTTTCAACTTAATCGCGTCCCTTATTATAACTGTTCTTATTAATGGGGCACTCAGTTATGCTACTCTACCTGTAAGTTATATACTGTGCTACAAGTATACCATTTCTATGTCTAAATTTGGTCCTAAATGTAGTCCCTCTTAAGAGTAATGCTACACTTCTCTGTAATTGAATTTACCAAGATGGGGATGTTAGTTGCTAATAGACATCCTAGAAATACTAATTAAGCTGCATCAACTGTGACTCTATCAACTGTTTTGTGCATATTGGTGTGTTTTCTCAAAGCGCGATAAATGTGAATATAAAGGTAACACAGAAGGAAGGTATATCATATATGATATATGTGAGTGTAAAGCATGACTAATTAATCTACATTTTTGTAACTCCTCAATTTGTACCTTTCACAGGGGTGGATTCCTTCTCCTTTCTTTCCCATATACATTTACAACATTCACAGGTCAAAGCACGGTAGTGATTCTGCAACGTATGACACGGAAGGAAGGTATGTAGATATAAATTAAATGTGAGTGTTACAATCTCTGTAATATTGTTATGGATTAAAATTAATCATTAGGACTCATCTGCAATTGTTGTCCAGGTTCATGCCAGTGAACATTGAGAACATGTTTAGCAAGTATGCCCGAACCGTGCCTGACAAGTTCACATTCGGAGAGCTTTGGGACATGACCGAGGGGAACAGAGTTGCATTCGACTTCTTTGGATGGTAAGTCTTTTTTAGGTCCCTTATATTTACTTCAGAATTCCATGGGAATATGTTTTGGTTATCCACTTTGCTGTCTCTGGTGTGGATTTTGCAGGATTACAAGTAAGCTGGAATGGGGACTTTTATATGTTCTTGCCAGGGATGAGGAGGGTTATCTGTCTAAAGAAGCTGTTAGACGCTGCTTCGACGGAAGCTTGTTCGAGTATTGTGCTAAGATGAATGCAGTGGGTTCAGCTAAGAATAAGATGGGCTAAAACAGTATGTAGTTCCTACAGAGGAAGCAGCTACGTATATATGTATCTAGTTTATGTATGAGGTGTTGAAGTTTTAATAAATTGAGGGATGGTCCTCCACACATAAGGCTGATGACCATTAGTTAATTTAGTTCATGCTCTTGGAAATGAAAGACTCCAATCTGATGTGGTTCTTGAAAATTTGAGGCACTTTTCAGATTTTCGATCTTTAGGATGTCTCTATTCACACCTAAGAGTTCATTGACCAATTGTTAATCACATGTTTTATGAAGGTGAAGTGAAATAGAAGAGATGTGATCAACAATATGATCATGTAATGTGGCTGGGATGTTTTTGGCTAAACTGTGCAAATAAAAGAGCATTGCTTGCATCTATTTGTCAATGGAGTTGAAGCTAAAAAAGCATTAAATGGTCATATTTTCAATACTTCATTTCAAGGAAATTGAATTGAATGAACAATCAATTAAACAAAGTAAGAACAAAGAGAGAAATTAAGTACAAGATGGTTTTTCAAGAAACATAGTACAATGGGTTTGGAAGTTTGAATGTCCTTTTAGCGCTTGGAAGTCCCTCAATGCTGCTATATTGATCCCCTACAATGCCCCAAATGTGATACCCAGCACCAATCAATTGGTTTCTCACATCAGCCTTGTAATTTTGCACCCCCTTCAATTCATCATCAGGACCCCTGTACCCCAGAAACAATTTTCCAAGTATTCCAGTGAAACAAATTAGATACAGGACCTTTCTAAGAAACATGTGTGTGTATGTGTGTGTGTGTGTGTGTGTGTGTGAGAGAGAGAGAGAGAGAGAGAGAGAGAGAGAGAGAGAGAGAGAGAGAGAGAGAGAGAGAGAGCTGACCTCAAAATGAGACTTGTCCATCCATAATAGCCAACATTAACAAGGTTGTCAATTGTGGCTGATCTAAGATGCTCCCTCCTTGAAGAAACCAAAATGATCTGCAGCCCTCTGGCTTTCATATCATTGAAGAGTTTGAGTGAGTGTTTTAAAGCAGGTGCCTTACCATGGCTCATCCATTCCTCTACAGAAGTCAGGTTCAACTTCTCACCCCTATTTCCGATCAAGAATAAATACATAGAAGTGTTTTGGTAAATTACCATATCTATCAATCTGGATTGCACATAAAAATCCACAAAATATAACATGCATGATAGACTTTTTATCAAGAGATCATTCATGTTTACCTATACCTAACAGCAATTTAATTCACCAACAATCTTCTAACTGGGTTTATGTAAATCTATATCACAGACATATTTTATATGTGATCTGAATGTTTTGAATGTACAAAATGGCTTACCCAAAATTATGCTTCTTGAAAAAAGGCACAGTAGAAAGGAGTGTATCATCAATATCAAAAATCCATGCATCTTTACCATCTTTCTTCAAATTACAGCTAGTGCTTAGATACACAATGCACTCCTCAATTGCCCTTTCGGAGTCCACCTTGTACTGAGTTGAAGTAACATATTTCCCAATGTACCCAATGCATTCTTGAGGCACCACTTGGAACTCTCTAATGTTGTGGAGCTCAACATTCATCCTCCAACTCTCACAGTAGTTTCTCAAGCTGATCTTCATCCCATTCTTTGTTCTCTGATTCAAAATGTTCCACTGTGGCTCTGCTACTGTTACAGTAACAAAATGACTCAAGCAGCATAATAAGAGCCTTAGACTTCTGCCCATTTTAATCTTCACAATGGGTATGGTCCTCCAACTCTCACAGTAGTTTCTCAAGCTGATCTTCATCCCATTCTTTGTTCTCTGATTCAAAATGTTCCACTGTGGCTCTGCTACTGTTACAGTAACAAAAAGACTCAAGCAGCATAATAAGAGCCTTAGACTTCTGCCCATTTTAATCTTCACAATGGGTATGGTCTACGACAGAGAGAAGGGAATAGAAAGTGGGTTTACGTAGCTATTGTATCTGGAGATTGGACAAAGGAAATAAGGCTGGGTCACATGGGACATGTTCTGCAAATCACATGCTGGGCAGGGTGGCAAATGCGTTGTGTTAAATGGAAATTTTATTATAACTGGTGGAGACATGGAAGTTTGAGTTTTCTTTGGGTTATATGGTGACCTGTAGCGGAAACAAGATTGGATGATGAAAAGTGTTTGAAGCCATTAGTCAATTTATCACTCTGTGTTTAGTTTATGCATTTTGCTGGACTCGGTAGCATGACATTAATACTTGTCGGCACATACATTACAATTGCTCTGTAGCCTCTCCTACAGCCATTCCAACCCATTGGATTCAATTTTGTGGTATTACAAAGATGGAATCAAACCATGATCTAAAGCTTATTGAAAAGGAGATCAGGAGAAGGAAAGTTAAGAATCATTTGTTAATTGTCTAATCATAACCCATTTCCAAGGTATAATAAGCGATAAATTTATTAGAAAGGCCTCATTAATCATTAGAGTAATTCACTGTTAATATGAATAATTCAAAACTGATGTTTTTGTTTACTTGGCAAAAGAAGAATGCAGGAAAAATAGGAGAAATTTTTAGAACAAAGTACAGCCTGCATCAAAGTTTCTGGGCACATGAAATGAATTTTATGGAAAATGAATTTAATTTACTCAATTCTGCTGGTACTGCAATATGGGCATGAAAACTAAACTCATTAAGCAAAAGAGATCGGGGAAGATAAATTCTAAAACAGATCCCTTAAAAGGGCACATTGAAATTCTAGATTCCGAAAATTAAACATAAAAACAGTATCTAGATCAAAACAAACACTTTTGAGTTTACACAACACACCAAAACGATTAAAACAAAATTTAGTTAAATTCAAGGGATAACCTGAATCTACTATCAAAAACAAGGATAACACATATATCTGTCCTAAATTTAAACGATGGCATTAGCTGCACTTGCAATCCTTGGCCAAAGATCAGCACACTCCTTCCCAATAGGACCAGTAATAGCAGAACCTAAACAAAAAGACAGCACACACATACGAAAAGGTAAACAACCATTACTAGATGCTAGTTATAACTTATCTAGGAGAATATTCAAGAAATTTTGATTATAAGCTGTACCTTTCATTTCTCCCTTAGGATTCACAATGACTCCAGCATTATCTGTAAATAAGAAAAGTTCAGTAAGATATCAGATGAACGATGAAATGCAATGAAAGAAATAAGGATGGGTCCAGATGTAGGGTCCAGATGTAACAGATGTGAGCATGAAAAGCAAAAGTACACCTGTAACGATGGGCACTATTGATTTCCCAGACTTGTAACGGCATCAACCACAAAATAAGGAGGATACTTGACTTATGTCTGGTAATCTTATAGTTTTTTAACTCATTATTGGAACAAAATAAACAAAAGGTGTAAACAGAATTGCCCATTTTTAAATGCCTAAACAGATATGTAGGATCCAGATGTAACAGATGTGAGCATGAAAGCAAAAGTACACCTGTAACGATGGGCACTATTGATTTCCCAAACTTGTAACGGCATCAACCACAAAATAAGGAGGATACTTGACTTATGTCTGGTGATCTTACAATTAATTTTAACTCACTATTGAAATAAAATAAACTAGCATTGCCTTCAATAATACAAAATATACAATTGAACCATTACCTAATAAAAATCATATGAGCTTGATTTATATGTCAATGCCAAAAAGATATGTAGAACCCAAATGGAGCAGATGTGAGCATAAAAGCATATGCACACCTGTAACGATGGGCACTATCGATTTCCCAGACTTGTAACGGCATCAACCACCAAATAAGGAGGATACTTGACTTATGTCTGGTCAGTTTACTGCCAACTTTAACTCAACTATTGGGACAACCGAAAAACACACCAGAGTTCCATTTCCAGACAAGATGATTAACATAGGAAAATTAAGACACCTCAAAACTGAAAAGGGGAAGATCAAAGGTATCTAAACATTGAAAGATACAGCAACCTATAGGAAAAGTTACCATAAGGGATATGGAAAAGATGGAAATTGATGTTTCTGGGTGTGCAATACAAAAATTAGAAAGTTTTTAGACAATGCTTGGGCTACAAATGAAGAGAGTATAGGTGTAGAAAAAAGACATGTATCGAATCGCAAAAGGCAAGTTTCTATACAGAAGAGAAATTTAGCTGGTCTCAGGAAGCATCAAATCATAATACGCACATAACTCCACTAATGGAAGATATATATATGCATCGTGACACTGCTTAACCAGCATCCTCCTTTTCTCACGCCGCATCAGGCATCAAACTTACAATGACAGAACAGAGGATTCTAGAATCAGAATAAGTATGAGAAATACCAAAAAAACTGCTCAAAATTAGACTCAGTGAATGCCAAACCTAATTTAAAAGAAATCCAAGGATATGATCACCAGATATTCAATATCACAGCATGCAATATGCTAGATAAGGAGATAGAACTAACAGAGCATGCATATTAGTTAACATGCCATTTAACTCATTATATACAACCACATATCAGAGGGACAGCTTATCAGTTCATCCAATCAACAACAAACCTACAAGGCAATTACAACTGCATAACCAACAGAATAGTAACAATGCAATCAGCAAATTAAATAAATCACACATTAACAAAAATATTTACCTTCAAAGTACATGAAGACCCCATCCTTTCGGCGCCATGGCTTGCGCTGCCTCACAATGACTGCTGGCAGGACCTTCTTCCTCAGATCAGGCTTCCCTTTCTTGACAGTGGCCATCACCATATCACCAACACAAGCAGATGGCAACCTGTTCAGACGACCCTTGATTCCCTTTACTGAAATGATGTAAAGGTTCTTAGCACCAGTGTTATCAGCACAGTTCACTGTGGCCGCCACAGGCAGACCCAGTGACATCCGAAACTTGTTTCCAGCGGACCCTCCGCGCCCTAAACAAGAAAATCAACATAACAAACCATATCATCCTCCATATTCAAAAACCCTTTATCTTCTTTCTAAAATAATTAACAGAATGAAAAGCTATTGTCATTTATTAAATCATTTTTACTCTCTAAAAGTGAAAGAGCTCAGATTCGTATAAAATAAGAAAAAATATTCAAAGTAAAAATAGAAAACATGATTAACATTTTCAAAAACAAGTATCTATGAGACTCCAATGGAAGTTAATAGAAAATGTTCAATCCAACCAATGAACACTTCAAAGCTTTAATTTTTCCCTACCATTTTTCAGTAAGCCAAAGAGACAAAAACTCAAAATTAAAACAAATCCATAAAGGAAAATAAACCGGTAATATAAAGTATAGATTCACATGTTTAGGACTATATTTTCTCAGGATCCAAACAGAAAATGAAATAGAAGCATTAGCAGAGAAACAAAGGAAGAGGACGGCGGAGGCGAACTGACCTCGCTTCGACATCTTCGGCTGCTGCTGAGACGAGACTGAGAGAGCGGTTAGGGTTTTGGACTTCAATATATAGAGGGCTGCGTAGGGTTTTCAGCAAGCCAGCACTTTTTCCATATTCCAATTCAGTCCAAACTCTTTTACAAGATTACCGAATAAGTACTGGGCCTTGAAAAATTTGAAAAGGGACCTCACAAAATACTGAGCTGGGCCTATAAATTTAGGTCTAAGGTCTTCATCTTGATTTCAGACACTGAGCGGGCCCAATGTTTACTTTTTTTCTTTTTTGTTTTTGTTTTGTTTTGATTTGGAAAAGGCATGTTCAAATTTTCACCAGGGTCAAGCACTAAAAATAGTACTTGATGCTTCACTATAAAATCCACAATCTGAAGGCAGAAAGCACAAAAGTAAATCTTTATTTGAGGAGGAGGTATTAGTGGGATGTATATTTTCAATGATAGATCATTTCTTCCATTAGTTAGGAATAAAATTCAATTTTCGTCATTCTCATTTGAAAACAAAAAATAAAAAGACTATCACATCGGCTGTATTATGAGGTAGATATTTATGACACATACCCCACAGGGCCACATCTAAGTCTAAGAGTTCATTCTCTTCCTCTTACTTTTCAGACATTCTAAACCTTCTTTGTTGGGAGGGGGGGAACTCTATGTCACATACATGTCCATCATGGGAGGTGCTATTACATGCTCTATAAATGTTGGCGCCATGGACAAAATTTTGTGCATGAGGTGTGTGAAGACTGAGGATATATACACCTTTTGTATCTTTGATACAGAAACATAGCTGCACCACAAATAGCTTGTGTTCATGAAAATATTGTTAGGAACAATCGTGCAAGGAAGAGCCTCACACAACTCATAGCATGCATCAAAAAAAAAAAACTGGAGATATCTAATGTAACAAAAACATATCCAACTGCATTTTTCATTACAATTCTGTATCTCATTCAGAAAATCTTTTCCAGCAGAATACATTTTTGAAAAGTTCAATTTTCTTTCAAAACAAACGGAGTCTTCAGTGCATTTATATTCTCAAGTCAAAAGTCTAAGGAACTATAATTTCTTTTGGCCTAGGAAAACTGATTGATATAATCGGAATTTCTGTTACATTGCAGTTGTACCTATTTTAGAATTATAACAAGGCATTAAAAAACTTGAACAAGTTTAATGGTTGCGGGGGTTGGGGTCACGACAGAATGAGCTTCCACAGACACAGTGGAACGCCTTCACAGGATGATTGTGGTCACCAAAGTCAATGCCATAGTCCTGCAACAGCAAAGACAATAAAAAGTTGGACAACAATGCCAAAAAAATAGAAATATCAAACATATCATATTTTGGTGAATCCCTCTTACCCAAGTGAGCTCCTCCATAGCAGCAACCTTCCTTGTTGTGAAAAAGGCAACCTGCATGACATTAAAAATAAAAAACACTAAACAACTATAGTAAACTCATATATACTTGTATATAGAAATGCTTTGAACAAGACAAAATGACAAGATTTAAATGCTCAGAAGTCATACATGATAGTAGTGATGATCTGGGGTCTCCACTTCAACAGGGATCTCAACCAAGGTAGCATCAAAACATCTAGCCAATGAAATGAACAATGCATATGTAAGGAGAATTAGCGAAAAATGAGACTGAAGGAGAGAAGAGTAAGTTAACAATCTCTCTCATGAATCAAAATATTAAAGAGCAAACCATTCAGATGTGAGTATGAAAACTCACATCTGCTTGTGATGGACCCAATACCCTGAGATTCATTTGGAGAAGGAAATTTGAAAAGAAGTACAAACACCACCAAAGAATAAGATAATCTTGAAATTTATATAGAAGAGAAAGATAAAAGTCTTGTGAAATTATCCCCTTTAACATTAATTCACCATTCTAATAATTAATTTATTGCTACTACAAAAAAAGCATAAAAGAGTATGGAATTTACACCTGTGATTGATGAATCTTGCAACATTTCCATAAACTGTAGCGTCCAAGCAAAGGGCCTCTTCATCTTTCAAGACACCCTCTGAACCCCAGTCTGCATCTAGTAGCATTGGGTATGTATGCTTCTTATCAGCGCTACATTTATTACGCTCATATAATTCCGTGTTGGTTACTATCTCCCCAACATACTCACAGACAAAAGCCCCTCTTGGCAAGTCCTCCAGTGTACGAAGACCCCACCCTTTCCCATCAGGCGTCAAAAACACCTGAAACATACAAACCCAGGATAACTCCTCAGATGCATTTAGCATTTAAAGCAACCTGATCTGGCTATGATATTATTTGGGGTCACAACAGAAATATTCACAGAGAAAAAACTAACCTGCAACTTCACAGTTATGCCTTGCTGAACAATCCTGTTTCCACAGTTCTTGTTACATCCGCATTTAGCCCAGCATTCCTTTATAAATTTCCGTAATAAGTGGCCCTTGCATGCTACAGAACTCTTCTTCTTAGACCCTTCAAGTGGACACTTTTTACAATAGAAGTAGTGGTGTGCTTTAGGTTCCCGGTTCAAAGATATACATTCTTCCAGAAACTTCTCCTTGACCAATCCCCCAGGTGTGTAAGCAAATTCACCCCGTGTTTCAAAAGCACAGGCACATGGTATTGGCGATGCCAGACAATCCCCATAACAATGTGAGCAGCAACCATCATCAGATATACGAGCAAGTGAAAAATTAACACAAGCATTTTTATAAACTATATTCCTTGGGATGTAAAAAAAGGTTGGCAGATCTTCAGCATTTCTTCCAATTTCCAAGGAAATTTTCACTCTTTCTTCACCTCTAGTTATGTCATCAATATAAACACAGGATTTTACGACTCCAAGTGAAGAATGGTGGTTCTCACTCTCAGAAGCCTCCACCATGCACAATTTTGAAGATTGAAGGCCTTGGAGAACCTTTAATCTCTTTCTACTGTCACCGCAAATGTTCTCAATATCCTTAACTGCGAAACCAATTAAGTGGTGAAGACCTTCGAATCCACTAGAAGCTATATCTTTGGGTACATGGGGTACAATCTTGATAAGATTTTGAAAAACAAAAGATTCACTAGGAAAACTTGGAGAACTGCAATTATTGCCTTGATAATCATCTTTTTTGGCAAGAACATCTTGTGCATTGGAAATATTTAACTCTGGCACATCTCTGAACCTTGTATTTTCATCAACAGTGGAATCAGTTCCAGTTGCCAAAAAGCATTCTCCATTTCCATATGATTTTATGCATCTCTCTTTCACCACTTCTAGATTTGGAAGATTGAAATCAGACTGTGAAGAAGAGTTACAAATCAAAGAAATTTTCTCCTCTCCCTGTGGAGGAGTTGATGCAACATCAATCTGTGGCAAATCTGAAACACGATCTTTGCTGTCCACATTCAAGTGTTCCACTTCCATTATCTTCAACCTGTCTTCATGAACGTTACAACCATCAAAATCTGAAGGACTATCTTCACTTATCAAAATGAATCTTTGTTCCAGCCGCGGATTGCAATTATGAACAGGATGTAAGTTATCCCGAGATACCAAAACCTCTTCTTCCTGGTGTCTCTGGAAAGTTCTTCTCAATAGTGGTTGAGCTTCTTCAGGTTCTTCAGAATCTGAAAACATATCATCATCACTCTGATGTGCGCTTCTTGATGGAGTTGTTTCCAAGAAAGATTTAGAGAAGGACAATGCCTGTTTTTTCTGTTGTATTGTGTATACTCTCTTGGTTTGAAGTTCAACAACTGTTTTAACATTTGATAGAGCTTCTTTGTTCTTAGATTTCACTCCCTAGTACAAAACAAAGATAAATGTAATATTAAAATACCTAAATTAAGCATGCAAATGAAATTGAAAAAAAAATATATTATTCTCATAGATCTCCTCTTCATGGTAGATGAGACCAGGACATGAAACACCACAGCCATAATTTGAAATAAAAGTTTACAGAAATATAAGGAAGAAATCTATATGATAAAGCAAAAAATGCTCACCTTTGATTCACGGATCAAAGCTTCTTCCTCCTGGTGTCTCAGGAAAGCTTTTCTCAATAGTGGCTTAGATTCCTTAGGTTCATCAGAATCTGAAAACAGTTCATCATCATTCTGATGTGCTGCTCTTGATAGAGTTGTTTTCAAGCAAGACTTTGAGGAGGACATTGCCTGCTTTTTCTGTTGTCTTGTCCATAATCTCTTGGTTGGAAGTTCAACAACTTCAGTTTTATCATATGATGGAGCTTCTATGTTCTCAGATTTCAACATCTGGTATGAAGATACATGTATTATTAAAACATTTAAATTAAGCATGCAATGAAATTAAAAAATATTTATCATTCCCATGAGCTCCCCTGCATGGTAGAAGAGAGCAGGACATGAAACATCGCGACCGTAATAGTAAACAGAAATATAAGGAACAGAATCTATAAAGCTTCTTTTTCCTTGCATTCCACTCTCTGTTTAAAGAGCCGTTATTAGCATGCAAAATAGGACAAGGCTTGAGGGTACAAAGTAGAAGCATCATAAGGAAGTGCAAAACAAAACAATTAGATCAATATTTTCATTGTTCTCTTATAAGATTATAATAGATGAAAATAATTAAAAACAAAATCTTAATATAATACTATGCATTCAATAAACCAAACACCATGTAGAGAATAATGTATGATGTAACATATGTCAATAGGGTACACCTCTTTCTCAGGCTTCTTGTCCAATATAACCTCAAGCAGTACTTTGTAATTGTCATCTATAATAAGCTCCCAGTTATTTTCATACAATTTTAGAAGTTTCTTAAGTGCTGCCTTTGTTTCAACTTCCGAAATGCCATATTGCTTCATCACATGACAGGCATCTGCAATTTTGTGATTGTTTGGCGTCATCACTTTTCGTATAACTCAATTTGACAGTTTGTCCCTTCCCTTCACTTTCTGCAACAGGTCCCCAAAGGAAACTAATCCAGAAGAGTGGAATAAGTAATGGATATAAATCATCGTAATTGATCCAAAATTGGAAAATGAATTATGAATATGCCACCCTAGCCCCAAGGTACTGAACTATTTTTAAGGAATGAATAACACTACTACCAACAAATGAAACAGGTAACTAGAAAGGAAAGAAAAACCATATATTTTAACCACGCAAATTTTCTTTAGAAAAGCTAGAGGATTAATGCGTTACAAAGCAACCACGATGATATGAGATATAGTATGTTGTACTTGTAGTTCTGTAAAATCTGAAAATAAACCCAGAATGGATTACAGAAGATATAATGTAGACCAAAATTAATGTATGTTAGACCAAATCCATGAAGTTTTGCTCGCCATCTTGGCAAACTATGTTCAGGTTTCATGGAAAGTTAATAAGAGAAAATAATGAAGTAGCATAAAAACGGAGTCGTCATGTCACCATGAATGCTATTACTTAATGATGAATGAATATACGAAAACGTCATAAAGGCCATAAAAAGAATGAATCATTTCAAATAAATGGTAAAAGAAATATAGTAATTTTATCACTGGTTGTCCATATCCAGCAAAAGTTGATCAATCGTAATGAAAAATGATTAATCTTAAAATTCAGAACAGCTACTACACCTAAATAACTGAAAGAACAGACACTGCCCAATATCTTCACATGGGTTAATGATATTAAAAATTGAAAGACTAAAGGCTTAAACCAGCATCTATATTTAACTAACTGAAAGGAAAAGGAGTCAATGTCATCTATAAGACTTAAAATGGTTCTTTGTTATTGGACTTAATGCTAGTGTTCTGCATGACATTGACAACATACTTAAAGAAAATTGAATTTTGTAAATCTTACACAAACTAATAATAATAATTACATAAAACACAAAAATAATGGAGTCATACACATCCTAACAGCCAATACATGTAATACACAATTAAAACAGCAAATTTCCAAGCAAAAACCAAGACGAATAGAAAACTGAAAAAAGCCTCTTCTTTTAATAGTAAGCAAGCCAAGTCCTGTACATACATTAACAATAGTGAAGGAGTCTTGGAGATAAATTCAAAGCTATAAAATAAGAGTACAAGAACTCTACAGCAAATCATAACACATCTAAGCCATGATGCATAAAAACCATATTTTATATATGAGGGTTAAGAAAAAAAAAAAAAAACTTTGTGTTTCTTTCTTTTTGCTAATAAAGCGGGAGAACCCTGAAATCAATGAGACAAGCTAAGAAGGATAAAGATTAACAAATCACAACCCGAATGCAAAGACCACAGATAATGTGAAAAACTTACAATCTTACAGGGAGAATGGAGGAGTTTAAATTGTGCACTTCTCATTATATTTGCGGCGGATTATACAACCAAAACTTGAATTTTTTTTTTTCATTACAAAAAATAAATACTTGAAGCTAAAAGCTAGCAGTAGGTTAAAGCTAAAGGAAAAGCAAATGAATTTAAAATGCAGAAAATAAAGAAAAATTTTGTGTGCATGAAACACCGAAAATGAAAAGTAAAGGGCAAACACACTATTCTAGATAAGGATTACTTGGTTCGCAAGCTTGAGTGAGAAAAAAAAAAACTAAGAAATACCCATATAGCTGCCCACAAAGAACCAATAAAAAAATGCAAGCAATTCAAGGGCACTCATCAACATGTCGGACCAAATTAACATTTCCCAAATCACTTTTTACAGCTTTCAAAAGCACAATCTCAAAGACTCATCAAAATCATCACCACAAATTTCACGCAATGTCGTGGAAGTACAAAACAACAACATGCATTTCACTTGGGCGAAACTTCATGATAAAACCAGATTAGAAAACAGAAAAAAAATGAAAGAATTGTTCTTGAGGCCTTGGGATAATCGGAATCTATGCCACACTCTTTTACCCATTTGATTTCCCAAGCCCTTTTTATAATAGTGAATGCAATAGAGGACTGAGAAACGCAGCTATATATATGTTTCATTGTATACCTCTACAAGACTAGAAGATGTACAGAGCTCCAGGAGGTCCAAGAAACTAGAGAGCTCTAGGGTTTGGAATTTGAATGGTGCTATGGTGCTAGTGTCACTGACTGGTCCAGTGAGTGTGAAAAGGCTCGGGGGTTGGTAAAGCAGAAATGATTTCAGCTCTTACAAAAACGAGGCTTTTCGCTCTTATCAAAAAAACGCCCAACAAAACGACGGTTTTGCATTAGGAAGCTTCCAGAATTTTGATGATGTCATTTTTTTTTTTTTTTTCCAATAATGTCTTAGACATTCCGATTTCCGAATGATGTGTTGTATACTTGTATCATTGTATGTGTCCGTATTTTTATTTATTTTTTATTACACTATTATATTTGTTATAAATAAATCAGTCTCATAGTAATATAGTATAGACATTTATAAATAAATAGCCACTTTATGATGTTATTTAGAACCATATTATTAGAGATGTCAAACGGCACGTGCGGCCCATTCATATATGTGTCATGTTTGTGTTTTGTGTCGTATTTATGTTGGAAAGCCTTGACAGAATGATTGTGGACCCGTGTTCACAAATTTTGTATTCTTATTGTTTTGAGGATTAAAAACTTATTTAATATTATTTTTATTTTATATAATTAAATAATAACATCTTTTTAGTTGAAAATTGAATTTTTTTGTTGAAAACTTTTCAAAACAAAAAATAATAATAATATTATACGAGTTATGCTTAGTTTGGGTCCATTTAGTGCTCATGTCTTATCGTGTTTAATTGGCTAAAATTTTTGGCTCAACGTAACCCAATTACTTATGTTGTGTTCGTACCGGCTTATCCCATTTTATTGTCGTGACATATTTTGTTTTTGTTGTATTTGTATTGAACCAGTCCTCTTTAATTTTTTTTTTTCTCAAAAGGAGAAATATAAAGTAAAAAATGTAAGAGTTTGAACCCTATATGTTAGTTAGTCATATACAACTTACAATTACTCACAAAAAAAAAATTATATATTATTTTTAACATATTACTTGTGCAATGTTAACACATCACTATAAGAATAGACATAAATATTATAAAAATCTTTGAAAATTCAAAAGGATAAATTTTAAAAGTTTATTCGTACACATCAACCAAAGTGTTTGAACACTCATTTATAAAGTATACAATAAACTTTTGGATCATTAACTGAAGCAAAAAACTAAATGTAATTTTAAATGTGGTTTTTAGTGTTAGTCTAGGTATCCATCCTTATTTCTTCCAATATATTATAATTTTTATTAATCAAATATTTTTTTGGGTTGAATTATCAAGATATCTTTAAACAACCTTTTCTTTTTTGACTCGGGGGAGAAGGAGATCGAAACTTAAGTGCATGACCAAATTTAACAATCATTCCAATTGGACTATCAGAAAAAGTGCATCTTTAAATAACCTTATTTACTTATTTTTTTTACCAATTAAATAACCTTGTTTATAATTACCAATTTATGCAAAGTTGTGTGCTATGTGTGGCATAACTTGCCAGTAACAACTTCTGTGATGATTCAAAACAAACACAAAGTGAAATTAACATACAGGTAATCAATGATGTTCCCAAATACAAACAAAAACTCGTTCGGGAAATAAACCTTGTCTAGTTTAGTAAAAGAAACCAAGCAGTTTACCACCATGATTCACTATTCGAGCCTCTTCATGATTCATCATGCCAACAGTGGAAGCAAACTTGGAGTTCAATCCTTAATCTCCTCAAAACCCACATCTAAACGAGTGCTAATAACTCCATATTTGTTAAAGGTTCTATTAAAACACTAACTTCTGAGAAAACATGAAAAATTTCTCAAGCCAAAACAGCCTGTTGATATTATCAGCCAGACTTCGAATTTCTTTGATTTGAAACTAAAGAATATAGAAACTGAAACTTATTAACTCCACATTCATTAAATAATGTAGAACTTGCTTTTCTGTTTGATAACCAAAGGGAGTCTTGTGAAAGGTTTGCTAATCAAAATGAACTAAGCTTCCACAATTAAAACTCATTTCAAAGTAAGCAAAATTTAAAAGAGTTCTGTGGGAACTACCAACTCTAATGGTATAACCTTATAACACATACTCCACAGGGTTCAATTCTTGCCCTCCCTATTTTCAGACATTTTAAACCCTCTTTGAAGGGAGGGGGGAACTAACTCTATGTCATGTACATTTTCATCATGGGAGGTGCCATTTACATGCTTTATAAATGTTGGGGCCATGGACAAAACTTTGTGCATGAGATGTGTGAAGACTGAGGATATACAACTTTTGTATCTTTGATACAAAACAAAGCATTAGCTGCACCACTAATAGGTTGTTTTCATGAAAATATTGGAAGGAACTGCATTCGGCATTTTCACTCTCCAGTGTGTTTAGTACAATTATGCAAGGAAGAGCCTCACAAGTCACAACTCATAGCATACATCAAGGAGAAAAAGAAAAAAAAAATTAAAATAAAAACTGGAGATTTCTCATGTAAACCTTGTCAACAACATACCCAACTGCATTTTTCATTACAATTTTGTATCTCGTTCAGGAAATTTTTTCCAGCAGAATAGTTCTATTTTTCTCTCAAAACAAAAGGAGCCTTCGATGCATTTATATTCTCAAGTCAAGAGCCTAAGGAACTATAATTTCTTTTGGCCTACAAAAACTGACTGATATAAACCGAATCCACAGAGTAAATTTAAAAGGAGACATAATTTCTGTTACATTGTAGTTGTACCTATTTTAAAATTATAAGAAGGCATTAAAACTTAAACAAGTTTAATGGTTGCGGGGGTTGCGGTCACGACAGAATGGGCTTCCACATACACATTGGAAAGCCTTGACAGAATGATTGTGGTCATTAAAGTCAATGCCATAGTCCTGCAACAGCAAAGACATTAAAAAGTTGGATACCAATGCCAAATAAATAGTATATCAAACCTATCATATTTTGGTGAATCCCTCTTACCCAAGTGAGCTCCTCCATAGCAGCAACCTTCCTTGTTGTGAAAAAGGCAACCTGCATGATATTAAAAATAAAGACATCTAAACAGTTATAGTAAACTCATATATACTAGTATGAAGAAATGCTTTAAGCAAGACAAAATGACAAGATCTAAATGCACAGAAGTCATACATGATAGTAGTGATGATCTGGGGTCTCCACTTCAACAGGGATCTCAACCAAGGTAGCATCAAAACATCTAGCCATTCAGGAGAAAGTTTTAGGAAAAAAGAGACTGAAGGGGAGAAGATCGAGTAAGTTACCAACTCTCTCTCATGAATCAAAATATTGAAGAGCATAGCCATTCAGGTCCCATAAGAGATATTGAGACAACTTCAGTAAGAAGTGATCTCAATAAAAAATTTATAATAAATACAGAAATTGAACGATACACTTCAATGGTTCATATCAACAACTGGTCCTTATATGCATTGCAAGTAAAAGATTCCCTTGATATTTTGGTATTTATTATTGCTTGCTAAAGTTTGAATTTTCAGATGCAAAGTTATTGGAAAATAGTTTAAATTTAAATTTGCAACTAATCTAAGATTACCTTAAATACTAAGCAAGGAAATTAGAGAGTTTGAATTGGCTGAGTGGCAGAGATGAGTACATGTTGACACCCAAGCATTTCGTAGGGTGGACTCATGTAACCAAATGAATTAACTTTGGCAGAAAAAGGTTATAGCTGAATTGAGTTGAGTACAAAGCAATTGGAAGCCACATACAGCAGCCGAGTTAATAATTAGACAATTGTAATCTAAAATTTCTTGTTTAATAAAACAATAAAGCATCCTAGTCAACAGTATTGAAATATTCAATAAAATAAACCTTTCATATTCAATAGTACTGTATATAGATACCTGATACATCATGAAATTATCATCTCTTTGTTGAGAAACAAAGTGCATCACATGTTCTTCCTATGATGTGTTCAGATATATGTGTACATCCTACTAAACTTATATATGGCCATACAATTTATACACCACACCTACATTATGCCAAACGTGACTCTTACAGAATAGGGCAAGTAGAAATAAATCCTGTAAGAGGCAGAAATATCTTTAATGATAGCAGAGACTAAAAACTAGCAGACAAATCCGAAACTCACTTCTGCTTGTGATGGACCCAATACTGAGATTCATTTGGAGAGAAAAACTTTGAAAAGGACAAACACCACCGAAGAAAAAGATAACCTTTAAATTTATATAGAAGAGAAAAATAAAAATCTACTGAAATTATCCCCTTTAACTTACATTATCATCCTAATAATTAGTTTGTTACTACTACTACTACTACAAAAACAAAAACAAAAAAAGAAAAAGAAAAAAAAAAGCACATAAGAGCATGGAATTTACACCTGTGATTGATGAATCTTGCAACATTTCCATAAACTGTAGCGTCCAAGCAAAGGGCCTGTTCATCTTTCAAGACACCCTCTGATCCCCAGTCTGCATCTAGTAGCATTGGGTATGTATGCCTCTTACCAGCACTCCATATTTTTCTCTCATATATTTCTGTATTGGTTACTATCTCCCCAACAAACTCACAGACAAAAGCCCCTCTTGGCAAGTCCTCCAGTGTTCGGAGAGCCCACCCTTTCCCATCAGGCGTCAAAAACACCTGAAACATACATACCCAGAGAAAAAAATAACTCCTCAGATGCATTTAGCATTTAAAGCAACCTGATCTAGGAATGATATTATTTGGGGTAACAACAGAAATATTCACAGAGAAAAAACTAACCTGCAACTTCACAGTTATGCCTTGCTGAACAATCCGGTTCCCACAGTTCTTGTTACATCCACATTTAGACCAGCATTCCTTTATAAATTTTCGTAATAAGTGGCCCTTGCATGCTACAGAACTATTCTTGTTCTTAGACCCTTCAAGTGGACACTTTTTACAATACAAGTAGTGGTGTGCTTTAGGTTCCAGATTCACAGATATACATTCTTCCAGAAACTTCTCCTTGACCAATCCCCCTGGTGTGTAAGCAAATTCACCCCCCATTTCAATAGCACAGGCACATGGTATCGGCAATGCCAGACAATCCCCATAACAATGTGAGCAGCAACCATCATCAGATATACGAGCGAGTGAAAAATTCACATAAGCATTTTTATAAACTATATTCCTTGGGATGTAAAAAAAGGTTGGCAGATCTTCAGCATTTCTTCCAATTTCCAAGGAAATTTTCACTCTTTCTTCACCTCTAGTTATGTCATCAATATAAACACAGGATTTTACGACTCCAAGTGAAGAATGGTGGTTCTCACTCTCAGAAACCTCCACCTTGCACACTTTTGAAGGTTGAAGGCCTTGGAGAACCTTTAATCTCTTTCCACTCTCACCACAAATGTTCTCAATATCCTTAACTGTGAAACCAATTATGCGGTGAAGACCTTTGAATCCACTAGAAGCTATATGTTTGGGTATATGGGGAACAATCTTGATAAGATTCTGAAATACAAAAGATTCACTAGGAAAACTTAGAGCACCACAATTATTGCCTTGACAATCATCTTTTCTGGCAAGAACAGCTTGTGCAGTGGAATTTTTTAAATCTGGCACATCTCTGAACCTTGTATTTTCATCAATGGGGGAATCAGTTCCTGTCACCAAAAAGCATTCTCCATTCCTGTATGATTTTATGCATCTCTTTTCCACCACTTCTAGATTCGGAAGATGGAAATCAGACTGTGGGGAAGAGTTACAAATTAAAGAGATTTTCACCTCTCCCTTTGGAGGAGATGATAAAACATCAATCTGTGACAAATCTGAAACACTGCCTCTGTAGTCCACTTTCAAGGGTTCCACTTCCAGTAACTCCAAGCTGTCTTCCTCAACGTTACTGCCATCAGAATCTGAAGAACTATCATCACTTATAAGAATGATGGTTTCTTCCAGCCACGGATTGCACTTATGAACAGGATGTATGTTATTCCCAGAGAGCAAATCCTCTTCCTGGTGTCTACGGCAAGTTCTTCTCAATAGTGGTTGAGATTCTTCAGATTCTTCAGAATCTGAAAACATATCATCATCACTCTGATGTGCTCTTCTTGAAGGAGTTGTTTCCAAGCCAGATTTGGAGAAGGACAATGCATGTTTTTTCTGTTGTCTTGTGTATACTCTCTTGGTTGGAAGTTCAACAACTGTTTTATGATATGATGGAGCTTCTTTGTTAATAAATTTCACTCCCTAGCACAAAAATAAATATAATATTAAGACACTTAAATTATGCATGCAAATGAAATTGAAAAAAAAAAAAAAAAAACTCATTCTCATAGATATACTCTGCGTTGTAGAGGAGAGCAAGACATGAAACACCACAGCCATAATTTAAAATATTATTAAGCAAAAATATAAGGAAGAGAATCTCTATGATAAAGCAAAAAATGTTCACCTTTGAATCACGGATCAAAGCTTCTGCTTCCTGGCGTCTCAGGAAAGCTTTTCTCAATAGTGGTTGAGATTCTTCAGGTTCATCAGAATCTGAAAACAGGTCATCATCATTCTGATGTGCTGCTCTTGATGGAATTGTTTTCAAGTAAGATTTGGAGGGGGACATTGCCAGTTTTTTCTTTTGTCTTGTGTATATTCTCTTGGTTGGAAATTCAACAACTGTTTTATGATATGATGGAGTTTCTTTGTTCTTAGATTTCACTCCCTAGTACAAAAATACAAGTAATATTAAAACATTAAATTACACATGAAAATGAAATTGAAAAACAAATATCATTCTCATATATCTCCTGTGCGTGGTAGATGAGAGCAGGACATGAAACACCACAGCCATAATTTGAAATAATATTAAACAAAAATATAAGGAAGAGAATCTATATGATAAAGCAAATAATACTCACCTTTGATTCACGGATCAAAGCTTCTTCTTCCTGGTGTCTGAGGAAAGCTTTTCTCAAGAGTGGTTGAGCTTCTTCTGGTTCATCAGAATCTGAAAACAGGTCATCATCATTCTGATGTGCTGCTCTTGATGGAGTAGTTTTCAAGCAAGATTTGGAGGGGGACATTGCCTGTTTTTTCTGTTGTCTTGTGCATAATCTCTTGGCTGGAAGTTCAACAACTTCAGTTTTATCATATGATGGAGCTTCTATGTTTTTAGATTTCACTCCCTGGTATGAAAAAACATGTAATATTAAAACAATTAAAGTAAGCATACAATGAAATTGAAAAATATTATTATTCCCATGAGCTCCTCTGCATGGTAGATGAGAGCAGGACATGAAACATCAGGACCATAATTTGAAATAGTACTAAACAGAAATATAATAAAGAGAATCTTTATGATAAAGCAAAAAATGCTCACCTTTGATTCACGGATCAAAGCTTCTTCTTCCTGGCTGCTTAATTTTGATGGAGTTGTTTTCAAGCAAGATTTGGAGGGGGACATTGCCTGTTTTTTCTGTTGTCTGGTGTATAATCTCTTGGTTGGAAGTTCAACAACTTCAGTTTTAACATATGATGGAACTTCTATGTTCTTAGATTTCACACCCTGGTATGAAAATAGATGTAATAACATTTAAATTAAGCATGCAATGAAGTTGAAAAATATTATCATTCCCATGAGCTCCTCTGCATGGTAGATGAGTGCAGGACATGAAACATCACGATCGTAAGATGTAACATATGTCAATAGGGTATACCTCTTTCTCTGGCTTCTTGTGCAATATAACCTCAAGCAATACTCTGTAACTGTCAGCTTAATAAGCTCCCAGTTATTTTCATACAATTTTAGAAGTTCCTTAAGTGCTGCCTTTGTTTCAAGTTCCGAAATGCCATATTGCTTCATTACATGACAGGCATCTGCAATTTTTTGGCGTCATCACTGATTTAAACTTGTCGTAAAACGCAATTTGACGGTTTGTCCCTTCCCTTCACTTTCTGTAACAGTTCCCCAAAGGAAACTAATCCAGAATAGTGGAATAAGTAATAGATATAAATCATCATAATTGATCCAAAATCGGAAAAAGTGAATTAATTGTTTTCATGAATAACGCTACTGCCAACAAATGAAACACGTAACTAGAAAGGAAAGAAAACCCATAAATTTTAACCAAGGAAACTTTCTTTAGAAAAGCTAGAGGATTAACGCATTACAAAGTAACCACGATGTAGAAACAGTATGTTGTACTTGTAGTCTTGTAAAATCTGAAAATAAACTCAGAATGATTTACATAAGATATAATGTAGACTGAAACTAATGTATGCTAGACCAAATCCATGAAGTTTTGCCCACCATCTTGGCAAACCATGTTCAGTCAGTGTTCATCGAAAGTTCTTAAGAGAAAAATTGAAGTAGCATTAAAATGGCTTTGTCATGTCACCATATATGCTATTACTTAATGATGAATTTATATACGAAAACGTCATAAAGTCCATAAAAAGAACAAATAATTTCAAATAACTGGTAAAAGAAATTTAGTAATTTTTTCACTGGTTGTCCATATCCAGCATAAGTAGATCAACTGAAATGAAAAATAATTAATTTTAAAATTCAGATCAGCTACTACAACTAAATAACTGAAAGAACAGACACTGCGAACATCCTCAAAACTCAAAAGGCTAAAGGCTTAATACCAACATCTATATTAACTAACTGAAAGGAAAAGGAGTCAATGTCGTCTAGAAAACTTTAAAATGTTCTTTTGTTTTGGACATAATGCTAATGCTCTGCATGACATTAACAACTGAATATTGCTTAAAGAAAATTGGATTTTGTAAATTCTATGCAAACTAATAATAATAGTTAAATAAAACACAAAAGTAATAGACTATTATGCATCCCAGCGGCCAATATGTGCAATGAACAATTAAAACAGCAAAGTTCCAACATGAAAACCAAGACAAATAAAAAACTGACAAAAGCCTCTTCTTTTAACAGTACACAAGCCAAGTCCTGTATATACATTAACAACAGTGATGGAGTCTTGGTGATAAATTCAAAGCTATAAAAGAAGAGTACAAGAACTCTACAGCAAATAATAACACATCTAAACCATGATGCAAAAACTCATATTATATATATGAAGTGAAGAAAACTTAAGTCCTTTCTTTTTGCTAATAAGACTGGGGAACCCTGAGATGAATGAAACAAACTAAGAGGGATAGAGATTAACAAATCACAACCTGAATGCAAAGACCACAGATAACGTGAAAAACTTACAATCTTACAGAAAGAATGGGGGAGTTTAAATACAAACGGAAGTTAAAATGTGCACTTCTCATTATATTCGCAGCGGATAAAACAAATAAAGAAACAAAACTTGAACTTTTTTCATTTAAAAAAATAAAAACTTGAACTTTCTTCATTTCAAAAAATAAAAACTAGAACTTTCTTCATTTTAAAAAATAAAAACTTGAAGCTAAATAAGAAAAGCAGTAAGTTGAAGCTAAAGGGAAAGCAAATGAAGTACAATGCAAAAATACCCAAAAGATAAAGAAAAATTTTGAGTGCATGAAACATAGAAAATGAATAGGAAAGTGCAAAAAACAGTAACACACTATTCAAGATAACCATTACTTGCCTCGCAAGCTAGATTGAGGAATTAAAAAATAAGAAATTCCCAAATAGCATTGCCCACAAAGAAATAAAAAAATACAAGCATTTGAAGGGAACTCATCAACACGTTGGAATTTATTAACAAAACCCGTAACACTTTCACTGCTTTCCAAAGCATAATCTTAAAGACTAGAAGAAATAGAAAAACAAACAAGTACAAGATTTTGATTAAAGAACAAAACAACAACATGCATTTTACGCAGGTGAAACTTGCTGATCAAATAAGATTGAAGAAATATAAAAAAATGATCTTGAGGCCACTCTTTTGACCCATTTGTGATAGTTAATACAATAGAGAGGAATAAGTGTATCTATGTTTCATTGTATACAACATTATATATCTATATATACCTCAGAAGACTAGAAGACAGAGCTCCAAGTTTGATAAGCAAAGCTGTGGTTCAAGAAGCTAGAGAAGCTCTCTAGGGTTTGAGTGCATATATATGGGTAGTGTGTGTGACTGTCCCCAGTGAAGGTGAAAAGGGTAAAGCAAAAAAGATGTCAGCTCTTGCAAAAACGAGGCTCTTCACTCTAATCAAAAAAACTCCCAAACCGGCAAAACGTCGGGTTCCTTTTACCTGATGCTTATTAGGAAGCTTCCAGATTTTTCCATTTTGGATGATGTTTTTTTTTTTTTTAATAATATTAGGATTTCAAATTTGAATTGTAAAGGGTGTTTCAGAATTCATGTTAGTATTTTATTTGTTTACATAAATGATAGAGTGGATCCACTCATCCACATATACATGACATGTGTTTATGTTGACCCGTTTAATAGTCTCTTGTATTCGTTCTAACTTAAATAGTTAAATGGATTTGCTTTACTTTCTCTTTATTCTTTTTGTTTTTATAGGGTTAAAAGCTTATATTGTTAAATATTAATTTTTGTTGCTTTAAAAAATGAAGTTTTTTGTTGAAAAGTGTTGATGCAAATTTCCGTGAGATAGATGCAGCAATTTAGAGATAGTGACCTGGCTGATCCGAAGTCTTGCTGGATGATGACGTGGATGTTGATTGGAATCTTCCTGCAAATGAACACAAAACCAAAGGAGATGGACCGGTGTGGTACCAGCCAAACACGCTCCGATGATGAAGTCTGTGATATGTGTTTGGTGGTGTTTGAATAAAAGTGAGGAAGAACATGGGATGAACTTGGGAGAATGGGAAGAACAAGGCAAATGTTCTGGGTTTTCTCAGCAAGTTGGGTGTATTTGTGTGGACTTCTGTGAGCCAATTGCCAACCCCTTCCTTTGTGCATATAAGTGGGTTTATATAGACAAAGGAAGTGGTGAAGGTTAAGTTACCTGAATGTGGATGAATGGTTGAGGGGGATCCACGCGTTCGGTCATGAATAGCAGCATGCACAGCTACTCACCTCCTTTGCATTCAATGCTGCATTGAATGCAAGGATGGAAGATCAGGTGGAATGCCCCAATTGTCATGGCTGTGAGCTGGAATGTCTCATCTGTCAGAGAGTCATGTCAGGTGCACTTGAGTATAGCGGTTCGTCCCAACGTGATCTTCTTTAGAATGGCGGTGGGAGGCCGAGACGATCCGAACACATGTCCTCACGTGTAGACGTGAAACCCATGTATGATCGGATCGGATCGGATTTTAGACAAGTCGGCCAAGCCGATCAGGTAGGTAGTGCAGTGATCCCCTCAAGTGAAATCCGGCTGCAACTAGGATTTGAGATGATGATCACCAAAGACGAGCCGATCCGAACTGGGAATGGAATGGACTGAGTTGATGTGGTGACGTGGAGATCCAAGTCTAATCGTGATCGGTCATTGGGCCGGGCCGAGCCGAACCAATGGTTGAGATGATCAGGTGGTGACAAGATTGTCGAAACACGTCTGATCGTGATCGGTCATTGGGCCGGGCCGAGCCGAACCAATGGTCGAGGTGATCTGGTGGTGACAAGATTGTCGAAGCACGTCTGATCGTGATCGGTCATTGGACCGGGCCGAGCCGAACCAATGGTCGAGGTGATCCGGTGGTGACAAGATTGTCGAAGCACGTCTGATCGTGATCGGTCATTGGGCCGGGCCGAGCCGAACCAATGGTTGATATGATCAGGTGGTGACAAGATTGTCGAAGCACGTCTGATCGTGATCGGTCATTGGGCCGGGCCGAGCCGAACCAATGGTCGAGGTGATCCGGTGGTGACAAGATTGTCGAAGCACGTCTAATCGTGATCGGTCATTGGGCCGGGCCGAGCCGAACCAATGGTTGAGATGTGACTGGAGAAAGATGATCTCCAGATTCGAGCCGAACTGATGGTGTCCGAAAAAGATGATCTCTCAAATTCTCGGTGGATCCCAATGTCGGTTCGGATCGGACATGGGTAACCTGGTGGGCCACGTGTTGGTCTGTGATTGGCCATTGAATCCTTGTGGATTTATCCACAAACAAAAAGTTTTTTCAAAATGAAAAAAAAAAAATATTAAGCGAGTCGTGTCTAGTTTAGGCTCATTTTGCCATTTTGGTCGTATCATTCTCGATCTGTATCGTACTCATATCGTGTTTAACATAATAGATTAAAAACTTCGTCGTGCTCATATTAACTGACTCATTTCGTACTTGTACCGTATAATATCTATATTGTTTTATATGTGTTAGCGTTAGTCAAACTCATTTGACACATTTATGAATTCCCTAACAATTTTTTTTTAATGATGTTATTTAGAGCCTTATAACTTGCTAGTAAGGAATTAAATTTTGAAATTTTTGGCGAAATTTCGCCGAAAATTTCGTTTTTTTAGGGTGTCGAAATCGAAACACATGTTTAATAATTTTTCGGGAAAATTTCGAAATTTTCAAAATTTCTCCGAAATTTATCGAAATTTACCGAAATTTATCGAAATTTATCGAAATTATCAAAATTTTCATATTTTCTATTTTCTCCAATTTCATAAATTCACCAAAAATAGCTCGAGACTCCAAATAATTCACCGAAAAATTCTACAAACTCGTATTGATGAGTACTAATTTCCTATAACTTCAAAATAGTCAAATTGCTTTCAAAAAAATTATGAAACATCCTACTCTTATAATTTAATTCTGAAAAAAATAATAATTGTCAAATTCTTGAATTTTCATTTTCTAAAATTCATTTCCACACAACTATGCTCTAGAACCACAACCAAAGGTCTAAGTTAGTTAAAATAAATTTGAAGAAATTTCTAATTCCTTTAAAAAAACCTTAAAACAAATTTGAAAAATTTAAGTAACAAAATTTGAGTTGTTACACTTAGTGAAGACAAAGTTTGGCTAAGTAAGAGACACGGGAAAAAAGGAAGGAAAGATAAAAAATAAAAATAAAAGACTTAAGAGAGAGGCACGGGAAAAAAAAAGTAAGGAAAAAAAAAAATGAGGGGGGGTTTGGGGCCTTTGGGCAATTGGAAAGTGAAAAGGGTAGTAGAATTATTCACAAATCTCAATGCATCTAAGTTCGATCCCCCTCCCCTAAATCAAAAAAGTGAAAAGATAGCTATGGATATGGGTATTGATATATTTCCCTTATCCCATAGTCTCTCTTTATCTTAAAGGGTAATGGTAGGGGGACCATATTATTGTACCACATTTTTTATACCACATGATGTGGCTTCCTAGCCACCCTTGCTAGAGAGAGAGACTAGCATTACCCTATCTTAAATATGTACAAAGACCCAACAAGTATAAATTCGTCACTCACCTATATCGGATATACATAATAATTTTCGTACAAAAAACAAAGTTTTTGTCGACTTGTTATGGTGGACGTGTAAACTTTTTCTTAGAGCTAGAAAAATAAAAGAAGTAAATGATATGAAAGTGTTTATAGAAAAACAAATTAAAATAACTTTTAATGTTAATTTAGGTATTTGTCCTCATTTCCTCTAATATATTTCACTCTTATAACTTTAAATAAAAATTAAAAACAAAAACATTGTTCAAAAACCAAAAAAAAACTCTGAGCAAGTAAAATGACTCAAATAGAAGCACCATAACAAAGATTCATTTTTTTCATGAGAGTTGTAGCTCTTGTGGTTAGGAGTATTTACCATAGATAAGATTTCGAAAATAACAAAGGGAGGCGATTTTCGCACTCTCATTTTCTTCATTTGGACTTCTTATTATTTTTTAATAATTTTTTTATATTTATATTTCCAAATCTACCCTTCATGCTCTCTCCTTCATTTAGACTTTCTAGATTCATTCACTTTCTCTTTTGCTCTATATCTTTATCTCTCTCTAATATATTTTTCAGATCTCTATAACTCAGATAAATCAATTTTTTCTATAAAAAATTTACATCCCTAGTTTTATATATTTATTAAATGTCATTGATGATCTCTCACAGAGTCTTCTACTGTACTTGATTCTTCATTCCTACCTCGGTAATATTTCGAGGAACATGGGCATATTAAGATCCAAGACCGTAGTATTGATTACCTACTTTTACTTAATTTGTTTCTCCACTTTGATTGGGTAGATTCATCTCACCGAGTAAAACCAAGTCCATAATACATCAATTAAGAAGAAAAAAAAATTATGGAAAAAAGAAGAAAAAAAAAACACAATGAAGTTAATGGAGCTTCTTAATTAATTCTATACAAAGTTAAATTTTTCTTCAATATATATCATATAAAAAGGGAAAGAGAGAGATGAAAAAAGAGAAGCAGAGCATAATGGCAAAAGTGCAAAGACTAAATAAAAGAAACGGTGTAATTTTATTGAAACACAGCTAAAAAATACAAATCAACGTATAGAGGAATTGTTCCATACCAAATAAAAGATAAAAAGTAGAGGAATTGTACTGAGACTGGGGAGGATCCGAATTTATTAATAGATAGAAAACAAAAATGTGTTAGAAGAGATAAAAATAAGAGTAAATATTTTGAAAGTTTATAAAAGGGTAAATTTGAAAATATAAATAAAAAAATATAAAAAAAACATTAAAAAAAATAAGAAGGAGTGCAACTAGAGAAAATGAGAGTGCAAAAATCGCTTCCCTTAACAAAATATCATCATTTTTTATCGACAAAATATCAGGATTCAAAACAAAAACAAAGACAAATTGAAATTAACAAACAAGCAATCAATGATTCAATGATGTTCCCAAGTACGCCCAAAAGCTCCTCATAACTTCATGTTGAGAGTAATGTGGAGCAATGTCCCACATCGGAAAACTAAGGTTTAGCATATGTGCTTATAAGTCTTCGGCCTCTCCACCCATTGCCAATTGGTTTTGGGTTGGATGCTCTAATTATATCATGGTATCAGAGCTAGGTTATCCGCGTGTAAGGCCCAACGGCCACACGTGCTCCCACGTCACCCAATACAATTTGTTCACGTGTAATGCTCAAAATATCGCCACACGTGCGGGGGCGTGTTGAGAGTAATGTGGAGCAATGTCCCACATCGGAAAACTAAGACTTAGCATATGTGCTTATAAGTCTTGGACCTCTCCACCCATTGCCAATTGGTTTTGGGTTGGATGCTCTAATTCTATTATGGTATCAGAGCTTGGTTATCCGCGTGTAAGGTCAAACGGGCACGTGATACCAAAAATACAAAAAACAAAAATAGAACCTCTTGCAGAAAAATTCAATCTCATTCCTGAAATAAATTGTGCCTAGTTTTTTAAAAGAAACCAAGCAGTTTACCACCAACATTCCTTTTTTGAGCCTCTTCATGATTCATAATGCCAACAGAGGAAGCAACCTTGTAGTTCAATCCTTTTTCTTTTTTTTGACCATTCTTCTAGTTCAATCCTTAGTCTCTTCAAAACCCACATCAAAACAAAGACTAATAACCCCACATTTGTTAAGCCTTCCGTTCAGTTCGACCACCATCTTATTGACCCTGTGATCATCAACATACTCGAACTCTCCAATGTATCCATGCTTTTGCATCATCAGAAGAAACTTGATGACCATTAAGCAAAATTCTTGGATTTGAATCAGAAGTTTGTTTAAAAAATACAAACTTCTGAGAAAACATGACAAATTTCAGCCTGTTGATATTATCAGCCAGAGGTTGAAACTCTTTTGTCTGCAAATTTTTTTTTTAGAAGAAACGAGAAATTTTATTAAAAATACAAAGATTAAAAAACACAGTGGATAAGGAATCCACAAACTTAGAAAGAGATAAAAAAATAATAAAAAACAAACTGATCACAGATAGGAAAAAACCCAAGACATCACACTACAACTACAACTAGTCTCACTGCACAACAGCTAACAAATTCAGCATAATAGAAGATATAGAGTGATGAAGAGGAATAATACTGATGGATAAGATTTGGAGTAATAAGTGTTTCAGTTACTGTGCATGCATTTAGTTGTGTATTTAAGTTTCAGTTACTGTCCATGCATTTAGTTGTGCATTTAATTTAATGTTTTGTGTGAGTTATTTTGCATTCATGTATCATCCAAGGGTCACATCTAATAGTCTAGACTCTTGAGCTTACTGATTCTACAACTATGTAAGGGTGGCTTGTACCCTTAGTTAGGCATTCTCAACTTCCAGCAAAACCTTATCTAAAAATCTCTCTTTGAGAGTTTCAATTTCCTTGTGGATTCAAGGTTTCCCTAGCAGAATACGGTGTTATTCTTCTAGTTTATTTTCTATCCTGCATCAGTTGGTATCAGAGCCTCGTCATTCCTTGGTCTGATGACTAACTCACAAAACAATGGCAATTCCTTTGGCGACGGTGAGCGTGAAAGAGAGGCTCTTACAAGGGCTGAGTTTGTGGAATTCCAACAACAGACCCAGCAGACATTACTCAACATTCAAGCAGCTCTTGATCGGTTGGCGGTGGATCCGAATAATATTCAGGGAAGAAGAAATGTTCGAAACAATAGGCAAGACAATAATCGAGGCCCTGTGCATCGAAATCAACGTCAAGTATTTGATGAAAATTCCAGCGATGATGAAGATTATGCAGAAGATTTATTTGGGGAACTGGAAGGGGAACATGGTCCTCCAAGACGTAATAATCAAGGTCTAAATAGAGACTACCGTATGAAGATTGATTTACCCAGTTTCAATGGGCACCTCCATATAGAGGATTTCTTGGATTGGCTGAACGAGGTAGAGAGATTCTTTGAATATATGGAGATTCCTGAAGAAAGAAAAGTCAAATTTGTTGCCTACAAGCTGAAAGGTGGAGCCTCTGCATGGTGGGAACAAGTTCAAATGTCACGAACACGACAAAGGAAGACTCCGGTGAGATCTTGGATGAAAATGAAGCGGCTGTTGAAAGCAAGATTTTTACCCCCTGATTATGAACAAGTTCTTTTCCAGCAGTATCAAGATTGTAAGCAGGGAAGTAGAACTGTTCAAGCCTATACTGAAGAGTTCTACAGATTATCATCACGCAATGACCTTATGGAAACTGACGCACAACAAACAGCAAGGTATATTGGTGGTTTACGTCTGGCTATTCATGATAGAGTTAATTTGCAGTCAGCCATTACTTTGGTAGATGCTGTTAATTTAGCCACAAGGGTTGAAACACAGCTGGATAGATCCAAGAATCAAGTGTTTCGAGGTTCTCCATTTGACCAGTCACGATCCATGGCAAGTAAAGGAAAACAGACTTCCTCACTGCAACCAACCAGCAACCCTCATCGGGAAGCTGGTGCCAGTAGTGGCTCTTTGCAGAAATCTGAAGCAACTAAGCCCCGTAAAGAGATGTCTCAAGATCCCTATGCAAAGCCTCGGAAGGATAAGTGTTATAGGTGTGGACAATCTGGGCATTTCTCTAACCATTGCCCTCAAAGACGGACTGTTAATTTTTTAGAAGCAGAAGAAGGAGACGAAGAGCAGTCACAAGATAATTTCGAAGAAAATACAGTTACTTATGAAGAAGAGGATGTGACTAGGGAAGATGAAGGCAAATTATTTGAGAGATCATTGGTTATCCGCCGGTTGTTGCTGGCACCAAAACAAGAAGAGCCGCCTCAACGACATAATATTTTCAAGACCCGGTGCACAGTGAATCAGAAAGTTTGTGACGTGATCATTGATAGTGGCAGCAGTGAGAACATTGTGTCCAAGACAATGGTGGAAAAATTGGGTTTAAAGACAGAAAAACATCCCACACCTTACAAAATTGGTTGGATCAGGAAGGGGGCTGAATCAAAGGTAACTGAAATTTGTCCCATTACTTTTTCAATTGGGAAGCATTATGTTGATAAAGTAATTTGCGATGTGGTTGAAATGGATGCATGCCATATGATTTTGGGAAGACCATGGCAATATGATGTTGATGCAACCCATAGGGGGCGAGACAATGTTTACATTTTTATGAAGGGAGGACAGAAAGTTGTTTTGGGGCCAATGAAAGACGAAGTAAAATCCAGCAAGCAAAGAAAGTCAGTATTTATGGTGAATAATGATGAAGATTTCTGGAACGCTGAGATTAAAACAAGTGGCAGGGTTTATGCACTTGTAGTTCAAGGGAGTTTGCCCAATGCATCGTGTAAAATTCCAGATACATTGCAGCCCTTACTTATGGAGTTCAGTGACCTTATCCCTGATGAGCTACCTGCAGATTTGCCTCCTATGCGAGATATCCAACATGAGATTGACTTTGTGCCCGGAGCTAGCCTTCCCAATCTTCCTCATTATCGAATGAGTCCAAAAGAAAGTCAGATCTTACAAGATCAGGTGGAAGATCTGATGAAGAAAGGATTAATAAGGGAAAGTATGAGTCCATGTGCTGTCCCCGCACTCTTGACACCAAAAAAAGATGGCAGTTGGCGTATGTGCATTGATAGCAGAGCCATAAATAAAATTACAGTAAAATACCGGTTCCCCATACCAAGATTAGATGATATGCTTGACAATTTATCCGGATCTAAGATCTTTTCTAAGATTGACCTGCGTAGTGGGTACCATCAAATTCGTATACGACCTGGAGATGAATGGAAGACAGCTTTTAAGACAAAAGAGGGGTTGTATGAATGGCTAGTAATGCCATTTGGGTTGTCCAATGCACCAAGTACCTTCATGCGGGTAATGAACCAGGTATTGAAACCATTTATCAGTAAATTTGTCGTTGTATATTTTGACGATATCCTGATTTATAGTCGAGGTGAGGATGAGCACATGTCACACTTGAAAATGGTGCTCAATGTTCTGCAAAAAAAATAAATTGTATATTAATTTGAAGAAATGCAGCTTTATGACCCCTTCTCTAGTATTTTTGGGGTTTGTTGTTAGTGGTGATGGAATACAGGTTGATGAAGAGAAAGTTAAAGCAATTCGTGAGTGGCCAGCTCCTAAAACCGTGCGAGAAGTTCGAAGCTTCCATGGTTTAGCCACCTTTTATCGGCGGTTTGTCAAAAATTTCAGCAGCATCATGGTTCCAATAACTGAGTGCTTGAAGGAAGGAAGGTTCCAATAGGGTAGTGAGGCAGAACAAAGCTTTGCAATGATAAAAGAGAAGCTATCAACAGCACCAGTCTTGGCCTTACTAGATTTTGACAAGCTATTCGAGGTGGAATGTGATGCTTCAATAGTTGGAATAGGTGCTGTCCTCACACAAGAGGGGAAACCAGTTGCATTTTATAGTGAGAAGCTTAGTGATGCACGAAAAAAATGGTCTACCTATGAGCTGGAGTTTTATGCAGTTGTTCGAGTTCTTAAGGTATGGGAGCACTACTTAATTCAAAGGGAGTTTATTCTTTATACTGATCACCAGGCCCTGAAGTTTATAAACAGCCAGAACAAGGTAAATCGCATGCATGGTAGCTGGATTGCTTACATGCAGCGATTCACTTTCTCATTAAGGCATAAATCAGGACAGCAAAACCGTGTTGCTGATGCTTTAAGCAGGAGGGCTTCACTCCTTGTGACCATGCGTGCTGAGGTCATTGGCTTTGACTATCTCAAGGAGTTGTACAGTGAAGATGAAGATTTTTCTCAAGTTTGGGAGAAGCTACAGTTGGGTCAAGCAGTGGATAATATGCATATTCATGATGGTTACTTATTTCGAGGTAATCAGTTGTGTATCCCTAGAGGGTCGTTGAGAGAACACTTAATTCAAGACTTGCATGGCAGCGGATTAAGTGGACATTTTGGAAGAGATAAGACAGTGGCTCTTGTAGAAGAAAGATACTATTGGCCACAATTGAAGCGGGATGTGAGAAATTTTGTGAAAAGATGTCCAATTTGTCAAGTTGCTAAAGGACAATCACAAAATACAGGTCTCTATATTCCTTTACCTATTCCCGAGGCCCCATGGGAAGATTTGTCTATGGACTTTATTTTGGGATTACCCCGAACCCAAAGAGGAGTGGATTCAGTGTTTGTTATTGTTGATCGATATTCGAAGATGGCACATTTTGTTGCTTGCAAGAAGACTGCCGATGCAACTAATGTCGCCAACCTATTCTTTAAGGAGATTGTTCGTTTACATGGTGTTCCTAAATCCATCACTTCAGATCGCGACACTAAGTTCTTGTCTCATTTTTGGAGAACGTTATGGCGGAGATTTGATACATCACTTAATTTTAGCAGCACAAGTCATCCCCAACCTGATGGCCAAACCGAGGTAGTGAACCGAACCTTGGGAAATCTGATTCGTTGCATTTCTAGGGACAAACCAAAGCAGTGGGATTTGTCTTTAGCACAAGCTGAGTTTGCATATAATAGCATGGTTAACCGTTCTACTGGGAAGTCTCCATTTGCTATTGTTTACTGCCATCCACCAAATTATGCCTTGGATTTGGTTCCTTTGCCCAAGCTACCAGGCAAAAGCATTGCTGCAGAAAATATGGCGGAAAGAATTTCATCAATCCAAAAGGAGGTCCGACAAAATTTGGAGATAGCAGCTCACAAGTACAAAGAAGCTGCTGATAAAAAGAGACGTCGGAAGGTTTTCAAAGAAGGTGATCTAGTAATGGTTTACTTACGCAAAGGACGGTTTCCTGTGGGCACTTATAATAAACTGAATGACAAAAAGTATGGTCCTTATCAAATTACGCGAAAGATCAATGATAATGCTTATGTTGTCGACTTGCCAGATCACGTGAACATCTCCTCTACGTTCAATGTGGCAGATTTGTTTGAATACCATCCTCCAGATGAAGCTGACAGTTCTAGCAACAACTCGAGGTCGAGTTTTTCTCAAGCAGGGGAGAATGATGAAGAGGAATAATACTGATGGATAAGATTTGGAGTAATAAGTGTTTCAGTTACTGTCCATGCATTTAGTTGTGTATTTAAGTTTCAGTTACTGTCCATGCATTTAGTTGTGCATTTAATTTAATGTTTTGTGTGAGTTATTTTGCATTCATGTATCATCCAAGGGTCACATCTAATAGTCTAGACTCTTGAGCTTACTGATTCTACAGCTATGTAAGGGTGGCTTGTACCCTTGGTTAGGCATTCTCAACTTCCAGCAAAAACTTATCTAAAAATCTCTCTTTGAGAGTTTCAATTTCCTTGTGGATTCAAGGTTTCCCTAGCAGAATACGGTGTTATTCTTCTAGTTTATTTTCTGTCCTGCATCATAGAGTATGCCCAAAAATCAGCCGTAACTGATGCCCATAAAGCAGCCCAGAATTTCGCTCGCTCCCAAAGAACTTCCACTTCAACCCCCTTATAATCATCGAAAATTCTTCTGTTGCGCTCCATCCGTAAAACCCAAAAAACTGCCAGCAACAAGCAGCTCCACAAGGTTTTAGCTTTTTTCCCCTTCCCGGGCCTGAAAGCAGTTACTCAAAAGCTCAGAACATTTAGAAACACAAAAGGAAACAATTACACATAAATTATTTGATTTAAAACTAAAGAATGTAGAAACTGAAACTTATTAAATCCACATTCATTAAAGAATGTAGAATTTGCTTTTCTGTTTGATAACCAGAGTCTTATGAAGGTTTGCTAATCAAAATGAACTAAGATTCCACAATTAAAATTCATTTAAAAAATTTGATGTTAATGATACTTAAATTTGATGTTAGCCACCCAAAAAAAAAAAAAAGGAAATTCTTTAACAGATATAATAAAAAGCTAAATCGTAGGACAAAAAACAAGATAAATCAGATTGATTCAATCAACATAATTAACCAAACCTAAACCCTTGAAACCCTACAATTTAGAACAATATGGAAATTACCAACTTTTTTTTATTACAATGAGCGTACCTTGGCAACATTGGTTTCAATGTGTTCATGTAACGCCATCTATCATCTCTCCTCACTTTCCACTCCCTTTCCCATCTCTATCTTTACTTAAAAGAAGAAACCAAAAATAAAAAGATTAGCCCAAGTAAGCATGTTCAAATAACAATTTATCATCCCTGCTTCTGACTTCTGACTAACTGTATAACACGAACTATCAGCAATGATCTTATGATACCATAGAGGGGCAAATTTCTAAAGGAAATGATCAGCCATGAACTCATGACATAAAACATTTTCATAAGCAGGTTTAATATGCACATTATTATGTTAAAAAAAACAAATATATGCACATTATTAAGCTAAAAGTAGATCAACAATTGAGACATATAAGAGTTATCCAGAATTCTTGACCTGCTTCTGTGTAGATGCAAAATGAATTTTCCAGAAGTCTTATACTTACAGTAATCATACAGGATAGAAGTCAATGGTGACCTGCAAGTTAATCCCATATACTTCCAGAGTGTTCAAGGTCCTATTGAATAAGCTTGAAGTTAAATCTCTTTCTTGTTCTTTTTCTCTTTAGAGATTCGCTAAGTGGATTAATTGTATTGTTGTCCTCCTTGATTTTCTATCAGTACAGATGTGTGTGTGTGTATGTGTGTGTGTGTGTGAGTTTCTGCGTGATTCCTTCTTTTCTATTATTTTTCCTGGTCAGTAATGGATGCTAACCTCAAAAGCATTCTCATTATTTTTCTTTTCTCTATCTTGGATAGGAAATATGAAGTTAAGTGAACATGCCTTAGAAAACATAACAAACAAACAAATAAAAGAATAACACACCTAATTAAATTGCTGTCATCTTTTAAAATTGCTCACTTTCATGGTTTGATATGACATGGTTAGAAGCTATTGGTATGTTTCTCACCTTATCTTGTGATTATGAAGGGGATTGCTGACATAGTTACAGCTAGACAAGTAAAACAAATCCAATATGTCAAATGTAAGCCCTGTAATTAAAACACGTCCCAATTACAACAAGTAAAAAGAGAAAGGAAGGAAAGGTCCAGGGAAACTTACTTTGTGAAGCACAAGAATGATGCATTCCACATAAGAAGACAATTATGAACAAACTAGTGTTGACCAGAGCAAGAATGTTGAGAAGCTGTAAATGCTCTAGATGGAGTGGAGGTTGACAGAAAAAGAAAATCAAAATTACAATAGTAGGTTTTGGTCTAAGGATGGAATTCCAGTTCAGATTAATCTACAACAAAACTATAAAAATACCAATTTCAGTGTTTTTAATTGCCCTCAAGATCATTTTCTATGAATTTAACTATACCAAATCTTGTACATTCAACACTAGAAGCAAATTACAAGGGTTTCTGGTTTAAGAATCAAGGGATTAAAACCCAACCAGTACCAACTAACCTAGAATCAGAAAACTGTCTGATATCACTATAACAGGGTAATCAAAAGCCATAAAACAGAGCAGAAATCATCATGATTCCAAGTATAAATACATATATTGTAAATTACTTACTGTTGTATACAGTAAGAGTGTTACAAAGACTATAAGTTTCAACCCTGGATTTTGGTACTTAAAACTCCTGTACATTTGGGCTGGAGAGTGGGACTCTGTGTATGGATAATTGCTACTGCAATTGAGAAAGACTGCAGAATGGACAGAGTTGGTTGAAAATGAACAAAATACAAACCGTCACGGACATTCAGCATCCTTAATGTGGGAGCACCATGCATTGAACCCTGAAGAATTTGAAATGAGAGATAAATATCTTTGCTCAAAAAGTTAAGTACGAATAAAAAATTCAAATAACAACAATAGATTAGCATGTGATAAATTATTCCTGAAATCATTTCAACATCAACCAAAATATCGTAGCCTTGCAAAGAATCAATGTATTGTGATGGAAATATTAAATGCCAAGTTTCAGTACCTATCAGCTAAGTCATAATAGCATTTCATTCTTCTTTTTCAAGCCACAAAAAAATATTGCACATCTATCTTATTGCCAAAAACAATATCATTTTTTCAGATTATGTATAACCTCAATAATGAGAAATTGAAAGACAGCAGAAGAGCCAGAACAATGAGTCATCAAGAGAAACACAGGATGTACAAATTTTGTAAACATGTATGATGGCGTAAGCCAATTTTAATACTTGCTCAATAAAATTTCTATTTCACATTATACATTAAGGGGGTGGGGGAGAGAGATAGAAGATTGGGATACCTGTGTATTTAAATCAAATGACTTGCACTCCCCCTGAGTGTCTGATTGAGACAAAATGTCTTCTTTGTTTGATGTGGTTTTAAGTACTGTGAGAGGGCACCCCATGTCCCAACCACCACAGTCACAGTGTCCACCAGATCTCCATCTTTCAGTAAGACTTGAAGGACCACCATTTCTGGTTCTTGGCCCAGCATGAAGACCTGCTGGGATTAGAACATTCATACTTGTAGAGCAATCACCATTATTTCGACAACATTTGAAAGGTGTTGAGGGTTCCACAGAGTCAATGGTCTTCTTGACCCCAACCTTCTTTAGAAATTTCAAACCCCAACCTCCAGCTTCCTCCTTACGATTATCAGGGAGATGATCTTTCACAACAATGGCAGCCAATTCAAAATTCGGAGGGAGATGATCTTCTAACAAATTGGGTACACCTAGAGCATCTTGATTGTTGCCTGTGTCTAGGCATGATTCCTGAGAAGAATTTTCAAGTATGGAACTCGGTCCACTCAATTTGGAGATGGTTTTTTGTTTGGATGAATGACTTGACCTGAACACTTTCACTACCTTCTTTGATAACCCCTTACTTTTCCTGAGATTATGGCTGGAAGTGTGCACCTCAATACCACCACCAAATAAAATGAACTGAGTCTCCATGATCTTTGACTTGTTTGAGCAGAGGGAGACCATATTATTCACCTTCATCTTACCGACAAGGTATGACTCACTATCACGAATCTCATGGTCCTTTTGGCCACCCTTTCCCGAATGGAACAAGTATATATAGTCCAGAGTCTTGTCCTCTTCAGACTCAACCTTCCACAAGTTGGCTACATAGACCTCCCTCTTTTCATCTGTGGAGAACACAAAATGAGGATCCCCTCCCTTCCACGTGCATTGGAGCATTCCTTGAGAAACAGTGGCAAGAGTAGGAGAAGATTGAGCGGAGCATGTAGAGTTTGTGCTACACATAGAAACAAGCCTTTTGTGGCCAGTATCAGATCCATTTTTATGGCTTCCCTTAATTGGTGTTTTCTTTTCAAGCTTCGGTGAAGGAGAGAAACTTAATCCACCAGGAGACTCTGTGAAATCATAGCATATTGAGCCTCTGTTATCATTCGAGTTTATTCTTCCGAAGTCTGCATTGCTACCCAAGGGGCCCAATTGGTGAAACAAAGGGCTTTTCAATATATTTATCATGCTCTTGCTGCCCATAACTGTACCTACAATCCACCGTCCTGCAGGGCTTATGACTACACTCCCACCTCCAGCTGCCAATGGACATTCGAAAACAAAACTAGCAGAATCATATGTATCTCTACTTCTAATTTTGGTCACATTCAAGCTGTCTGACAAAACACCCATATTTGCAGAGCTCAAATTCACAGATACATTGCATTGGGCAGCTTTGGATGCACTAATATGGATCAATTCCATACATCGACGACGAAATCTTTCATCTAAGCTCAGTATATGCCTTGGAATCCTACTGTCCAAGCCAAGAGTACTTTGAAACAAGGTACTTTTTGTGCAACATCTACTAATTTGTGAACGCTTAACATTTAAAGTTAGGGCATGCTGTGGATTTGCCCATCTGACCAACCTTTTCAACTTTGACCCAGAGGATTTTAAAGTACCTTCTACTGATAATTCTCTCTCCTTGCTCAATGTATGCAATGAATCCTCTTTTCCCTGGTGATCTTTCTGAGCATTTACAAATTTATCATCCATCTGCTGACCCCAATTAAATAACGCACATTAATGGTAGATAACTTCTTTCTCTATATTCTGCCTCAAATGGAATCATATAGATTGTTGGTAAACAGAATTACATAACTTCTCCCCGTCCAAGTCTTATCTTACAAGAATCCTGAACAGTAACACAAGCGTCAAGCGGTAAGCACAAGTCATCAAATTGCAAAAGTAAGAAGATAATAATTGGAAGAAATCCAAAACAAACATGTCAGAGTATCAATGAAATAATTATCACCCAGAAGTTTTGGAAATAAGTCCAGAATTTGGTGGAAGTTTTGGAAATAAGTCCAGAAATTGGTGGAAGCTTTGGAAATAAGTCCAGAAATTGGTGGAAGTTTTCAGATACCATGCTTGGAAGATTGTTTTCAAAATCTGAAGCTTGAAGCATCAGGCTCCAGGCATAATCGTAAACAAGTTTGTTTGGAGGTTTTTAATTATTTGTAGTACTTACCAAGACCAAATACAATAAATCTTCCAACTTTGCCTTGTTGGCTTAAATTAAGTTTTTCACTAATCCAAAACAGGAACAAGCAAGAAATATGGAATACATACAAAAACACCACCCCCCATAAATCTCACCAACCCAACTTAACTCCTCGTCTCCAACTGTTTACTGTACTTCCTTTCCAAAAACTGAGAAAGAAGAAGACAGACTGAAAAGATTCAATCTTACCACCATATAATAATAAAACCCAGAAAGGAAATTCAAACATACATTAGAAAAATCACAATTAAAGCCACAAAGTAACCATAAAAAACAACAAACAGACACCTAAAGTTCAAACTATTTTAAAAAATTAAAAGAATATAATAAATGCTAAAAGACCAACTTTTTCTCTTACCTCAAGAATGGGATCCAAGAAGAATTAAGAAGCACAAAAAATGAGATGCACCCAAATACGCAAACACCCACAATCAAGCAGCTGATGGGCAATACATTCAACACCCAAAGTCTTTTACTCCACAAACTTTGAGCTTATCAACCTATCCCCAAGAACTTTAAAACAAAGAAAACTGAAAGGTGAATAGGGGAACACAAAAAGGAAAGAAAGAAAGAAAGGTGGGCAGTGAAGAATAACCAAAGGAGCACATGGAAAAGCAAGCAAGATAAGCAAGAGCCACCACCACCACCACTAATGAGATTACACGACTCACAAGTCACAATACTAGGTTCCAAACCAAACCCTTGTGTTATTTTTATTTCCAAAGAAAAAGTGGGTTAGACTGAGTGAGTGACTCTGTCTTAGACAGACACCATTGAAGAAAGAGAGCGAGAGAGTGACTGAGTGAGTGGAAAGAAAACTGAAAACTGAACCAAGAGAAAAAGTAGCGGTGGAGTGGTGGAATTAAAATGGGCTCGTAAGCCACGTTTTATGGGTTGAATATTGGTTGCTACTTGTTGAGAAGTGACAACCAAGTCCGGGTTTTAATTGTGGGACCCACTCCTAACATATTCTTGCGTTTTCTATGCCAATACGGCAATACCCATCGGTCCCAAAAAAAAAAAAAAGCCAATACCGATTGACCGAGAAGTTTACACAAAAGTAGATGCGTGATAAAAGGTTTGTAAATTTTATGCGCCTTGTTGATTTTGTGTTAAAAAAAAAAAAATTGCAGAATTTCAATTTAGACACATAACTATATAAGCTATTTCAACGGGGTCCATGAATTTTAAAATATTTCAAATATACACCCGATCTATTATATAAATTGAAAAATGAATTTCTGTCCATTGATTCGTTGAGATATTAGTTAAATGACAGCTTGACTTTTGCTGACCGGGATTAATTGGCGACGTAGCGCTATCTCAGCAAATATTTCTCGCCAAATGAGCGACACGAGCCCACAATTTAATAATAATAGAGAGAGAGAGAGAGAGTTTGTGGGCCCGTGTCAGGGGTTAAGTGGACTCATGTCGCTCATTTCCCGCCAAATGAGCAACACAGGTCCACCTAACCCCTGACACAGGTCCACAATTTCATCATCTCTTTCTCGCTCGTTGAACACAAGTGAGAGATTTATATTCGAATTTGGGGGAAAACGTGATGTTTTTTGGAGACTAAATGGTCAGGAGAGTGTTCGATGAGCGGGAAAGAGGTGATGAGTGTGTGGGCCCGTGTCAAGTGGACATGTGTTGCTCATTTGGCGGGAAATTTATGCTGAATTGGTGTCACGTCGTCAATTAATCCCTGTTAGCAAAAGGCAAGCTAACATTTAACTGATCTCTCAATAAATTGATGGACGGAATTTCATTTTTCAATTTACATAATAAATCATGTGTATATTTGAAATATTTGAAAGTTCGTGGACCCCGTTGAAATATCATGTATAGTTATGTGTCTAAATTGAATTTATGCCAAAAAAAAAATCTTAAGGCATGGCATGAAACATATGGGACACAACGTGAGTATTAATAAGAAATGAGTACGACAAGAAACACAAATGAGTTTAATTTAAATAGATTCAACTAGCATGACACTACCCATTATCAAATGGGTAGTGCTAAGGAAATTATGTCTTTATATTATTTAGTGTATCATCTCTTTAATAGATGTGAGATTCACCAATATAAATGGAGCTCATTTTTATTAAAAAAATGATACACTAGATGGTACAAAAAAATGATCTCTTAACATTTTTCGTTGACAATATTAAATGAATCTAAATATTTTTTGTGCTTGTGAAAATTTGAACTTAAAATATTTCAATTTACACTCCCATGGCTCCATGCCATGTTCACCTTTAATATTGATTTTGAGAGGGTGGGAAAGGAACGGGGGTTCGTGGTGAGCTGGTGCGCATGATACTGATGGCCAGGGAAACTCCCCAAATTGGTGAGGGCAAAGACCAACTGCTACTACTACTACTACTAGCCAAATAGGAGAAAGACACATCAGCTAAATTGCCTCTATTTTATTGTTTTTGTTGTAATAATTATTGTTTTTGAGCAATTGGGTTTTATTCCAGACACATTTTGTTTTGTTTCTTTGCTTTTGGATTTTGATTCGAGAGAGAGACATGTGAGAGAGAGGACAAAGAAATGGGATGACGTAGGAAATGGTCAATACATACATACCTCTACTCAACTGCCAATCTACATTACATTCTCTTATTTTTTTCTGTTTATTTAATGCCTTCATATTCTTCTCTCCTACTTATTTATTATGCCGGCCGCCCGGAGAAACGGAGAATGAGATCGGCAATCACCTCAAATATTTATTTCCAGCATTCAAGGTTGCAAACTCGCAATCATAAAAATAATTAATTTATGGCAACCAAACTATAAATAAATAAATGAATTTATGGACCCAATTAATAATAAATGTAATAAGGTAGCGGTTGATATTATTGTCTTTCAAAGTCCGTTTTTAGTATTTGGCCAAAAAAAAAAAGTCCGTTTTTAGTATTCTTTGTGCATAACTGCATATCATTTTTTTTATCTATGATATTTAATTATTTATGGATGAAATCAAAATCAAAATTTTTTAAAATGATTTTGAATTTGAGACTTTTCTAATATGAGAAATGCTATCTGGTTATTTGTCTTCTCATTTCTACCTTCTTCATCGACTTCTTCTTTATTATTTTTATTCCGCAGTGTAGTTTTATGATCGTAATCGTTTATCTTTTAGATCGACCTTTGAAAATCATTTTTACAAAAAATCAGTCAAATCAGACATCATTTGGTCATGTAACTGTGATCAAATAAACAGACGATTTTAATAATAGTTAGATTCACCGTTTCTTTATTTAATAATAGTTACATAATTAAACGACTTTCGATTTAGTTAATTTTTTTACAGAGATATCTTTAAAGGATGATCTAAAAATTGAACGGTTTCAATCATAAAATTATACTACTGAACAAAAATAATAAAAAAAAATATTGGAAGAAAAAATAGAAAAGAGAATATAGATAGCATCAAGAGAGTTAATTGATTCACGATAAGTATGTTTAATGTTGGCTTCAAGTGTATTAACTTTTACCCGCTTAAAATTAAGATAAATCATTTGGTGGCTACCAAAAGTCTTTGATAAAGAATTCAAGATAATAAATAATTTATGCATACTCACAAGTTGAAGTGTTGAACACTCGATCTAATGGAATAATTTATCAAAAGAAATCTAATGGGATAACAAAATTAAAAAAGCCTCTCCATATGCATTTTTCACTACAAATGGTGGACTAGTTCTCCAATCTTCTCCATTCATATGGCAAATGGAAATGAGTTGGATTCGGCTTCAATTCGATGAACTTATAGGCCTAGCTCACGGGTTTTTTCCTTTCTTTCTTTTTTACTCTCAACTAAATAAAAATGGAAATAAATTATAACCTCCTAACCTTAAACACATTTAGTAATAAATTGAAAAATTAAAGTTAATATATATATAGTAATCAAGCCTACTTTCTACTCGTCCATTTTTTTGTCTTCCACACCTTACAATTTCTATTCTTATTATAACTTTCATACATCTTTTCCACTATACTACACATGCATCGGATGGATATTCGGATGTGCATGTATTTATCTTATATCTTATAATAATGAAAATTAATAAACTAAAGAAAGAACTTTTTATGACTCAGAGCTTGAGTTGTCACAGCACATGACCAAGAATTACCACTAATCACAACTTAGGGACCCTCCCAATGTACAGAAGTTAATTGTTTACATAATTACAAAAAGACTGAATTAATCCCACATAACAGCTGCAATGAAAGCTAGGAAATGCATACAGTAAGTTGTTGAATATAGTTGGTGGGAATCAAGTTTTAATTTCTTAGTAATAGTGAATATATAGTAATTAATCAGACCAAAACAAATATATCTATATATATAGTAATAGATAGTGGTTGGTAGGTGGTATCTACTATTTCTGGCTAGCTAGGCCAAATTTCCGCAGGGGAATTATGGGTGTATAGAGATTAGTGAGTTTAATGATCAAAATGTATCACATCCCCACTACCACTACTAGAATTTATCAGATGTTGCCAATCTTGGTTCTTATGGCATCTCCACTATCTATCATATATGTTCATGTGCATGAGAATCTTTCATGTATAAATTTTATTTATTTATTATGTTAATCAATAGTACAGGAGAATATTGTTTGTCAACCATTATCTTATCCATGAGAGTAGGCTATGCATGTGGAAATTGTTACATATTCAAATTTTTTTCTTTTAGGTTACACAAAATGGCCTGCAACTATAATATATTTCGATCATCATCTTATTCATCTCATATCACTTCATTCTTCATTTAAAACTTTAATTGAGCGGTCAAAGACAATTAATTTTAAGTATTTTTTTTCTATTTAATTGACATTACTAAAAATTAAGGACGAATCACTGTCCAAAGCCGTGCCCTAAGGAATCAAAGGGCGGCGTGGTGCCCTAAAGTCTTTGGACATTGCCTTGCTACAGATCACTTGATAATATATACATATATATATATATATATAGTTCATAGTAATGCATGATATTTTAGTCTCTCATACCAATATTCCCTGCATTTTGAATAGGACACTACTTGGGTCACCCCTTGGGGGTACTCCAAGGTCACCCCTCCCCCCAAAATAATAATTTTGGTAATGTCAGCGCATGATCGGAATCGTTCACTTTTTAGATCACCTATTATAGATCACCTCTGCAAAAAATCAACTCAATCGGAAATCGTTTGATTATATAACTGTTGTTGATTAAATAGAAAAAATCAACAGTTTGGTCAAAAAATCACTCTTTAATTGAAAACCATCAATTTTTTCTACTTAATTGACAACAGTTATATAACCAAACGATTTCCGATTGATTTGATTTTTTGCAGAGATGATCTATAATAGGTGATCTAAAAAGAGAACGTTCCGATCATGCGCCGACATTACCGAAATTGTTATTTTGGAAGGAGGGGTGATTTTGGGGTACCCCAAGGGGTGACCCAAATATTTTCCTTTTGAATATTCAAATATTTAAACTCTGTAGTAGTGGGTGTGGTGGGTGGGACCAAGTGAATCTTGAATTGGGTATGCATGTGCAGAGCCAAAAATTTTGGGCAAATGCAGACTGGAATGGATGAACTTGGTTCTCATTGAAATTTCGGTTTGACATAAAAAATGCTTGTCTATTCAGAGCCGTCTAACCAACAACCTGTTGACAAAAAATGAAGGCATGTTTTGTCTTTTGCAATGTTCCAATCCTTACCTAACACTTTGATTTCTGAAGCTACCTTATTTTTCAAATATATATCAATAGACTACACAAGTCAAGACTCAAGATTATAACATTAATTTGGGCTTGATTATGACCTTCAAAATTACTGGTGCAGAACCTGGGACAAACTGAACAGGCCCCTCTTCATTTCTCATTGCATTTCAGTTCATTTGAGTGGCATATATATGACTGTGTGCACTCTGCATAAGTGAAACACTGGGGAAAGACATCACTATATGGCACTGTTTTTGTTTTTCTTCTTCTTATTATTATTCCCAGTTGGGAGGACAACAATCAAACTCTTATCATGAATGAGGATGCTATGACTATGGTACCCATTTTGAAAATAACATACAACAAAACATTAGTGGTAACTCTAAAAAATGGAAGATGCTAGCTATCTTGTAATTTGTTATCTCAGCCTATGTGACACATTGTATGCACACCACATTATTACATTAGAAAGACAATAATCGGTAAATTTCTAACAATCTAATACTAATTGACTCTCACATTTAATTGTAATCACATAATAGCATGTTGTCATTAAAATGTTCTAGCTGTTTCAATTAAACTTTATAACTTGCAAAAAAAATTTCAGGCTTAAAATAGAATTCTATGTTTCTTTCTCTTTAGTGCTTGGATGAAAAATTGAACTCGGTCTTTTAAAAAAAAAGTCAAAATTTGAGAAATCTGAATCTCTAAATTCGTTATTTGGTATCATTAATAAGGAAGTCTTAAATTTCAACTTTAATTTCACCTAAATATATGTCATTTTTAAAAAATCAGGACAATGAAATTTTAAGAAAAAAACTGTACTTAACACCACCCAGGGCCAGCCGTGACCCAAGGCCGGCGTGAGGGGAGGCCGAGTAGGGAGTCTCCTCGGCCCCCAACTACCAAGGCCCCCAAATTTTGTAGACCCGTTATATAATATGTTAGGCCCAAATAATAAATAAAAAAAAATTAGAAGCTCCAATTCAAAGAGGCCCATCATTTTATTAAACCAACAATCCAACTACACAAATACTCAATTATTTTAAAGTAAATTACTCAAGAATGAATGACATAAAATTGTTCCACTACTACTAGTATTGCAGTAAGTAATATACCATAAAATTGTACAGCTTACGGATCTTGAAGTTGGTACAAGAAATAGTATACAAAAACTTACATTGTTATGCACTTTCTATACAGTCCTGAGTCCTGACTCAATTATTTATACGGATAATAAAATGACCCAATTATTCATTGATTTATTAAACCAGGATACAGGGTCCTGGTGGAAACAGGGTCCTGCAAAATTGGTAGATTAGTCTAGTGCCAAATTGCCAACATACTAGTCAAATCCCAGATTGTATGGGATGGATATAGCTGCATTTGAATTATGTCTAATGCCAATATTACTAGTCAAATCCAGGATTGGATTGGGTAGCTGCATTTGAAAGAGTTCACCCCACTGATATGAGCAAAGATGTCTGAGGAATCAACCATATCCTCTTCCTCTTTCACAACTACCTGTAAGGAATATATACTAATGTGAGGTGATAGAATAAAAAGGAGTATAAACTTTGTAAGGTGACAAGACAATGAGAATAATCATGAAAATTCAACAGCTTGAGAATCGTTTCTTGGTAGATATAAACGATAAGGTGCGTGTAACAGTGTAAGAAGTATTACTTCATCATCTTCATCTTCTTCATGATTGCTACAAGCAGGTCTATGAGTCTCTCCAAAGTCATCATTCTTTGCAAATCTTCCTCTAACTCGGGGCCTGCTGTCCGCAAGAGTTTTGCGGCAGGCATACTGCATATTTGGTTGCATCATTAGTAAGAGTTTAAGTCCTAATCTATAGCATGAAACACACATAGTTGCATACATACATAGATCCACATATGAATAGAGGCATACGCTTTGCACACATGTATTTTTATATAACTATAATTAAGTAAGAAGATATAGCATGGTGATGACTAAAAGAACCCATATCAGAGAGAGAACCTTGATTTTCTTGGTGAAATTCCTCTCATTCCTTTTCTTCATGTACCTATGGATCTTCTCTTTCCTCTCTTCAACAGAGAGCTTTCCTACTTTAAAATTCGGGTCTTCTGCGATTGGAATCTCTGTTGGTAAAGAAGTACTATTCCCAGCTCCATTCACAAGTTGTTGACTCTCAGCGCTAAGCGCCTTTTAAAAAAGGAAAATGGTGAAAATTACAACAAGAAGAAAGAAAAAAAGGTTGCAAAAAATAACATTAGTCCCTTCTAGTGCAGATGAAAAAAGTACTTCTATGAGGGCGATGATAAAAGGTTGTTACTTCAGTTCTTCAATTTTCAAGAACTGTTCACCATACTGGTTAAAAACTTCGGAAATCAACTTGATATAACTAGTTTAACAGGATTGCATTTTTCTTTCTTTGATAAGACTGCCTTTTCATATAGAAGGGTGGAGGAACTCCATTTACCTTGTCTCTTCTATCTATATGGTGTATCAAACTTCATAGAAATTAACTAAAACTGTTTGGTGTGCTTCTGGTGAGAGAACATAATTATTCCATAAATCCCTCGAAGCACCTAAGAAAGCAGTACCTGAAGGTCTTCAAGGTGAAAAACTCTCGGTAATGATTCTGGACAGAAAATTCCACCATTGTCTCCCTGGTAGTCCATATCTTGTGGTTGCAGTTCAGAAGCCATAAGAATGCTACTGGTGAAAATTCCAGAACTATCAGAAGATAATGCAGCAGTATTTATGGTCCCAGCAGGCATGTACGTTCCCATAGGAGGACCAAGAAAAGAACAGGAAGGAGAAGAAGGGTTCAAAGGCACATAAGAAGGCACTGAAGACAAGCAATCCTCTTCAAAAACTGATGATAATGGAGCTGCCATAAGAGGTGCTACAGGATCAGCAGGGTACTGTGAAAATCCCTCAACAATAGAATCTACTAATGGGATTTGAGCTGGCACTGAAGAGAAATCAAATTGTTCTTGTTGGGGCATGAGAAATGGAGGTACAGAAAAGGGAGGAGATGGAGAAAAATCAATGGAAGCTGAGATGTCATTGTCAATTTCTTCTTGGGAATCAAAGAGTATGGAAAGATTGCCACTATTGTTGTTGGCGGTGTTAGTGGTAGGGGTAGTGGTGGTGGTGGCGGCAGTGGTGGTGGTGCTGGTGGTGGTGCTAGTTGTTGTGGGGGTAGGGGCAATGGTTGTGTCAGTGTTGCCATTGTTATCCTGGTAGGTACTGAACTTAATATCTAAATCTTGGGGTAGTGAAAGATTTATTGCATAGGAGGAGTTTTCTTCATAGCAGCAATTTGAAGAAGATGTGACCTCAGAATTCTGTAGGGTCTCTTGGAATAGTTCAGGATCACAAAATTCAAAAATTTGAGCACTAATCTGGCTTGAAATTTCATCCTGCAAAACATTAGAGAGCAATGTTAATTACACTAATAATATATGACAAGAATATATGCCAACTTTATCATCTCAATAATAAGATTGTAATAATTAACCTTTTTTTTAAGCCAACTAGAAGCATCATTCTTCATATTTTTGAATCCAAAATTTTTTAATTATTGTTAGACAAGATGTTGACATAGGCATGCTACATGTTGTTACATAGATACAACCTGTGTCACAGCAGAACTTTCCCTCCATCCCTCTGCCTTTCTCATTTGTATATGCACAAAATGAACATAACAAGTAAAAAGTAAAAAGATAAAAATAAGAATGGCGCAGTTTTCCAAATTTTGTATGTGGTTGCCATGGACCAATCTTCCATGCATATATATATGACTCAAAAACACATAAGTTCTCAAAAAGAGGATGGTCTGATTGGGGATTTTTGTGCAAAGTAGAAAAAGATGTGCATTTGTGCTCCATGTGACATGTAGGAAGAATGTTACCCAATTGCAGCTAGAAACCGATGGCGTATACAAAGAAGGAAGCTCATGGTATGCTAATTTTGTTCAATTTATAGAAACAGCTCAGTTGGACCCAACAGTCAGAATTTAAAGGCACTTGAAAGAACCAATTATGTTATCCATGTGAAATGCTTGTCACTAGTCTGCTTTACCCCTCTAAATGAAAAAAGAATCAAGATTAGAAAAGCTTTAACGAGAAGCAATGAAAGCTAAATATATTCCTATTCTAATCAAAAGAAAAGTCGAAGTAACTAGCTAGTAGAGAAATTCAGTATTAGAATACTTAGGTGATGGTACCCTAGACAATGACAATTTTGGTGCGTATTCTTGGAAACAAGATTGAAATATCTGTAAGGAGTGTGAATATGAAATAGGCCTATTTAAATTGACTCAATGAATGGTGGCACAAAATTTATGGGAGCTGCTTGTGCATTCTATTTAGAGTAAAAAGCCTTCACCCCACAAATTCTTTGGGACTTCAAACCAAGTCTAATACAATAACTCATGCCTGATGGCCTGATGACCAAGTTTTAATCTTAATCAGTGGCTCTAAACCTCCGAACATTCTGATCGACCGGTGCATGAGCAATACATATAGTTAAGGATGATGATGAATTGTTTTGGAGATGTGTCATAATCAACAAAGACATTGAATAATAAATGCACACGCAGCCGGAAATGTAGATATAGATGCGAAAATGATTGTACAAAGGATGGCTACAGAACATAAACGCAGAAAGAGGGAAGAAAGGGAAAGGGGATATGGAAATTCCTTAGCCGCTTGACTCAACTAATTTGACCAATAAATTTGACCCAATAAAGCATGAACATTGAACGTGAATCAATTCTAGTTATAGTGTTATACCAACCACAGCATAAATCATCAAGAACATATGCAATAATTGTGCATGATTTTGAAAGTTCCATTCAATAAATTGATCAGCACACAAACATATTTCATCCAAAAGATTAATTGCCAAGAACCCATTTGCACAAACACACTAATTTGAAGATTAAACTAGTAAAGACAAGAAATTGCAATTAAACATGAACCATTGAATGAATGAATGCACACATGCATGAACAAACTAATTAATGAAGAAAACAGAGAGCTTCAATGGATAACCTGGTCCTGCTGCTGCTGCTGCTGTTGTTGAATCACGTGCTGCAACATGGTTCAAAATGAATTCAATTCCCTCAGAGGCAAAACCCCAGATGGACAGAGCTTTGATTTTTTGTTGATGATGATGATCACACTTGCTTACAAGAAATATCAAAGAGATAGATTAATAATGTATGAATGTTGTGATCACAGACATGCATGCTCCACACCCTTCTCTAATTGTGAGCTATAAAAGCTTCTATAAAGCTATTGATTAGGATCAAATTATACGTGTGTTTGTGAGAGTGGAGCCAATGCATGCATTAACATAAAACAACATCAAAACCAATTAACCCAAACGGTTCAAACAAATTCACAAACAGGACAACGACACCAAGAGAAAAGAAGAGAGAGAGAGAGAGAGAGAGAGGGGGGGGGGGGGGTTGTGTTCAGCTAAGAAAATGGAGGGTATGGGGTGGCGAAGCTTAGCTTTTGTTTTGGCGAAGCTTAGCTTAGTTATATATAGTTGGGAAGGAGGTATATATGTTAATGGGGTTGGTGGCTGTCCGTACTTAGACGTACGTCAAGCCTGGCAGTGGTCAACCCGAAGGTCACGGAAGACCGCACTCTGGGTGAGCCTGGGGACACGTGGCACATTGGGTCGAGCGTGGCGAGTTGGCTGCCTCTCTACTCTTGTGTTATTCCTTCTTGTAATAACTAACTAATGACTCCATCGTACGGAATTTGGTTGACCAGGCATTTGTTTTTATTTGTTTATTTTTTTTTTCCGATTCATTCTTTGCCTACTCTTTCCGAGTAGAATGGACTTTGGCGCTCTTTTCTAGCTTTTTACTTTTTCTTCCTTTTGGGGTTCTTTTTGTTGTTGAGTGAAGTTCCTATAATAATTTCAGACCAAAAAAAAATGAAGTTCCTATAATAACCCTGCATGTACATCTATTTGGAAAATGAAAACAAGAGAAAAATAGCTTCTTACTAGCCTAAAAGTCTTATTCGGTAGTCAAAAGTGTTTTTTATGATATTTAATAGGAATAGTTAAAAATACTTTTTTAGTTATAAAACCATTTTTTTATGCTTATTTTGAGAAGCAGATAATAGTTGCTTTCTCAAAAAGCACTTCCAAAGCATATTAGGAAGCCTTCTGATTTCAAATAAAAAGTAAAAGAGTCTATTTGTACCCACTTTTTTTACTATAGTATACCCATACCCATTTTTTTTAAATTGTAAATAAAGTGACATCTTTACCCTCATCTTTAACATGTTATGTTTTTTCTTTTTCGTTTTCTTTTGAAAAACCAATTTGTAGCTCCTTCACCTTTGGCCAGTTGGTGACTCATCCCCAAGTGTGCCTTCTTCCACACTGGAACACTAGGGTGGCTAGCTAGTGAGGTCGCTATCTTTCTCTTTCTCTCTCTATCTCTCTTCTCTCTCCCACTAAAATTAGGGGCAAAGGAGGCCTGCAAGGTCGTCGGGCTCCATTACTGCCAGTTTGAGTGAAAAAGAGAGAATAGAGATAAGAATATGGATAGATAGAGAGAAAGGGGGAGAGAGAAAAAGCTGAGGCGGGGGACAGAGGGTGGACAAGGCGCACCAACTTGGGGAGGAGCCACCAGCCAGCCAAAGGTGGATGAGCTGCAGGTTTTCTTTTTCCTTTTTTTTTGGCCAGGAAGAGCTGCAGGTTTTCATCTTAAAAAAAAAAAAATCAAATGTTAAAGATGAGGGTAAAAGAGTCACTTTATTGACAAAATCTTTTGAAGTGGGTGTACTAAGTAAAAATGTTGCTAATAATAGACCCCTCCCTAAAATTTTTTTTACGTGCTTCTCTAATAAAAACTCTATCAATAAAAACAGTTTCTACATGCAGTATGTACTTCCAAACAACATGCTAATATTCTCTAAATAATGTACTTTTAACAATTTTTTATTTCGGTCCAATGTAGTTTATAAATAGTATTTGTATATAGATATTTTTTATTTTAAGCATATATGATTTCTAGGGTTCATTTGGTAATTAAAACAGAGAAAAAGCAAATAATATCGATCTAGCTAGTGGACATCAAATAATTTCAACTTGCAATAAAATAACCCAAGTTGAGATGAGTCAATCATTTCATGGGTGTCCTTATAGTACGTACAACATACCTCTAGCTCACTTTTGTTAAAGCCTAAGCCTAAAGCCTAAAGGGAATGATTTTTTTGGTTATTAGAGGGAATGATTGTGTCAAACAGAAGAAAAATGATGTTATTAGAGTTACATGCATAGTAGAATATGGAATAAATGGTATAATATCGGAATTAAGACTAATGACTTGGGAATTATATACGCAGTGGATAACGAAGAAGTTATTCCGGTCCACTCAGACAATGTCCAAAATAATTTCAAAAGAATTCATTCAATTGATCATGGGTCATGGCGTCATGCTATCTCATCTCACCTGATAGATGCCAAAAGAAAGAAAAACTCTACATATATATGGTCTCTCCCTTCGAAAAACACCATGCTTTGATCTACAACTACAAGGTTAGGTTGTTGACTCATTCTCAATTAATGTCTCTCAATATCAGGGATTTACATATACGGATATACCATATAGCTATTCTGTTAAATACTTAAAATGATAATTTTTTAAAACTTCAAAAGCTTTTTCGTAAGAAAAACCCTAGCCCCACCCCAAAAGAAAAAACTCTCTCCTCTCCTCAACCTCTCCATGGAGGAGGGGCGGCCCTTGTGTTCTCACAGACTGCTCCTCCCATCGCCCCTCTCTCCTTTGTTTTTCTTTTCCTTTTCCTTTTTCTATATTTTTATTTTTGTCCTTTGGGATACTCTCATCCCAATAAGTGAGAGCGTTTCTATCTCTCCTTGTGAGAGTTTCTCCACCTCTCTTCGTGAGAGTTTTTCAGATTTTGTTTGTTTTGGTTTGTTTTGTGTTTTGATACTTTCAGGTTTTATCTAGCGCTCATCACAAGGTGTTAGTAAGTTACTATTTTCGCCCGTACCGGTCATATTTTCACCGATCACAATTGCCACATCCGCCACTTTGCGCTATTGTCAGCCTCGACTTAGAGATGTTGATAGGATCGTGAATCCAAACGCGACTAGTTCGCTAATTCCTACGGTGCCTCTCTAGCTCCATTTGATGGCTATGGTATCTGCTCCATGCCGATGTTATGAGATCTTCGAATTTCTATGGGTTTTTTTGCTCCACTTTTGTGGGTTTTTGTTTTCTTGTAAGCCTTTGGGCTCATATTTTGTATTCTCTCTGCCTTTTTGACTGTTTTAATACAATAATATGTTTTATTCTAAAAAAAAAAATGATAATTATTTAATTAAATAGTTAAACGGTGTACTTTGTTTAATTTTTATAGGAATAATTTTTGAAATCGTAGAAAATAGACAACTCTAATAATTAAACTACAATATAAAATAAATCCCATAAATAATATTAGCTATAATGAGGTATACCTCATTCAAAGCTTCCTTGATAAAAGACTATATAAATACGCAATATTAAGTTTGGGCATGACTTGCTAAAAATAGGCTATTGTTCAACCCGCAATCTATAAAAGCACTCTTATTTCCTATTCTCTTATATGTCGAGGAAGATTTTATAAAGAAAATTCTTAAATAAACTCATTTTATAGCTAGACACATTATGGATTTCTCTGTATTATAGTTTAGTTAATAATCCAAACCGTTTTATTTTTAGATCTTTATTTAAGAAATCATTCTTTAAAAATATATAGATAGATAAAAAATCATCTAATAATGAAATATTATGTCGTGGAATCATAAATTTGGGTTTATGAATAATTTATGAAAGGTATCATGATCTTCGCGTGACAATCCCTTCTTCTATTTCGTTTTATGTTTATATATTTGCTTTGTTCTTTTTTATTTAACGTTATTTTGCACGTGTGCCAAAAGTTTAAGATGTAGAGTTGTAAACCATAATTATATTGCGAATGACAAATAAAAGTCATAGATGACACGTCCTAAAGCATACCCCCTTGACGATGCATGCATTTTCATAACTCTTTTTTAATGCTTGAGTTTGGATTATGTGAATGTCATCACTAAAACCTACATGAATACAACATATATATATATCATATATGTATATACATGAATACAATATATATATATATATATATTGACTAAGAGCATGAACAGTTGAGCACTATTAATGAGCAGCTACTAGCACAAAGCTCGAATGAAAAGGTAGCTCCACCTCCACCTTTTGATTCCGAAGTCAGTGCAAAGGACAAACGAACCCGAGGCAAGGAGCACCTAAAATTATAGTTTCTATGTATGCTAAGGTTTGCTTTGCATCAACTATTTTCTATTTTCATATATATAGCACAAAGGAATCTATATAAGTATCCATGTGGAAGTGAACTTCACTTATTATTTATTTAGTTCAATTTAGTGCATGCACTGATATTAAATAAAAGGTAAATTACATTTTGCATTCTTCAAAGTGTAGGTCGTTTTTCATTTTAGTATACGATATTCAAAACGTTTCAATATAAAACTTAAAATTTATGAAAATTACAATGTGCTCATTCCGTTTAACTTTTTTGTTAATTTTGATTGCATATAGCATGTATGAGATTTATTTATACTGATGTGGACAGTAAATTTAAACCACATGAAAAAAAAGCCAAATTAAAAAATTTAGCTAAAATTTTATAGGTTAAAAAAATAAAAATCAATAAAAAAATTTAAAAATTGAATAAACAAAAAACTGGGAATGAAAGAAATGAGGTAGGGTTGAACAAGATAAACTTTTATATTTAGTTTTAATGTTATCTTTTAATTTTTTTAATATAAATAATTTAGCTACCTTTTTTCTAATTTCTTTTTTGTTTATTTAATTGGTTTATTTTATTTGTCCATGTGGTGTAAATTTACTGCCCATATCAATATAATTGAATCTCACACAAGCTATATGCCGTTAAAATTAATAGAAAAGTTAACAGAAATGACATATTGCAATTTTTATAAACATTAGGTTTCACATTGAAACATTTTGAACATTAGGTATCAAAGTGAAAAACGACCTATACTTGAGGGGTGCAAAGTGTAATTGATCCTTAAATAAATAAAGAGGGCTGCTATTTGCACACTTTTTTTTTCTTTTTGCACACCCCTTCTAAAAAAAAACCCCATGGGAAAATACCTTATACCTCATTTATTTTTCTTTTTGCACACCCCTCCTAAAAAAAAAAAAACCAACACTCACACACCCCATCCCGACCATGCCGAGCAGCCCACCACCGTCGAAGCCCACCACCGTTGGCGACCACCCCACCCCCTCCATGCCCCTCTCTCCTCTCTCCTCTCCCTTTCTCTCTCTTTCTCTCCTTCCCCCTCTCCTTTCTCCCTTTCTCTGTTTCTGTCCAGCCTTTGCAATTTTTTTTTAAGGTTATGGTTGTCTACAGGGCGAGAGGAGAGAGAGAGAGAGAGGAGGGGCTGGGTTGGGTTTCGGGGAGAGAGAAAGATGAGGGGGAAGAGGGGCTGGGAGGTGGCGGAGAGGAGAGGAGAGGAGGGCTCGGGGGGGAGGTGGTTGGGGGGGGGGAAGAAGAAGAAGAGAAATGGTGCAGGTGGGGGTGGGGGGAAGAAGAAGAAGAACAAAAAAAAAAAAAAAGATATGGGGATGGGGTATGTGGGTGAGGGAAGGAGAAAGAGAGGGAAAGAGGGCCAATGTGGTATTTTTTCTTGATTTTATTTTATTTTTTATTTTTATAATTTTTAGAAAAAGTGTGCAAATAGTAGCTCTCTAAATAAATTGTGTATTTTGTTGTGTGTATATTTGATATTAATTGTCGTGATGGTGAAATTTCAAGTTGATTTTAATTTTGAATTGGTAAGGGAAAAATTCACTTTAAATATGATCTTTGTTAACAACTCATGCGCAAAATTTATCCTTACAAAACCAGCTTATTACAATTGAAGTGTGCCTAAGTGCTTATGTACTTTTTTTCCGGTCAACGTGCTTATGTACTAATGACTACACATATTTCAAAGGTGTTCAGGCAATGGGAAACTATATATGTTAGTACGTACGATCTCTCTTAGCGATAGGACTAGAGCCACTCAGCACCCCCCTTCCTGCATAGCTACATCTAATATCATTTTAAATACATGGCATGGGTAGATTTTATAAAAAATTATAGGATTAAATATCAAATAATAATAATTTTTTAAAATAGCATAAAGACCATATAACATTTCAATTGAATTACTAAATTTAAATGTAGTTTTTTAGATTAAGTTATAAACATATTGGCTCTTTTATTTTAGGTCTTTTCATTTGACATTTTTGTCCTTGAGACTTTTATATTATTTTGAAAGTTGGCTAATGTAGTCTAATTGTACTTGTGAGCATAAAATTACAACGTTGTCCTTAATTTAGTTCAGGGTATAGAAATATGATGTAGGGTATAAAAATGAAGTGCATGGTATATAAATGAGATTTAGGGTTCGAGAGCTAAACCTTAAACCGTTTTGCAGCGTAGCAGTCAAACAAAAATCTAATATTTTTTTTATTGATTTATTTATAATTGACCATATTTTTTTTTAATATAGTGATATGTGATGTAATATTTGTGAATTATAGTACCCTTTACTATATTATTATGTTTAACTTTTAACTAGTACTTAATCTAAAATCCTATTAAATTTTAGTATTTAAACTAAAAAACCATTGAAATTTGGTACCTAAATTCAACGGACCTTAAATTTTATCTTTGAAAACCGGCTTACAAGAAAATGATATATCCAAATACTTGTATACTTCATATTTCAAAAATACGTAGAAGATAGGAATATGATGTTTAAAATTACCAATGTGGTATCCCTCTCAACTCTACTAGAATGATGCAAATACGGCCCCAAACATGCCTCATGCACATGAGCGGATAAATCTTCTATGGGGCGTGCCCCAGTGAGGCATGTCTCACATGAGGTGGGACCCACAGCCCCACTGAAGACTTACTCTGTTTAACAAAAGTGGGGATCAATCCCATCATGAATAACCTCTACTTACAATGTGGGACGACTATGCTTATGCTATTCTGGTCAAGTACTTCTCTAACTCACAACCAACCTTTTGCATCCTTTTAGAGCTTCCCATTTTCTTGCTTTGGCAAAAATTCTGCAGCATGAAGTGATTTGCGTGTTGATATGTTTTGTATAGATTTTGCAGAAGGAAGTGAAATATACGCTTTTTCAGAATCTAGCTAAGATTGTGTCGACTAAGTTACCTACGCCCTCTCTCACCGGAAAGCTTGATTGATCATGAAACAAATTCCATGTTAAAGGGACTAAGAAGGAGTACTTTTCACATGGCCGGTTTTGCCATTGATTATATATATATGCTAAGATTCTTGAGAGACCAAGGCCATTAGCTATATATAGCTGCTAGCTAGACTCTAGACAAGATGACTTGGGATGAATTAATAATTAACTCATGATCCATCATCCATCACTTATATATACCTCACACATATATTTATGTTTTGACAAAACGATTGTCAGTTGTTGATGTATGTGAGTTTACAATAAATGCGGTTAAATTGTGAATTTCACAACACATCAACAAATTACAATTCGTTTACTCACACACAAATATAGACGAACTACTTTTAAATGCCTCTTACTTTGTAGAATCGATCAAGTAATAAAAAGTTTAGTCATTCAACTTTATATATATAATATATATTGACTTATATATGTAATTAAGATTTAGTGGTTAATAATCTAATATGATATCAGAATTCTGGTTCTCAGAGTTGATTGGTTGGAAACCTTTAATTTACATCCCCTTGCTTATCATTTATAACTAGCATGTATGTTAACCTGCAAGATAGGGCATGTATGTTAGCTTACATCTCACAGTTGATATATTGATTGTACTTTTCTCTTCATTCATATCCGACATACCAACACAGATGATCGAAGTGGTTAGTTTCATTGGAGAGCTATTAATTAGTCAAAAGGTTCTGTTGTAACATCAATCTAATCTGATATAAGTTTATAACATATAATGCATGAGTTTTATCCTTGATATTAAGCATGATGGATACATATTTCTTCACTAATTAATCACTTCATGGTTCCAAATTCTTATATTCATATATATTATTCAGACATATTTTGGAGGAATTTTAACAGAACTAGAAAAAGGGCATCTATTTTCACACTTTTCCAATGACTGTGTGTTTTTCTATTATCAGATAAATGGTACTTGATTCAAGTTTGAAATATCAGAGTGCCATGTAATTTGTGCTAGCTTATGAATATTGCAATACTATCCTAGGTAATTTCTTAATTTATTTGTGGGAATTTGTCTTGCTTGTACCATTTGTAGTCATATAATATAATTAATTTTGATTTGATGCAGAGATGTCTGGTACTTTGTAACACTTTTTGATGCACAAGATGTATAATTTTTGGCACATTTTACATATTCTTGTTCATGTGTCCCTATAATCTTTTTCCAAACTTAAGTAGAAAGGGCTATATATGCCTAATTGCCTACTGATATAAAAGTACGTAGCAAAGCTGATTTTGGAGCGAATATAATTTAAATCACCAGAGCTATAAGGTTCCTCTCCTTTGTTTTATTTTTCTTTTTGGCTAATTACAAAAAAAAAAAAAAAAACATTTTGTTCGATCCTTTTGTTACAGAACCTCAAATTTAAGTCAAATCAATCGAATCAATAATTAATGCTAAACATCATAAGTGAATTTGCAAGTTTAGAGCAATCTCACTCACCAATGCTTGAATAACGTACAACAAATTTTGAGTATCTACTATCTTATGACTAAAAGTAAATAGGGTCCATATAGAAAAGATAAATAAGATTTACTTATTGTTCATATATCTCTCTGGACTCTTGTAGTTTTGATATTTCAAATCCTACCAAGTCATTAATTTTAAACATAAAATTCAATCTTTTTTCTTGATTTCAATTCCAGCCTTATGAGAATCAATTGTTAGCAAGCTGTGATATATCAGAAAATGATATATATATATATATATATATATACAATGTCACTTCATTGTCTGATAGTTCTAATAGCTTAAGCTTTTAGGGTGGATTGGGTAACAATGAGTGCATGGTAGTATGGCACAGAGCTTTGGGATACTGGGTTTTGCTAGTTTTCAAGAACAAAGCCTCGTGAAGATGTTCATGAAATAATGGTTTGTTTTTGTTTTTGGTGATAAGAGAGCTTTAATTGGTTTATTGGGTTGACGTACTGACAATGGAAAACTAGAAATTGGATAGTTTGGATGGGACGACAGGAAGTGTATTCAACCTTTGCCCACATGTATTGTTCCACAGAGAACACATATTCTCCCAGCCATAAACATAAGAAAATAAAAAATCTCCCTCTTCAACTTAATTAGCCCGGTGCTACAGATGGAAGCTATAATGCATGTTTGCATATGTAGGCCAGCATTTGTAGCCTTTCTGGTACTTGCAATGGAAGCAAGAGCTAGCCTCCAAAATATTGGCCATGGAAACCAACTTTTATTTAGTATTTTAAAGTAAAAAAGATAAGGAAAAAAGTTAATTAAACAGTAATTTATTATAAGTAAATTCTAGAGGGGTATAGAAAGAAATAAAATTTGGGTTGGGAAATTGACTATGAGTACTACACATGACCAAAGTTTGGTAGAATTAATTCATCCAAGTCATATTGTATACCAAATTAGGATAAAATAAAAGAATATTTTTTAGCCGTAAGGACAAAATAAAAATTTGAGTATGAATAATAATAGTTCATCTACTTAATTAAGACAAGGGTCAAAATAGGCGTAATGATTGAAAAAATTCTTTAGTTTTAGTTTTAGTTTTAATTCTCTTTCTAATGTTTGGCAGTTCATAGGCCAACCCATTTAACTCTGGGCCAGGTTAGCACAGGCCCATCTGAAGTGGGCCCAATTTTTTTGGTATCATCATGGTTTTTACTGTTGTACCCCTACTAAATACAATAAAATCCAAGCCATCGACCTGATTGTGTTTCTTTCACAAACTCCCTCCTCTCTTAATCTTTAGTCTTCCTCACAACGAGACAGGGTTTAGAGCTGCCTTCTTCACTCCACCGAGTCACAAGCAGCACAACCGCTCCGACTCAAACCCTAGCTCGCTCTCTGCCACAATGAACTGCGCAAGTAAACCTCTTTTGCTTTCTCTCTCTTGCATTCATTGTTTTACTTCGTTAACTTCAACTGATCTCGCTTCTGTTTCTTCATCTTCGTCTTCGCTGTCCGTACAGTCTCCGGCGAGGTGCCGGAAGAGCCCGTGGTCTCCAAGAAGTCCGGGTTGCTCTTCGAGAAGCGTCTAATTGAGAGACACATCTCGGTGTGTTCCTTTCTCTCGTTCTGTTCATTCTAGGGTTTTGTTTTGCTTTGGTTTACTAGTATACGCTGCTTGCTTACTGAGAAAATGTCGGAAAATTAGAGGAAACAGACATGTGAAAACTCCTTGGTTTTGGTTAAGTTTCTGCCCGTTGCATTTTGTTTATGCTATTTATTGCTGCTAGAAAAAAAAAGCTCTTATTTTTTATATCTTAATATTTTTCGAAATAAATTGCAATTTGAATGCTACATGTGATAGAAGACTAAGTTGTTGTAGTTGTTGTATCATCTCACTAGGAATATGGAAAATGCCCGATAACTGGGGAACCTCTCACCGTTGATGATATTGTGCCAGTCAAAACGGGCAAGGTATGCGTAATTTCAATACATGTACTTATTTTCATTTCATTCTTCGTAGAATTTTGTGTTGATCTTTTAATCTGGGGATCTGAGTGTCCAAGAAACTTTATAGCTTTCAATGTTAATTTACTCTGATGGCTTCTCATGCAGATAGTGAGGCCAAGACCTGTACAAGCTGCTAGCATCCCTGGCATGCTTGGAATGTTCCAGCATGTATGTCTTCTGATTTATACTATTATTATCTTCAGTTTTTGTCATGTACATTTATCTTATAGCTTTGGATGTTGTTGCAGACCCTGTATGTTAATCTGTGTTCACGACTAATCCAAAAAGAAATCATGTTTTATCATACATGATATTGATTTATATTTACCTTGTACCTTGATTGTTCAATAAAGGCTGCCACTTGGTTTCTCTCATCTCTCTCTCTCTCTCTCTCAGTTTTCACCTTTTTGTCACATATTATGTACTGGAATCTAGACTAGGTCATCAACGCCCTGATAAATCTAGACTACGTCACACAAAATTTTAAAATTTCTTAACTGTCTATTTGAGAATTGCTGACCAAGAATTAAAATCTTCGGAAACTTCTAGTTAAACCAGGAAAGTATTACTAAAACAGAATTACCAAATGTCATGACTAGATGACTTCCAACTTTGACTCAAAACAACTTGAATCCAGAATATTACTGATATATTTTTAGTATAAGTTTTAATGTTCCTGAAATAGGCAGCTAGAATATGATGCTGACTATAATCCACCAAAAGTATGGCAATGATTAGTGTGGTCAATTAACAAACCCTGCATTTCAAGCTTTGTGAGTCCATTAGCATCAGCCCACCTGTGAACTGCCTAACTGGAAGTTACGATAAAATTTATGGGGAATTGAATGGTCCTTGTGTTGGGTAGCATGTGAAATATGCTACAAGCACTCTACCAAGTTATTAAAATAACATGGCCTTTGTTCAATTTGTTTGTGGTAGCAGTTTGGGCTCTATTCTAGTGAGTTATGAATCTTCCTTAACAACTAGTTTTGGATAGAGTGTTAATTTCACACTATGGCTTTAACATTTTATTTTATTTTATTAATATTGATTGTGTTGGCTAATGTTATTGTTTTGATTTCAGCTAATTTTATATCTCATAGGAAGTACTAAATTGTTTTTTAAACATTGTTTGTATATATGTAGTGTTTCTGTAATAAAGGGATTTTTGTTTTCCTTTCCTACCAATAGGAATGGGATAGTTTGATGCTATCCAATTTTGCAATGGAGCAACAACTACATACAGCAAGGCAAGAGTTAAGTCATGCTCTGTATCAGGTACTGCCATCCTGGTGATTTTTCTCCTATAATTTGCATTACGTATAATTTTCTTGATGCAGTGTATTGTGTTTTAGTTCATGCGAAATAATGATAGTATGTTGTTCCTTTTTTTTTTTTTTCCAAAAATTTTGTAGCTGAGTTCTTAGGAACATGATGAAATGTGCTGAAATTATCTGAACAATGGCTTCTTTAGTAATTCTTCTTACTGAGCTTTTAAATTTTTATATTTACTCTTTAGCACTTTGATTTATCATTATTTAATTGTTTTTGCTTCATCTGTTGTGCACTTTTTTTTGTTTCATTCATTTTGTACTTTAATGGATTAACACTTGGGTTCAAATCCTATTTGCTTGAACAAGAAAAAGATCATTTGTTGTCCCTTGAGGCTTTACATGCAGAAACCTCAGAAGAATCCAACTTTATTCAGGCTTCTGAAAATAACAACCATCTTGAAATCTTTTATTCTTGATTATGGTCATTTGACTCATTCCCTACATATATATGTCCATTTTTTATACAATTGTCTTGTTGACAGGAGTAAAGTGATGGAAATGGTCAATGTTTCCAGGGAGTCTAGCATGTTATGTTGCTAGACCATGAATCCTGACCTTTGATTAGGTGTAATCATTGTTTTTGTTTCCATAAGGTGGAATCATGTTAGAATATGCAGTTTTGATTCAAAGTTCGGCAACATAACATGTTAGATATTTAAAAAGAGAGTATTACCCCTCCCTCAGGATTCTGTAGATGACTTTTTCTATTATTTTTCTCCCACTTTGTGAAATTATGTATTGAAGTCAACTTTACTGTAATGTGATAGACAAATAGACAATTCATTGAACTTTATGCAAGAAGGTCATTGTTTTTTTGTTAAATTCACATTACGGTAATTTCATGATTTGGTTTTGATTAAGGAAAGTTCTTAAGAATTGAAGAGGACTATGGGTTTCAGGGTTTTTTTGGTCTTGTTTCCTTTATTTTTTTTCTTTCAAATCTACATAGGTAGCATATATGTCTTTTTGCACTTTGTTGGTAATTTTTTATTTTATTTTATTATAAATGGAATATGACTTTGTGTGGTTGAATGACCTAATTTTAGTAATCCGTTGTATTTTGGCAGCATGATGCTGCTTGCCGTGTTATTGCAAGACTTAAAAAAGAAAGGGATGAAGCAAGGTCATTACTTGCTCAGGCCGAAAGACAAATTCCCATGTCAGCACCATCAGCAGTTACAGTAAATGCTTCTGTTCATAGCAATGGAAAACCAGGTTCTTTTTTTGTATGCTTCTTGGTGCATCCAATATAATTTCATAAATCAATCTGCTAACTCACTCAATGTCCATTTTCTTCTATAGTTGCTGATGACCAGGTGGGACCTGGTGCGAGGAGTATACGCCCTGGAATATCTGCCAGTATCCTAGCTGAGCTGACTGATTGTAATACGGCTCTTTCACAGCAGAGGAAGAAGCGGCAGGTACTGTTTATGAAACTTTTGCATTTCACTTATTTGTAGGATATCATTTGCTGAATTTTTAATAGGTTAGTCTCCATTTGTGGTTTTTGTTAACTTTTATTGAGAAAATATGTTGATAAAGTTCAGGTGTTCTCACAGCATTTATTTGACAAGTTCTGATAGTTCTTGTTTTTATCTTATGTGGGTTTCTGTTCAGATATCCCCAACATTGGCTCCTGTTATTGCTTTGGAGAGGTATACTCAGATATCTAGTCATCCCCTTCATAAGACGAACAAACCAGGAATTTTATCCATTGATATTCATCATAACAAGGTTTGGCTTATTATTCTTATATTATTTATTTAGTTCAAGCATCACTTTGAATTAGACTCCAGTAAAAGAGTCTTAGCATCCAGAGCCTAAGCTGGTGCCAAGGTTTGGTATGAATTTTTAAGAGAATGCCTTGCATAATGGTCACTGCATGCTTTTGCTCTTCAACCTGACTAGATACTTTTTTCAATGCATTTGTTTTGCAGTAGTGTTTCCATAGAGCTTAAGTTTTATTATACTCCCATAGAACTTGTCCAAAGAAAAATTCAGCTAAATGAAGAAAATAAGTTTTGAAGGTACATTTTAAAATTCATTGAATCTGAAAGTTCTCCTGTTTTGAGGATCTTTTGCATGCTTTTCCTACAAGGTATATATATGGAAAAAGTTATTCATCTTGCCTGGCCTGTTTGTCTTACTAATATTTAGTGCTAAAACCTTGAAAACCAATACCCAAGAAGGATGAAATTTTTTGGCTTAGTATATATGCCAAACTTTAGCTTTAGCTTATTACTGATAATTATGTCTTCCCTATGTAAAACAAAGCCTCTCCTGGTCATGTCAGGGGTTTGATTGTTGTAATAGTTCGTGTCATCCTTGATTTCCTCAATTTCTTGAAGGCCTCCTGTGGTGCATGTAATAGTTCTGCATTCTGCTGCACTCAAAGATGAACTATTGCATGTTTATCGGTTGACTGTATTGGTGTCTTGAAAAGCTGAGTTTATATCAGGTTTTGCCCATAACGTACATTTGCTGCATAATTTGTGGTTTTAACTTGGTGAGTTATTAAACAAAGATTAGATGTAAACCCTCACGATTAAGGTGGGTTGTTTTCTATTCAAGAGAACCTCTGTTCCTTCAATAAAGCTTGGATAATTGATGAAATGTTATACAATTCATTCATATGCGACTTCCGAATACTGTTGTTACTAGAATCTTTAAGATTTGCCCCTGCACATTAAAAGTTGGGATCTTGCCCTTTTTTCTTTCCCTTTTGTTTTGTTTTTAGAGAAAAAACTAGTTGATCTTGTAAGAATCTGACATTGTGTATGGGGTGAGATGTTGGAGCATGATTTCTCAAACTGTCTTTCTGTTGCATTTGAATATTTTTCCCCCCTGTCCAAGTTATCAGCCTTTCTACTTATTTCATATTTCTTTTTTTTCTCCCTTCCCTTTGGGGGAATTGTTTTCGTGCTCTAGCTATCAGTAGCAGGCTGGGGCAAATTAGTTAACTCAGTTATGCTTCCACTTTGCTGATCAAAGCTCTTCTTTCTTTTCCATGGCAGGACATCATTGCAACTGGAGGGGTTGATACAAATGCTGTAATCTTTGATCAACCCTCAGGACAAATCTTATCTACACTTAGTGGTCATTCAAAGAAGGTTACAACTGTTATTCTGTATCAAACAATTGCTGGATATTCATTTCATTAATGCATATTGAATGATTGTGCATCTTTTCTTTGGTAGGTTACCAGTGTGAAATTTGTAGCTCGGGATGATCTGTTCATAACTGGGTCAGCAGACAAGGTAAGCTGCATTAGTTTTGTTCTCTTCTGTTTTCATGGTTATGAACTGGTGGCATCTTTAATACTTGTATTGATTTGTTTATATTTTGATTACTATTTTATTTTATCTTCAAAACTTTAATTGTTAGCTTTGCATATTATTCGGTATGGATGTTCACCTGGCCACTGATTAATTTTGCATACTCGGATTTTTTATGTTTCATTATATGGACCTACAAGAATTTAATTGATATACTAGATTTCTTTATATGGCTTTACGTAATGTAACTGGGTTGGTGACCAACCTATCTTGAGGAAGGAAGAGAAGGAACAAGTTCAGAAAGGAATAACAAAACTTGTAGTCGACACAACATTTACATGCTTGCAATCTAGATTTTAAAGGGTGTAACTTAACAGATATGCAATCTAGTATAATCCATCTTTTGATGTTATCATATCTTTTTTTCCCCTTGATATTGCAGACAGTTCGCATATGGCAAGGGGCTGATGATGGAAACTATAACTGTGCCCACGTTTTGAAGGATCATACCGCCGAGGTAAATGAGTTTTGACTCAACCTTGTTCCGTAACATGTTTTTACCAAAATATGTGCGAAGCTAAAACCCTTTTAAGTTCACAAAAAATGTAATGAGCAGAAAATTGAAAAATGAAAAAGGCGAACTTCTTGTAAGCCTAGAAGATTTCGACCCATAGTGTAGGTTTCCAAATTGAGTTTATCATTCTGAATTGCAGGCCATTGACCTGAGAGAGATAGGAAGTGGAAGAAAAATTTGGACACTTGTCATCTGCTTGATTTGTTGGAATAACATGAATATACTTTCAGTACTTCAACAACCACGTTATTCTCATACTTTCTTGGGGTGTTCTGTATTCTGTGTTGTGGAATTGTTGCTTTATATAAGATATTTGATACCATTAATGAATAATGTCTGTTTTAAAAAAAAGAAAACTTCTATTTGGCAATCCTCTTTTTTATTGGATATTTGTTTGGGACAATGTAATGTATTGCTATGCTGTATTGGTTATGTGCTGTCTATATTAATGCGTCTAAAAATTTTCAGGTGCAAGCTGTTACTGTACATGCCACCAATAACTACTTCGTGACCGCTTCTCTTGATAATACATGGTGCTTTTACGATCTTTCATCTGGGTTATGTCTAACACAGGTTATAATCTCTCTCTCTCTCTCTCTCTCTCTCTCTCTCTCTCTCTCTCTCTCTCTCTCTCTCTCTCTCTCTCATGCTTCGGAATCGTGTACTATGTTGAGTAGTGTTCTATTTAAGATCATCTTCTATTGTGAGACAGTACTGTACAAATGCTTAAACTTCTGTTTCGATATCTTTATTTAGCTCATTTTATATGTTATATATGCAGCTCATTGTATTTCATGAATTGATAAAGTGTAGAAGCTTCTTTAAAATATTTTTGGCTGATTAAATAGACACATGTTTGTAGGCTTATATGTGCTTCTAAATTGATTGTGGTTACTAAAAAATGGAAAAAGAGAATGGGATAAATCTTTGATTTAAAATAACTTTCAAGTACTTGTTTTTTTTTTTTTTTTGGGGGGGGGGGGGGGGGGGGGCAGAGAGGAGGGGCCAGAGGGATGGGTGTTTCAAAGCAGAGTTATTTAATCTTTTCTTCACCTTCAAGTTCCCTGATGATGCAATAAAAACTTCTTTGGCTCTTTAGGTCGAGGACACTTCAGCACATGAGGGCTATACATCTGTGGCATTTCATCCTGATGGTCTCATCCTTGGAACTGGCACCTCAGAGGCTCTTGTTAAAATTTGGGATGTAAAAAGTCAGGTACGTTATGTAGTTATTTTCTTCTACATTTAACCTTCATTTTTCAATTCTTCTGATTTTACTTTCTTTACTTCTATTGATTAACAGACAAATGTTGCAAAGTTTGATGGACATGTTGGTGCCGTAACTTCCATCTCCTTCTCTGAAAATGGTTACTTTCTCGCGGTAGGTGCTCCACCAAGGGGATAAAAAAAAAAAAAGGTAGATGATACCAGACTGCAGCTAGTGATGGCAGTCTGGTATTAAGTTCTGATAATACCATGTCCTGATATTTTACATTTGAATTGGACAGACTGCAGCTAGTGATGGCATTAAGTTGTGGGATCTACGCAAATTGAGGAACTTCAGGACGTTCACTCCATATGGTCCTGACACACCAACAAACTGTGGTATGTATATCTCCATTCCTTTCTGCTCATAGTTTCTTTTTAGAAATCAAGCAATGACAAGCATTTCATTGACATACTGTCACTTTGTAAAAAGTCAGTTGAATCGACTTGACATCTTACATGCATATCTGATTCTTTTTTTTGTGCTAGTTGAGAGAAGTTTTCGAGGTTATTTGCTTTTTTTGTTATAGTGTGTACTATTTTCCCATTGTTTGGGATCCTTTATTAGTACTAATGAAGTGGAAAATGTTTCTTAGCTTAGATTTGCTTTTATTATCATACAAGTCTTGCCTAGAAGAATGGAGTATAATGGAAGCTCTGTTTCTGATCCTTGCAGTTGAATTCGACTTCAGTGGAAGTTACCTTGCAGCTGCAGGCTCTGATATAAGGTCGGTGTTTAAAAAACCGTACATTGTTGGATTAACAAGCTGAACAATTCTATATTAGGCAAATGCTGAATTCGCATTTTACTAGTTTGATGTACATATGCATTTTCGTTTATATTAATAATATTAAGAAGCTTAATATATTATCATAGTAGTATCATACAAATTGTAATCTTATGAGGGCAATTATGGCATACCAAACAAATCCATTTGCCCTGCTCCACCTGCCTTCTCAGTTCTCCCTCCCTTTCTTCTCCATTGAAGAAAATATAAAATGGATCACTGGCTTTTGATTTACTAGACATTAGTTTGATGGTCCTAAGGAGCTTTAATTTGGCATAATAGTAATTAATTGCTTAATTTGTCCCAAAGTAGCCATATTTCTCTAAGAATGGATGTTAGAAAGCTGACATTGTATATTTTGTCAAGCCGGCGTAAGCTTGATATTCTTTAAAGAGATCTGTTAAGTATTAACTTTGAATTTGAAGTACATTTTATTTTCTAAACGCTCATCTCCTAATGTCAATTCAGTACTTTCCAGGCAACTTTTGAACACTGATTTTGGGTCTTGTACTTTTGCAGAGTCATCCAAGCTACTAGTGTCAAATCAGAATGGAACACCATCAAAACTTTTCCTGATATATCTGGCACAGGTTATTTCTCTTTCACTCACCTGTCAATTGTTGGTTTTGGCCTTAAATTCGAATTAATTCCTGATGTCCATTACATTCTTGTGTGGTTGTAGGTAAAGCAACTAGCGTAAAATTTGGCCCAGATGCAAAATATATTGCAGTAGGATCGATGGACCGAAACCTCCGCATTTTTGGCCTTCCGGGTGGTGATGAAGCATTGGAGTCCTCAATGGAGTCCTGAAGTGTATTAAAGTTGCCCCATCTTGCAAGTCGACTGATTAAGGGTGCCTGCAGACTGCTGGTTAGCTGAAGTGGGTGATAATCCGATGGTTATTTGATTTATCTTGTTGGTCCGAATCAATGGACAGGTTTCAGGCAAAGTGTACCTTTCGGCATTCTGCTGTATTTCCATGTGTAGTGTCAGATGAGCTTTAAACATTTTTCCAGGGAGAAAAGGAAAAATAGGAAAAAGAAAAAACTGAGATTGAAATAGTGGAATATGCTTAAGAGATTTTTGATTATCTTAGCATCATACTTTTGATCACTAACGTTGTATTATTATTTCCATATGTTCTTAATGAGATTCCACCCTTCTAGAACATCCCAAGTGTGCCATCCTATTTCATGGATGGATTAATTTAAGGTTTGCTAGTACATATTTTTATTATCTAGAAGAAGCCTAAAACCTATATTTTGTAACAATGGGTCCTTTCTCAATGGTACGTAGTAACTAAATAGCACTTGCAATTCTGTAATTTGTAGTTGCACAATGTAATTTCACTACTGCATTGCAGTTACAGTAATGTATCCTCAACAAATGAATGTTAACCTAGATCTTAAACTCTCTAAACCGTAGTGGGCCTATCCCATTTGTATAAGCATTAAAAAAGAAATGCATGGCTGATTGATCGACCCATGCAAGATGTCTCCATGAACATATTACAAAATGTCGCATGAAAAAACCCTTTATGGTTTGCGAATTAAGACTGTTTTCAAAATTTTCTTCCATGTTTTATCTATAATACCATAGATGAAAACAAAACAGGGTTTTGGTTTGCGAATTAAAAACTGTTTTCAACATTTTCTTATTTTATCTATAAATACCATAGATGAAAACAAAACCAGCATTTCCAAAAGGATGCTAATGGGCCCGTCACACAAAATATGCACACTAGAGCGCAAACTACCACTAGCTAGTTGGTATATTCAGTTGTTGTTGATAAAATGAAGTCGTGTTTGTCACCAATACCACATTCTCGTGGATTAAAATTTTGAGAAAATAATTTGATGTTGCACTGTGCATGGTTCTTTTCACTATTCCCCCCCTGTTCCAGGAGGCTTTATATGAGCATGGTTCATGCATCTTCAGAGTATGATGCTGCTAATGAACTTGAACAATGTAGTAAAGTACATCCCAGTAAACTACAACGACGTGATAGAATATTTTGTTTCTTTTTGTGAGTTGAGGTCGATTAGCTGGAAAAAAAAAATACATGGGGATGCATGAGAGAATTCTACAGTCCAGCACTAAGTCACAAAAACTCTTCCCAAATTTAAATCACTTCATGATGACAAATTTGGAAATCACCACATGATGTGTAACATGTCAATATCTTGTTAAAAATAAATACGACTCAGGAGAATCATAAATATTAACAAAATAAAATACTATCATAAATAATCAAAACATTTGGGATCATATGATTCATATATCAATAGCTGTTCAAATATGCATACTACACTTTTTTTGTGTAATTGTAGCATAGCAATTAACCCCATGAGCTAACACTTCAAATCTAATTACTTTCCTAAAGCCTTATCATTCCATGTTATATAAAGCCCTCCTATTGAATTGGGGATCAAACTAGAAGAAAATGAATAAAGAATGTGATCACCAACAAATACACAGATACAGATGAGTAAAACCATCTTGGATTCTTGGTCTTGTATCAGGTAAGGTAGCGTGAAGCATGTGTAAACCCCCAAAGCTGCATATGTAAAGGAATGCGTAAGTACGTAGTTGGGTAAAATTAATGGAGGTAAAGTTAAAATTTGCAGCTAAGATCATGACACATTGTAAAATGTCAACATATGTTGGAAAGAGAAAAAAAAAAAAAAAAAAAAGAGCATAAATCAATTAAGGTTGCTTTGATACTGTAAGTGTTTTTAATCAAGTCTATATAAGAATTGATTCAGTAAGAATGTATTACTGTATATTACAGATAACAAAACAAAAAAAAAAACTCTTTGCATACTTTTCTTGGTTAATAACTAACAATGTTTTCTATTTAACTTTTTTGTTGAAAATTAAAGTTGCATTTTGTAATAGAGATGTAAATTTTAGCAATCCAGGGTGCAAATGCACCATATTTTGGCTCCTGCAATTCGGGATAGTGGAATGTAAGAGGTCGAGATCCCTGTAACAGTGGGAAGTGTCCTTTCAATGAAAAAAAAAACGTGTCCATTTTAATATACTATATAGCTCTAATAGAGTGGTGAATACTTTCAAATACTATCATTTGAATAAGAGGTGAAAATTGGTTTTGGCCAAGGGAATACTATGATTATACAAGTTTCGGTAGTAATTTTATCATTCTACTTAATTATTTGGGCCATGATTTAATATTTATGAAGGTTTTGCTTTCGTTATTATCATAATTTTTTCAAAGTTATGCTTAAAATAACAAACACCAACACAAAGAGGTTGCTCATATAAAATGACAAATTGATATATGATCCAGCCAAAAAGAGTAATATAATGAGGTTACCTCGACATTCTTCAACTCAAACTCTGGGTTATGCGCCAAGCATAAGTTCCCAAATGTTTCACATGCTCCGCTTGATCCGCTTAACCTTTTTCAAAAAACAGTTTACAATTACGAGAAATGAATCTGTAAGTATTTCACCACCTGGCTACTGGAAAGAAGTCCAAACAGAGCATTGGAAAAGTGACTTACAGATCTCCATCTAATCGTAAAGCAAAGTCACCACCACCCCCAAGAGCTAGCATGTCATTCAAACACATGTAATAATATCGGTTGGCTCCTATATTACAAATTAGACACAGCTTCAGCAACTACTATTAAATCTAGCATATTTCAAGTTTCACAACAAGAGCCACCCACTGTCAGACTGAGGTATCATTAGCATCTCCTAATACCTACCCAAGAGCTAGTGGTCTTGATATGCACACCATCAGTTATCTTTTCTTGTAACCCAAAATACATATCAACTCCAAATTTTTATCGCTAAATCTTCCAAAATAGGACAAATTGCTTACCAGTTGGTCTAAACAGCCTTGGCTCACCATATATGGTTGTAAAAACAAATGTTTGGTTTGTTCCCTATAACCAAAAAGCACGGGTAAGAAGATGTTTATATTAAAAAGTAAAAGAAAGAGAGTGCAGACGCATAAATAAAAGAAGTTTATAATATCAATACTTGTAAAGTTACAAGCATGCTTACTTGATATTTTCTCTTTGCCGTAGGTTTCAAGGGGCCCTCTAGAAGTCCGCCGAACACAGCACCTTTCATATCTCCAGAAATCTAAAAAAGAATAAATACAATACACATTGTCTTCACATTCCAACAAATGATTTAATTGTACCAATTTTCACATCTCATTGGCAGAGGTATTAACATACCAGCAAACAAGGACCAGAAAGGGCAGAACTGTTGCGGATAAGTGTACGGAGTGATATACCATGTTTCAACGTACTGCCCTTCATTCGAAAGAATTGATACTGATCAAAATCCAAATGCAATAACACTACTTCTAATACAGGCTACAAACTCCTCAAGAAACTTACCTGTACAGCAAAACCCATTGGCATCCTTTCACTATATTAGGAAGAGATGACAGCAAGAATTCATGCAAGTGTGACGAAATAAAGACAGAGTCATCCATGAGATTGGGTGGAGGCTTCTGTGGACTATGCTGGTCAGTTGCTTCTTCAAACCCTTCAGAACCACTGGTGCTCCCTCTAGAAGCATGGTCTTCATCGTTTTCTTGATTACTTTCTGTTTCCTTCATCGCACTTGGTGAACGACATTCTACATATGTATCTAATGGTTCATCTTGGGATTCAAAGTTTCCATTACTAACAGGGAGGAAGGGTTGATGCTTGTCTGATCTGGATCCACCAAGGCCTACTGATGGGATAATGTAGGAAAAGTATGAAGATGCTGTTTTACCCCCTTTAGAATAAGGTCCGGCCTACACATTTGAAGACCTCATATCAAAAATCATGATACATAGAACAAGTCAAATTTCGAGAAACAACCTTCTGCTTGAAAAATGTAAAGATAGAGAAAGCAGAAAAAAGAAATCAACAATGATTATTCCCAGAAAAAGAAAAAAAGAAATCAACTCAACTAAACCATAACTTTTAGCATGCATGGCTAAGATAAACTTTTGGAACTCAAGAAGGACGAAGAATTTGAAACGAATTACAAATGGAGCTAAGCTTCTCCCAAAAAAGGTCATAAGACTCTCTTTTCAAATGTCAAGGCAGATTATCATCATAATAACTACAATAAGTGATGACCCAACTCTATTGTTTTGGCAGTTATATGAATTACATGAATATATTTAGCTTCAGATCACTAAAATATTGGCATTCCCTTCTTTCCCATGAGATCTCAACTAGACAAAATCAAAGCAGAACCATATTACAACATATAATCCAACTGCAAAACTACGTTATGTAAGACACCCAGATCTCAAAATTCTTAAACAAGAAAGATCACATCATGAAATCAACATTCCTAACAAACCCATCAAGCTCAATCATTTAAACCAAGAAAATACATTAAGAAAAACAAAAAAGAGAGGTATAATTAGATCAGGGACGGTACAAAATTACCTCAGGATGATGCTCAAGTTGGGAAGGAAGAGAAGGGGATAATGAGTTGGGTGAATCAGCAAAGAGACGTGAGAGTCTCTCTGTAACTTTCTCTTTCAATGTCAACATTATGATTAGCTGATTAAAGCCGTGAAGAGATGGATGTATTTGCAGGTTATATGAATATCAGGCCTTTCTCTCCCTCATATATATATTTTTTTTTATGGGCTTTCGTTTTGGGGTTTGCTTTTGCTTTTTTGTGAAGGAGAAACAGATGGGTACGTCGGTGGAAAGACGAGTGGCAAAGACAGCAATCAACGGAGAAAAGGAAGGAAGGAAGTCAGTCCAAAAAAAAAAAAAAAAAAGGAAGGTTAGGTGGGGCACTGCGATTTGGATAGAGTGCTGCTATTTACACTCTTTTTTTTCTTTTTGCACACCCTTTTGTAAAAAAACAATAAAAAATTTTAAAAAAAGACACACTTACCCTCACCCAACACACCCCAACTCCATTTTTTCTCTTTTGCACACCCTATCAACAGACAAAAAAAAAACACACACACCCAGCCACACACACCCCCCTTCATCTCCCTCACCCGACCACACCCACCCACCCACGCAGCCCTCTGTTTTTTTTTCCTTCCAAGCCTGGCAGCCCCTTTCTCCTTTCCACTCGCCCAATAACCACCGCGCGCAGCACCACCACCGCGCGCCACCACTAACCACCATCTTCCTTTCTCTCCGCATGCACCATCACCACAGCACCCCCAAAACAGCCACCACAACCAGCCCGGAAGCCCCTTCCTCGGCTCCTCCATCTCTCTCTCTCTCTCCTTCCCTCTCTCCTCTCTCCCTTCTCTCTTCCCTCCCTTTCTCTGTTGCTGCGGTTGGTTCGGTAGACAACCACCGAACGAAACTAATGGTTTCGGCAAATGACTGCCGAACGAAACTAACAGCTTCGACTGATGGCTACCGAACGAACCCGCCGGTTTCGGCGGATGACTACCGAACGGCCTGCGCGCGAGGATGGTCCGGTGGTGGTACTGCTGCGAGCAGGGTGGTGCAGAAGGTGCTGCGCGGGTGTGTTAACAGAGAAAGAGAGAGAGGGAAGGAGAGAGAGTGGGGCCGGGGCTGGGTGGAGGGGAGGGAGGAGGTCGGGCTGGGTTGGGCGCTGCGCGCGGGGAGGGTGGTGCAGCAGGGAGGAGAGAGAGGGGTGGTGCATGGTGGTGGGCACGGGGAGAGTGGTGCAGCAGGGTGGTGGGCGCACGGTGGTGGTGCTGCGCGCGGGGAGGGTGGTGCAGCAGGGTGGTGGGCGCAAGGTGGTGGTGCTGCGCGCGGGGATGGTAGTGCAGCATGGTGGTGGGCGCGGGGAGGTTGGTGCAGCAGGGTGGTGGGCGGCGCACGGTGGTGGTGCTGCGCGAGGGTGGTGCAGCATGGTGGAGAGGTGGGGAGGGGGTGTGTACGGGGGGGGGGAGATGGGGATGTGGTGTGTGAGTTTTGGGTGTGTGTGTGTTTTTTTTTTTTCTGTTTAGGGAGGGTGTGCAAAAAGAAAAATGGATGGGGGTGTGTGGGTGAGGGAAGGGCCAAATGGTCTTTTCTCTTGAGTTTTTTTTTTTTTTTCAAAAAAGGGTGTGCAAAGAGAAATTTAGGGTGTGCAAATAGCAGCACTCTTTGGATACTCTTGTTCTACGCATCCATCCTATTTCCTATATATGTCCTATGTTTGGAATATTCACAATTCATTCTTTCGTCGTTTATATATTTTTTTTCCCAATATTTTTTGAGAAATTTTATTCAAAAACATTTTTAAATATACATTAAAATTTTTTGATCCCCCGTCCCAAAACTTACAATAATTACCATTTTACATTTTTTCATACCAAAATATCCATTTATATATGTAAACATCGCCAGAATCCATCAAAAATTTCACAAGTTACTACACCTTCTTCCTGCAACAGTCAAATTCTCCTCCACTTTCTTCCTGCAGCAGTCATAGAGAGTGACCTCTCTCACCGGCCAATGATCCATCATCTCCTCTCTCTATCTCTCTCCCATTCTCTCCCAACCCAAATTAAAAAATAAAATAAAAATCGAAAACCCATATATGGGTGTTTTTTCTAAATGGGTAAGCAGGGAAGGGGAGAGAGAGAGAATAATATATTTAATTTTGCATCTTCTTCCTCTCCATTGCTGGGTTTTGTGTATTTAAAAGGATCATGTCTATCGCATTATCCACTAAGTTCTATAGCACCACCATGTGTCGACCAAAAACCCAAATTTGAAAATTTTGCATATTCTTTTTCTCCATTGCTGGGTTTTAATGGGCCTGATCTTTTAAAGAATCAACAATTTTCTGAGTTTTTTTTTTTTTTGGTTTTGCTGGACGACGTAAGTTTTTTTCATTGAATTTTGCTGGGTTTGCTGCTGCAGCGGCGGAGGATGAGGGCGTCGACGGCTGGGGTGTGGTGGCGAAGGGGGCAGTGGTTGGCTGAGGAGGGAGGGGGTAGTGCTTGGCTGGGGAAGAAAAAAAAAAAAAAAAGGTTTTATATGGTGGGTATTATGGGTATTTTAAGTTAAAAAGGGTTATAAATGTTAGTTTTGAAAATAAGGGGTCAAAAAAGTTTAGGGGTATTTAAAAAGGTTATTAAATAAAATTTTTCATATTCTTTGTTGTTTTGATAAATGATTTTGTATACCATAATACAAAATACAGTCCACGTGTTATTATATAGATGAACTTATTAATAATATATTATAAAAATATAAATTCATCATTTACTCATATTAATAATAAGTTATTTAGCCTAATTATTCAAAAAGTTGTTTGATTCATACAACACTATGCATTCACTATTTTGGTCTTATTATTTGCATTGTACATGCATTGATTGGCCTATTGACAAGATGTCAAGACCCATTAAGTAATGTACTATATAACAGTGTTACGATAATATAAAATAATTTTTCAATTGTTTAACATGTACGCCACCACGATGCTTCCAAGTTTCCAACTTTCTTTGAATTCTCCAAAGTTTCTTGGTTGCTATGTAACTCCTCTCACATACCAAAAATATTTTGATTTGATAAAAGATGAAATTTGTTGCCTTTTGTTTTTGGGCAAATGAAATTTGCTGAGGTTTCATAATAGAATAAATCTTCTTTTGGCAACATTTTTATCAAAATTATAAAAGACTTTTGTATCAATTGGGATTATAATGAATTTTAAAAGAATTTGAAAATCTGTAGAAATTTAGCTGTATTCAATTCAAAATTTTAAAGATTCTATATAAATACTGATGTATTTAATTTAAAATTTTAAAAATTTCATAAAATATATTCAAAAACTCATTAACTTTAAAAGATTTCATTAAATTGTGGATTTTGTTCAAAAAACAAAGGTTGAATTTCAATATTTTCCCTTAAATTTTGATGGATTCCATAAAATTCAGTCAAAATTAATAGAATCTATGAAATCTGCAAGAGTCTATTAACTGTTTTAAAATCTATTAAAATCTCAATTGAATACACCTTTTTAAAATTCTAAATCTCATTAGGCACATCCCTTTAGCTCATAATTTACATTAATTAGAGGAAGTGTATTGTGTAAGGCAATTGGTTGTAGATTATCAAAACATTGTCCCTCTTTTTTTCTTTTTTTCTTTTTTTTTTTTCTATAGGCTTCCCACCACATTGTAAGAGAGCTTTTATTTCCATTAAGAAGTTGATCTCTACACCCAAGTTGAAATTCTTAATAACCATTGTACACCTATTTTTAATGAAGAATTTCTTAAAATTGAAAACAAAATTAAACTTGAAGGAAATGCAACTCATGTGCAAATGTGCCCACCTGGTTTGCAAGGAAATGGTGTACTAGACCAAGATGTTTTAGTTTTCCAGTGTGAGATATTGGGTTCCTAACATTACACCACGCTGTTGTTATGTCTCGTACCCAATGTCCTCATTGACCCACTCTTTCAATATTGGCAAGATAGTTCTATAACTATTATAGCAATTTCCTTCCTTTAAGGGCGACTTTCATTTACTTATTAGTTATTACTAACATAATACAAATGTTCATTTTAATTTAGTTTATAAATCCCATATTTTGTGGAGTGTAGCTCAATTACATTGGAAAACTTGTTCTAATACCCATTGATAGGAACTATGGGTAGACCTTCTTGAAGCAAAAAGGACTTGTAAGGAAAATGTGCCAATAGTTCATATACTAGAACAAAACATTATTTTTCAATGTGAGATATTAAAGATCATGACACTCGGAATCTTTACCATGTTAATCATGAGTCAAGACTAACCATTTTTTTCCTTAATTTTGTAAAGTTTAACATAAATAAAAAAAATGAACTTTTATAGTCCGTAATTTTAAATCCCCTAACCACCCAAAAAATTTGCCTAAACCTCCACCCATCTAGAAACTTTCTCAAAACCCCCTATAACTTATAATCCTAAATTACTTTTCTGAGGTGCGCTTACGTCACTGAAACTGAATTTTTTGTTAAAACTCAATATTTTGCTAAAACTAAAATCAAACACTGAAACTGAAAATCAAATATTTATTGAAATTGAAAATAGAATATTCCCTCAAAATAAATATTCAAATTGTAACTAAATTGAAAAAATAACACTGCAAAAAATAATTTAATTATACCGTCACACTGCTTAAACATTCTATTACACCTACAATGAAACAATTTCACATAAACACTAAAAAAAAATAGTTACACAATCACAAAGCTTTGAGTATTTTTTCAATTACAACTGAAACTGAAACTGAACCAAAATGTTCAAAACTTCAAATCCTCAAATCTTCAAATTCTAACTGAAACTGAATAATAAAACAATTTCAATAAAAAAGAAATGAAACATAACACTATAATTATATACAAAACATAGTTATAAGTGAAACTGAATTTTCACGAACTAAAACTATTTCACAAATTGAAACTAAATTTTCACGAAAAAATGCCCATGAGACCATTTCAGTGTTTCAAAATGCCAGATATATTGATTTGAATAAAAATAAAATATTTACAGCTACACTGTAGAGAGCAAATCATACCAAGTTAGACAGATATAAGCTAAAAGCAAGTCTTATTTGCTAGGTTGAATCAACTGTAAGGACCAAACATGACATGTATGATTCATGATGATGATGGTCAACTACAAGTTAACTAGAGGCTAGATAACTTGAACAAGAATTTCAATTTTAGTATCCAAATCAAAGAATTGATTAAACAAACATAAAGAATTCAGAGAGAGGAGCATTTTAATACCAAAACCTTAACCATGGGTGGTTAGAGCCCCAAAATCCAAAAGTGACAGCGGCAGGGGTTGGGGTTTTCAAATTAGGGCTTTTGAAATTCGAAGCAATTGAACCCAAACTTGTATACCAATAGAGATAGCATGTCGAGGGGAGAAGAATGAGACCAGAATAACTTCAATCCACCCCCCAGAATCGCCGTCCACGGTGGTCAATTGGAGAATTGGAGACCACCATCACACTCACCACATCGAGATGAAGCTTCTGGAAGTGGAGAGCGGCTGCGGTGCCGTCGGAATCTCAAAGTCACCGCTGAAGATGACGATCGGACTTCAGGCTGGGTTTGGGTTTATGTGAGTTTTCTGGGAAAGAGAAGGCCATGGATAAATAGAGGAGGAAGAGGCGAGGAGAACCCAACTAGTTTCGTTGCCGTTAGTTGCCAGATGACGACGATATCGTCGAACAAATTAAAGGCGTGGGGAGAGAAAGTGACAAAAGAGAAAAAGGCTCGGGTTGGAGGACAGAGAAGTTAAATCTGAAATGTGGCTTGATATATTCTCAAGGGTTATAATTGGAATATTAGAAAATATGAGGGTCAAATCTAGCTGAGTATTAGTTGACCTAGGATTTTGGGAAAGATTAAGTCGCTAATAGGGAGTTTTGAATTAGTTTTATTAAAGGTGAGAGTTTTGAATTAATCAAATTCAAAATAGGGGGTTATGAATAGTTTATTAGAAATTTTAAAGGTAGTTTTTTTTTTTTTTTGTGGCCAAGAAAATTTTAAAGGTAGTTTGAGTATTTAGCAAAAAGTTTCATTAAATTTTTCCTTGTGTAGGGGTGTGGTGATAAAACTTTCGGGTGTGATTGGCACGTCTTTATACAGAGTTTAGGCTATCCGGAAACCGGAATATGTCTACCCTTATTACTGGAACCAAACAGTAAAACCCCGACTTGTGAAAAACATAACAGAGGGAAGTGGAACCGTCTAGGGGTTTATACTTCTGGGGGGTGATGTGGCGCAGAGCTGTGTCACGCGCGAAATGGAAGAACTTCCGGAACCTTTCAACCGCAATACGACGCCGTATCGAGGACGAGGGCGACTGGTCGTACGCCTCCGAATGGTGGGGGACCGAATTCGAAGGCCACACCGTCCTCCGCTCCACATCCGACAAAGGAAACGGCGTCGTTTCGGTCGTCGCTTACCCTTCGTCCGAACCCAGTGAGGTTTACTGGTCAACCACAGAGAGATGGCTACAGCATAGGTATGCACAAATACATAAATCTCACGAACACAATGAGAGGTTCAGAGTGCTCGGATATCAATGGCGGGCTCTCCGCTTCAACGACGATACTCGACAAAGCACAGTCAAAGTATTGGCTGCTTATCGCCATTCGGAGCCTGACTCTATCGCTCTTATGCAGCAGCCTCATTGTTTGGCTGTTCCGTGTAAGTAAACCCTTTTAGCCTCTGATTTGATTTAGGATTTGTCTTAATTTTATACCCAATTTAATTTTTAGCTGAGATTTGGTTACAATTGTATCAAATTTGCATCACATTGTTTGGTGGTTCAACTTCTATCCACTATTTCAGTGTGCATGATTCATGTAGTAAACCCTTTTATCCATGGGCGAATCTACGTTATGGGCTGCCTGGGCTGCAGCCCAGGTGATTTTTTTTGTTTTTTAAGCCTAGTACCTATTTTCAGACCAAAAAAAAAGAGTTCAGTACCTATTTTTTATGTTTGTTGTGCTTAACCATCATTGTAGTCTTGTAGACTTGTAGTCACGTTGGATGTGGAAAGATTAACCAAAAAATAAAATTTTTTTTTTTTCTGCTGAACATTAAACAAAGAATTAATAAAGTTTCATAAAAAATTTGTTTCCTTCTCCCTTCCCAATTCCTCCAATCCCCAAAAGACAAAAGGGCCAAAATAGAAAAATTCAAAATATTTGATTCCATTGCTACATTATGTCAACTATAGTGGAAACAGGGTTGGCAAAAGACTACCACTTGATTATTAGATTGATTTGTCTGGTGTTGAATCTTCATGTTTCTACATCAACGACAGAACGAGCATTTTTATCTATGAAGTTTATTAAAAATCGACTTCAAAACAAGATAGAGGATAAGTTTCTTGCTAATTATATGATCATCCATATTGAACGAGAATTTTCTAATAGTAGCGATAATTGATATTTTTACTTGGTGAAGAAATGTAGGGCCCAACTTAGATAGTCTTTATATAATATTTACATTGCATGTTTAATTATTGTTATACTATCTTTTTTTGTGTAGTTTTTTATGTTTAGATATGCATTTTAATGGGTAAGGCTCATTACGTCCCTCCTAATTATGTGTAACTTTTATTTTATGACAAAAATATTTGGTAAGCTAAGTTTAGCCCAGTCTACTTAGAAATCCTGGATTCGCCCCTGCTTTTATCCTGCTGATTTGATTTAGGTTTTGTCTTAATTTAATACCCAATTCAATTTCTATCCAACATTTTGTTACAATAGTATCCAATTTGCATCACATTGGTTTGTGATTGAACTTCTATCTAGCATTTCAGTATGTGTTGTTAATGATTGCATCAAATTTGGTTCCTTTTCGCTTTCAAAAGAATGATATTTTGGTGTGTTGATTCTGTTTTTCAGATCTTAAGAGTATGCTATCAGTTGGGTTGGCTAGTGTAGCATCTTGTAATTACGATTTGAAGAATGTGGTGACCGGGAACGAAAGTATGCGTATTTTATGCATTGGCCATGGTGGGGGAAGCTTACCATTGTTTTTGGCTAGTAAAATTCAAGGTAGCTATGAACTTTCCTTTTCTGTTGCTGCATTTCCAGTTGGGTTGTTAATGGTAGTCAGAAGTTGAAGAGCCATTTTTATCTTCTGTTTCTTGGTGCTGATTCTTGCTGGTCTCCAAACTTTCAGGTGCTGTTGTTGACATAGTTGAAATCGACCCTCTTGTTATCTCAGCATCAGTTCAGGCTATGGGGTTTCCAGCCTTTTCAATTATGACTCAATCCGGCCAGCGTGCTGTCTCCAAACCTGATACCATGGATGAGCTTCTGTGGAAAGGCGTCCACGAGAGGCTGTTCCTGCATGAATCCGATGCTGAGGAGTTCATTCTCAACACCACCAGTCAGTATGATATGATCTTCATTGATGCTTATGATGGCGAAGATATCTTCCCTCACAAGTTATGGGATCCACATTCCCCATTTTTGAAAGCTCTCAGCAGTCGGCTTCACCCGGAACATGGCACGGTTGTGGTGAACCTTCATTCGGATTCTGACATCTTGAACCCGGATGGCTCTGTTCCATCCATTCTGGAGCAAAACTTGCCTTTGGGGAAGTACGTCTCTGGGGTTTCCCGAGCATACAAAGATGTGGTGTTGGGCAATGGAAGTTATGGTGGAGGGAAAGACATTGGTTTGGGGTTTACTGTTTCAGTTCCTTGGGTGTGCAATACGTCTCTGGTTGTGTGCAGAGGCTTTGGGATTAAGGGTGGGCATAACAACAGGGATGTGATCATGAACACTCTCATATCCAAATCCTTTGAAGTGGAAAATGTTCTCAACTTACCATTCTCATGTTTGCAATATTTAAAGAGAGGTTTTATACTCGTTGATTAATTTTATTCACAAGTTTACACCTAACTTTTTCACAGTTCTAGCATTTGTGTTCTGCTTTTTGCAATTGGAAAGAAAATTTTTGGTGTTGTTATCCTCCCATGCTTAGCATGTAGGTGCTTTGCTTGGCTTAAGATCAATGGGCATTGCCCAGTGGGATTTACATGTGCATCAAGTCCTTAGGGGAGGTTTGAAGAGATCAATGAAATCTTCTCTAAATACAATATTTTTCTTTAGGTTAATTAATCTTTTAGCAGACTTATGGAAATAGTAGTACCGAATCACCATGGACGATTCACAGACGTTAAGAAAAACTTTATTTATTTATGGATATGATATGATACAAATATATTTTTAACTCATAAGTTTTGACATATTTTTTATATCCTAACCATAGTTGGTAAATTTGTGTATAATGCACATATTATACGCACACGTATGTATTTTTAACAAAAACGAAGTTTTTCATATTTTCCAATCCAAACATAGAATACACATATTTTTCAATTATATGCATATTAATCTCGTATTTTTCAATTACACGCTTATTAATCTTGAATTAAATACATATTATTCCCGTATTATCACGTATCATGCCATATTTTTCATGTAGTATTCGCCTTTTTTAAAAAATAAAAAATTTTATTCCAAATAATACACGTATGTATTTTATACATATTTTTTCCATTCTGTTTACTAACTATGATCCTAACAAATACAATTTTTTATAAATGAAATTACATTTGATTAGAGCTCAAGAACGAGTACATAAAGTCTCTAGCAAAGAGCGTCCTGAATAAATTCACAGGGGGCTCAAGCTGCCAGAGAATACAATCAAGAGCAGACATAAATAAATTAAATTTTGACGCTACATTTTTATGATTAGGATGTAGATTTACGAACTGATACAGAAGGTAGGATCTATGATATTGTGGAAATTATGTAGGACCCACACTATTTATTAAATTATGGTAGTAAGTTATTTTAAATTTATAATGGGCTGTTGAGGGCCCATTATTATTAACAAGGCCCGTAAAAGTTGGTCCAACTAACTATACGCTTCCAAAACCCTAAATCCCCGAACCAAAACCTCTCCTTCCACACAGAGAGAGAGACAAACACTCGGTTACTTACAGAAGGCAGAGAGCAATTAGAATGGCGTCTCAGGGCAAAAAGCGACTGTCTCTGCGAAACAGCAGCGACGAACAGGGTCTTCTAACCAGGGTCTCAGAGTCGGCGATCGTACAGCAGTCGAAGCGCGTGGCGAACGACGCGTCGTTCGTGACGATGAAGCTGCTGAAGAGCACCGGAAAGGCGGCGTGGATCGTCGGCACGACTTTCCTGATCCTGGGGGTCCCACTCATCATCGGAATGGACCGCGAGCAGCAGTTCATCGAGCTCGAGTTGCAGCAGGCCAACATCCTCGGCACTGCCCCTACCAAGTAAAACTCGCTCAGAGAAGAACAAGGCCTCTTCTTTTCAATATTTTCATCTATGGATATGTTCATTTTTCAGATATTTGCCCTTGTTATTGTTATATTCTAATTCTTACAATTTTTCTTTGTTGGTAAATTGGAAGGCATAATTCTTACAATTTTAACATGTGGGTTTGATTCCAAAATTTCCTCTCCTTCATCTTTGAGCTTTTTGAGCAATTGGGTGGTGACAAATCGACAATAATCAGTAGCAAATTACTAGCTAGTCATGGTGGTGTGTTTATCAGTTTTTTGGGTTTGTTTTGAAATGTCATCTCATGCCAATGTGAATTCCAAATCACATGCTTGCAAGAAGGAACAGAGCATCACTACAATTACATGCTAAGAATGGTGTCAATGAAGAATGAGTTCGTTTTTTATTTTAATTTTTTTTTCCTTTTGATCTTGCTAGCATTTAAATCAAGCGAATTTTGATTTGTGTATACATGAATTTGTGATGCCTGCGTATACAATATGATTAATAAAGAATCAATCTGAATACTATTTAATGAGATATTGGATTAGTATCAAGTTATATGGTACAATTCGTTAAAAGAGATTAATGGAGTTGCAATCCAACAAGGAGTATCACCTTCCCTTAAACCTATGAATGGAGACACCTTATTGCAGTAACTTCATCCCCACCTTTCTGGTGGCTTAGTTTCTGTCTGGAGAAATCTTGCAGACCATTATTTTCTATCTACACATATGCTTGAAAGCCTCATTGGCAATCCTTGCAAATCCTCATATTCTTCACGATCCTTAATGACTTTCCTGGTGGTGCAGCACCACAACCACCCCAAATGCTAATGCCAACATCTCACCGTGTGATACCGGAATGCTTCCTTTTTCATCGGTTCCCCCCCCCCCCCCCCCCCCCCCAACTTCATGCAACAACCCATTGTCAAAACAGCATGAATCCTAATTTTTCTTTGTCCTCCGTCAACTTTGTCAATTTTGCAGAAGCCTCATCTGTTCTCTCATGCCTTCTGTCCCCAGCCAAAAACACTTGAACCCTTTCCCTCGTGCCTCAGTCCAACTCCACCAGTTTTCTGTCTTCACCCTCTGCACTTCTACAACTTCATCCCACCTTCTAGCATTTGATAACACATTTGCAACAATCACATAAGCCGAATTGTCATGTGGGTCAATTTCCAATTAGCCTTTAGCCATGCACCTAGCCATATCAGGTGCCTTATGATGTGCTGAAGTGCTGAACTTGATAGCAATGATCGCCAGTTCGCCGCAATGCAGCATCTGGCACAAAAGGCATAGTCATTGCAACCCTTTCAGCTTCTTCCAATTGACCAAACACGCATAATGTCAAGTGTTGATTCCAACCCATAATCTAGTCATCTTCCTTCATCTGGGTCAGCCACCAATCAGTCTCAAAGACCAAACCTGCATTGCAAAAGGAAGTTAAAATTGCTGTAAAGCTATATCCATCCGCCACAAACCCTCGAGCTTCCATTGCATTCTCATCCCCCTGTTGTGTATAACCCGCCAACATGGTATTCCATACACAACATTCATCCTTCAGCAAATTATTATCATTAAAAACCTGTCTAGCATAGACACAAGCCCAGGCTTGAAAAGAAGCAAAGCAAATTATATAGAGAATCACATTGTGTGGTGGCCACAAATATAGTTATTATGACATACTAATCACATTATCACACAGGTGCATTCAGCATGCACACCTTAATGAAAACCAAAAATCCCTTTTTGGTTTTCATTAAAGAATTTTAACTTTTTTTTTTTAAGTTTTAAAAATTTGACCCTTAACTGGTGTTTAAGAGACATTCAAATATTTTTAAATAAAATTTGAGCGGTACTCAAGAGTTAAAAGCTTTTACTTGACTCTAGTTTTACAAATTTCTTATTCAATTGCAAGTGCAAGCAATGACCAACAGACCAAGTATTGAGTTCATACAGCCCAAGTTCGATACAATTCAAACTCAAGCTTGAGTTGAATCCTTTCCTTGAACCCTTTCCTTATGTCCCTAGCCAAAAACAGCTTGATACAGTTCGAACTCAAGCTATATGAATAAGCTCGATACAGCTTGAGTTTGTATTAGATTCGATTTTTTTTTTAGCTCATTCGAGCTCGGCTTGTATAAGAAACAAGCCAAGCCAAACTCAAACTCGGAAAAATTTAAAACAAGCCAAACTTGAGCACGGTGGTATTCGGCTTGACTCGGCTCGTTTACACCCCTATGGATGGTGAATGAACAAGCAATCACACTTCCTTGAAAGAATGATCCAAGCAATAGAGGCAGCAGCCCCTTCACCACCGCCACCCAACTCCGACCCTCGCGTACTCCACGCCCGAGCCATAACAACCGGCAACACTGACCGTTTCCTTCACAACACCCTCATCACCCTCTACTCCAAATCCAACCTCATCTCCCACTGCCTTCGCCTCTTTCACCAAATCCCATCCCCCAACGTGGTCTCATGGACGGCTCTGATCTCAGCCCACTCCAACACCCACTTAGCCCTCCAGCATTTCGTTTCTATGCTCCGCCACCCCACCTTCCCCAACCAGCGCACATTAGCCTCCCTCTTCAAAACCTGCGCCTCCCTCCCTTCTCTCTCTTTCGGCCTCGCCCTCCACTCGCTTTCTTTCAAGCTTGGCGTCGCAGCTCAGCCCTTTTCTGGTTCCGCGCTCATTAATTTTTACTGTAAATGTCAGCTGCCCGGTGAAGCTCGCAAGGTGCTTGGTGAAATTCCTCACAGAGATGAGGTTTGTTATGCAGCGGTGGTTGTTGGGTTGGCGCAGAACTCGAGACCCACTGAGGCGTTATCGGCTTTTGCTGACATGAAAGCATCTGATGTTGGGTCTACTGTGTATAGTGTTTCGGGTGCACTTCGTGCTGCAGCGGAGCTTGCTGCGCTGGAGCAATGTAGGGTAATACATGCACATGCTGTTGTCACGGGACTTGATGCCGACGTGTTTGTGGGGAGTGCTTTGGTTGATGCATATGGGAAAGCTGGGCTTGTGTCCGATGCTAGACAGGTTTTTAATGAAAATTTGCCGCGGATGAATGATGTGGGATGGAATGCAATGTTGGCGGGCTATGCACAACAGGGGGATAAGAATTCCACGCTTGAGCTTTTCAATGCAATGAAAGCGCAAGGGTTTGTGCCGGATGAATATAGCTTTTTAGCACTTTTAACGTCCTTTTGCAATGCAGGTTTGGTTTCCGAGACTGATTGGTGGCTGACCCGGATGAAGGTAGATTATGGATTGGAACCAGCACTAGAGCATTATACATGTTTGGTTGGTGCAATGGGTCGAGCTGGTCAATTGGAAGATGCTGAAAGGACTGCAATGGCAATGCCTTTTGTGCCAGATGCTGCAATGTGGCGTTCATTACTAGCAAGTTCAGCGCATCATAAAGCACCTGATTTGGCTAGGCGCATGGCTAATCGGTTATTGGAAATTGACCCGCAAGATGATTCAGCTTATGTGATTGTTGCAAATGTGTTATCAACTGCCGGAAGGTGGGATGAAGTTGCAGAAGTGTGGAAGATGATGAAAGATAGGAAGGTGAGGAAGGAAGGTGGGAGGAGTTGGATTGAAGTTCGAGGGAAAGTTCATGTGTTTTTGGCTGGGGACAGAAGGCACGAGAGAACAGTTGAGGTTTATGCAAAATTGGCAGAGTTGATGGAGGAGATAGAAAAATTAGGGTATGTGCCACTTTTGGATGAGATGTTGCATAAAGTTGGGGAGTGGGAGAAAAAGGAAGTCCTCGGGTATCACAGTGAGAAGTTGGCATTAGCATTTGGGGTGGTAAGTGGTGCGGCACCACCTGGAAAGTCATTAAGGATTGTGAAGAATTTAAGGATTTGCAGGGATTGTCATGAGGCTTTCAAGTATATGGGTAGAGTGTTGGAGAGGGAGATTATAGTGAGGGATGTGAACAGATACCATAGATTTTTTAATGGTAGCTGTACTTGTGGAGATATTTGGTAGCTTTTTTTTATAATATTTAATATAATGGTCAGCAAGTTTCCTCCAGACAGACAGTAGTTCAGCCACCAGAAGTGGGATGAAGATGCTACAATGAGAGGATGGAGCACCTAAAGGAAAAGTTACTCCTAACAGCCTTGCACAATGCAATGAGGTTTGCCATTCATAGTTTTAAGGGAAGGATTACTCCTTGTTGATTAGCTGAGCCACAGACCAAAAAATTTTATTATATGAAAAAGAATTGTTTTGGTGAGGAACAGGAGGGATGATAGAAAGGGCAATGGGACATAAAGAGGGGTTGAGTAATGCCCAAAGGATAGTCATGTGTTTCTTTACGCAATTAAAGGCAAGAAGATGGTAGAGATTTACAGAAAGTTGGCGGCTTTAGAGATGGAGATGGAAAATTTTGAATTTTTGATAGTTTAAAATGAGATTTTGCAAGAAAATGCCAGAGACATACAGAGGTGGAGTCGCTTTGTTAACATGGTTTATAGTTAGCAGTGTCATGTGCTGGCAAGCAGAGCTGCACTGCCAGGGAAGGCATCAATTAATGCTACTTCTCCATGTAAAGCCGCTGAAGGCAAAACCTTGAGAGAATGAGAGGTACTCTTTCTCAATGCTGGTAACAAAAATAATAAGGGATTCAGATCAAAAGAGATTTATGTAGTTATCGATTGTCTCAGGAAGAATTGGGCTGCTCCATGGAGTATTTGCATGCCACATCCTAGCATTCACAATAAATTGGTCATGTGAAGAGAAGTTCTAATAATGCTTTATTTAACTGGTTTGCCACTTTTTCTCGTTTTTCTTAGCCTTTTGTTTTTAATGTTTTTCTAGTGAAGCAAATTTATTTTGCTGACCTCCCTTGCTTTGGGCCGAAGAGAGAGAGCGAGGGCCAAGGGGGTCGTGGGTCAGTGAGGGTGGTGGGGTTGGCCTGCGGGGTGATGGATGGAGGTAGGGTGGGGTGTCTGAGGCTCGGGTAGAGGGCTTGATTTGTGTTTATTTTTACAATTGAAGGTAAAAATGTAATATTAAAGAAAATAAAATTTAGGGAGTAGGGTAGTAAGTAATTGGGGTACATTTAGAAGCTTTGTTAAAACACAATATTTCAATAAAGCATTAAAATGATTACGACAATAATCACTTTAGAATTACAGAAGTTTTATGAGCGAATGTGTAAAGAAAACTTGGTTTTATAATGAACATTTTTTAATGGGTGAGAGGCTTGTAAAATGGGTAGGCCCGAGGCAGCTGATCTAATACAAGTAAGCTAGGCCCAAGCCCTATTCAAAGACCTACAAACCTTCGGCTTCGGGTCACTATGCTGGATCCAGTTTGCCCTACAAAATGTACCCCACTCGAGTCATCTTAATATAGATTAAAAATGAGAAATTTGGAAATTAATCTAAATTTAAGTCAATTAAATATGATCATCGAGTAGTGCTCGTGGAGAGCTCGAGCACCCCTCAAGCACTCAATAGGATTCGAGCACTACTCGAGAGGGGTTCGAGCACTTTTTGAGAGGAACTCAAGTAATATTGGAGGGTTAAAAATCTTAATTTTTTATAAATAAGGTTGAAAGTTTGTAATGGAAATAAAAATGGGTTAATTTTCTAAATTTATTTGTTTGAGGTGGAGTTTGAAGCCAAGATCTATTAAGTTTTACCATAGTTTATATGTCACAATAATTAAAGGTATTATTTGTTAGAAAGAATAGAGAAAGAGGGATTTGAGATTTGATGAACTCCTCCAAGAAGCTAGCTAGCATTATTAGAGGGAAGAAAAACTATAAAGTGGCCGGCCTATTGTATGAAAGCTAGCTAGCAAGCAAAGAGCGTAACACGAGGAGGTGCATGACATGTACATGTACATGTACATGTAAGATATGTGGGACCCATGTCCGATCTGTCATTACACACAACATGATTTGTTTCACAGCGTGGAGTAGTGATCGAGTGTCCACTCAATATGCTTTGTCGTTTGGCCTTTTATGTAAATGGTGAATATATGTTTGATCAATCAAATCAAATCATACAAGAATAAGCAATCCTTTGACGCACAGAAACACCAAAACCAAATGCTACCTGCAGTGCTGATGAGTCTGAGTGTGTTTATTTGACCTCAAATTAATTGGATTAAGCAGCAAATTAAGCTCAAGATGCTTACACTTGATTTCATTTGTCTAATTAAATGCCCCACAAACTATATAATCATATCTATTGGAATCACTTCTCAGAAACCTCTGTTTTCCTTCTTTGAGCTTAGAATTCTTCTTGTACAAGCCAAGCTAGTCCAGATGCAAACTTTCATGCAGCTAGGGTGGCAATTGAGTCGGATTGTGTTATTTGGATTAATTCGATTCGAATATAAGCTAATCAAAACTTGATCTGTTTAAGTAATCGTCTTAGATAATTTGACACGTATTCAATTTGTTTATTACTTACAAAGTTTCGGATCAACTCACATATCTCGTACATTACAAATTTAAGATTAGTAGATCGATCTCCTAATTCTCATAAACTAAAACTAATCCATATAATCATCGATGCTAATTAAGATGTCGTGTTAGTTATAAGTTCACACAAATAATGACTAACCTTTATCTATCTAACAACTTCACATTGAATTCAAGTTGTGTTATTGTGTCATGTTCAAAATTGTCATCTCCTGACCAAAAAAATAAAAAAAATTTGTCATCCCTGCTTTCATGGTCACTATTCACGAAATCCTTCCTTAATGAAGCAATACAATTATTCATAGTCCCACACATTGATGGGTTAAATTATAAACCTCACAAAGAGGGAAATGACATTAGATTACAAGCTCCTAGGTTATTTTTAGTGATATGAAAAAAGATGGAGAAAAACCTCAAACTACCACATCAACAAGCTAGCCTTTACCACCATATTATCGGTTAGCATCTTAAACATCATATAAAATCTATAAACACTCACCCAAGATTTCCCACTGAATGAGAGAGTACCAATTGTAGCCTCTTGGGGCCTTTTTACCCCCATGCATTACTAAAGTGGAAGTTCCTTCTTATGCCTCATTGTTGATTGTACTATTTTTATGAGCAAATTCTTGTATAAGGAAAAACTTATATGAAACGAGTTTATATACTTTTTTCATAATTTTTACATATTAATCATGTGATCACTTATGAAAAAAATAATGTATACAACCTTTACATTTAAATTTTTTCATTACGTGACATGTTGAACGTGAGAGAGAGAGAGAGAGAGAGAGAGAGAGAGAGAGAGATTGTATGATTTGTATCCATTTGTATACAAGATTTCAATATTTTGAGGTGTAAATCTCGGGTCTAGGTTTTTTGCTTTTTCCTCTGCTTGCGCAAATCAAATGTATAGCTTCACAATTCCTTACCAAAGAATGTCTATATCAAATATCAAATGTCTAGGTGTCAATATTAGACGGCAAGGACTGTGATACTTTCATGTTTCATCCAAAAGAAAAAGCCAAATACTATCATACAAAAAGCGCCTCGGCCCCATATACCACTTCTAAGTTCTAATTAGGATTATTGGTCAAACAAATTTCTCTAATTTGACTTTTACAAATAACATTTCAAAAAGCATTGAATGGAAAAAAAAAAAAAAAAAAACATTCAAAAAGCATTGCACGGAAAAAAAAAAAAAAACCAAGCATTTGTCAAAAGGCAAACTAAACTCTCACCATGATAAAATGATGAGCATTAGAGGAACTATAAACTTATGGTCTATTTAGCCCTGCTTCTTATAAAGCATTTTATTTATTTATGCTAAATTTTATTAAAATATTTTTATTAATCCGAAAGCGTTTTTGAGAGTTCAAAAAAGAAAAACAACTGAATATATCTAATACATGTTATATTACAAGTATGCTCGTATCCGGATTCCAAAGTAGTTTTATTTTAACATTTTGTACCAAATGAGAGATTGGATTGTGAGGAGTTTCCTCAATAGCTTAAAGAAAAGGCATTTCAAAGAGTGTGAACTTTATTTTTTGGCCATGGATTGGTGTCAATAATGTGTCATCCTACTTCTTGTAAGCTTCAAATTTGGAGCAGTGCATGAGCCCAAAGCGCGTCGAAACTGTTGTCTGCTGTGTGTGTTGGATGGCATTAAAAATTTAAAATGAATATGAAATTGACAGTGAAACAATTTTGTCACAGACTCACAGTCATTGTCAGCCAATAATAAAATACACAAAACCAAACCTCAAAAAATAAAAATTAAATTAAATAAAAAAAGGTCTGTACTCTGTAGTGTGTGCGTTATGAGAAAAGAGAGAGGGAGGTTACAACTTTCTAAAAAGCATAAAAGTTGTGAAGAAATCGGAGAAGCATTGGTCTGGAGAACTGAGAAAAGAGACGAGCACTCACATGGCTTTATCAGGGAAGCAAAAAACAATAAAGAAATAAAGGAAGAAGCCAAACTCTGTTACCCATTAATTTCTTTTTCTTGTTTTTTCTTCTCATCCATACAAAATGACAAACATTCATTCCTACACCAATTTTCACCTCTGGGAAAAAAGAAATTCTTTCTCAATTTCATGCCCTAATTGCTTAACAGAAGATTCAAAATTCACATTAACCCCATTTTTCTCTTTAGAAGAGGAAGCAAAAGTGAGAGAAAAAAAATTGTAGCAAGTATCCACCTTTAAAGAGAGGCTTGTCTCTTGAGATCCCATCTCCTCCTATCAATAATCTGCACAAAATAACACATTCCAACCATGACAGATTAGAATTTAGAACCAGAAATTGAAAAGCTAAAAAAAAAAAAAAACAGAAAAAAAAGGTCCATTTCATATTCTGTGTATATAATGTGTGCATACCATCATGCTTCTTCATCAAATTTTTGGCAAACATCAAAAATATAACTAGAAACCCAACTCCAGCTGCTCCTCCTAAAATAATAGCCACAGTCCTCCCTGTATTTGACCCTATGACAATCAAGCACATCCAAAATCAGATTAACACTAATATGCAAATATAGAAATAAAACCATTCTTAAGACACACACACACTATTATAACTTAAACAAAAGCCCTCTTTCAGAAATTGGATCATTTTAAGAAGAAAAAAAAAGCCTAGCCCCAAATCCAAACTTTCAAATCTAAATTCCCTTTTACCTGATGAAGATGAAGAAGAAGAAGATGATGATGATGATGAAGATGAGGATGATCTCCTGGGAACCCCATTTGGATAATAACTGTAACTAAGAAAGCACTTGTGGAGATAGATTTGGCCTGAAATTGCATTTCCACATTCAACCTGAGCTCTCTGCACAGCACTCTTCATACACTCACCACAATCTGAGTCTCCCACATCCCCTTGGCACTGCCCCAAGACATAGACTTGTTGATAGTTTGTTGTGTAGAACCCATGGCCACTAACAACACCATTCTCCAACACTGTGAAGGCAGTGTCCCTTCTCTCTTCAAACCCACTTCCTGCCACATTTGTACCCCCACAAGTCTTGTACAACATTTCCATGCCTGAAATTTGAGCAAACCCAGAAATTTCATAGAGGATGTAGCACCCATAGAGCTGAACCCTAGCAGCAATGGTTTTGCCACAGAGGCTGTCAGACATTTGTGGCAGTTTGCTCACACAGTTGTAGCAGTCAGAATTGCTGAGGTCCCCTCTGCATTGGAAGAGGCCAGAGATGGTGGTTTGGCCACTGCCAGAGGTGGTCTTGAAAAACTTGGCCTTGGAGGCCTGGGACACCAAAGACCCAAAAAGGGCTGATAGGGATTGTGAGTATACCCCAGTTGGATCTGAAAAGGTCTGCTTTGCACAGCCCTTGTAGACCAAGGAGGTGTAATCAGAAGCAGATTCAGCAACTGGAATCAGCTCAAGATTGGAAAACAAAAGCAAATACAAGAGGAAACTGGAAAAGGGTTTTGAGAGAAAACCCATTTGCTCGTCTCCTTTCTAGATCAAATCATGTCAGTTCTTGGAAGGATTGAGAGGTGTTCTTGGGGGGTTTTGGGAGATACCCAAAAAAGGAGTAAAGATTGAGTCTTGGAAGGTAAAGATTGTAGCTTGGTGTTTGAAGCTATGATTTTTCTGAAAAAGTTGGGGTTTGGGTTTGGGTTTTGGTTTGTGGTTTTCAGGTTTTGTATGGTGCAGCAGTGGTGCCTGGGATTTTTACCTCCCCTTTGGCTTTGGATGGCCTACATCTCTGTACATGGCAGGGGCAAGGGGTATCTTTAATTACACCATAGTCCAGAAGTACAATGTATAATTGATAGTATAGTAATAAATAAATTATTATTATGGGAATGATAGATCATTGGCTTTATTTTAAGTACTATTTACTTGTTTGAACAGAAGAGAATGAGAACAAAATGGTTTATATAAAATAATAATCTCGAACGGAGAATAAATATTCCCTGTGTAAAGAAGGTTTGGGTTGGATAGTATGAAATAAAAATAAAAGGATTCTGATTTTGGGGGGAAGAAAGTTATGAACTTCGACTGAGCTACCTTCATATTAGAGTAATTGAGTTAGATTAGATTTGAATTGAATAACAGTTCAATTTTTTTATAAGGTGTATATAGAGTGGGGTCCAAGGGGTGGTCCATATTTAAGCTTTAATGCAGAGGAGCCTGAAATGCATGATATTTGCAAAGACTCTGTTCACTTGGATACAAGCCTCTTTACAAAATATTGAATCAGTTGTAACTTGTACGTTTGTACCAGGCTAGCAAGTTGCCTTACAATTTTGTTGCATTGTTATGAGTATCAATTTATGTTCCTCTTTCTCAAATATCACAATTATAAAAAGTTAAAAAAATGTGTGATCATACACACATTACAAGATCTAATGTGTGATTATATATTACAAAATTTGTGTGATAATGTGATTATACACATATTACATGCATGTATTAAATCATTTAATGAAAATCTAACAATTAAAACGACAAAAGTTTAAATTTTTACAAACGATTTGTTGTCTCATACAAAAGAAAAAAATCAAACTATTTGAAACTTGTATACTTTCTATTAAAGTAAGAAGTCAAGGAGTTGTATGTTTACCATATTTCAAGTTTATGATATTAAAAAAAAAAAAAAACAAAAGTGAGTATGATATAGACAGGGTCACAAAACATGAGTGTTAAATTTTTAATACAATATGTAAAAATATATTTTCTGTAAAAAGTTTGAGTGACATTAGATATTTGGCTTAATTATCGATTTATCACCTAAAACTGGAATTCATTCTCACTTTGTCATCTGAAAGTTTTTTTGTCTCAGATTACCATTTGTAACTTACATCCGTGTCCCATTTTATCTTGTTCCGTCAACAATTCTGTTAAAAATGATGACCAGTGGCAGTTAATACTGACATGGCGCGCTGGATGTGCGCCACATGTCACATCTTTGCTTTTATTTTCTAATTTTTTTATTTTTCTATTTTTATAAACTTTAAAAATTAATTAAAAATAGCTCCGAACTCATAAAAATACACGGAAAATTCCTACGGACTCGTCTTAACTAGAACTAATTTACTATCAGGTTAAATTACCAATTTGCCCTTTAAAAATTTCCAAAAAAATTAGAAAGTCTAAATTTATTTCTAAAAAATTAAAATAAATTTCCCTCAATTAAATAAATTCTAGAATTTTCGTAAACTCTTGGAAAAATTCTCAAAAATATTTTAGAAATTACCAAAAGTCTATTTTAGAGAATTATTTCGAGACTTTACAGAAATTCTAGAATTTTTCTAAAATTTATTTTATAGGGAAATTTATTTTCCTCTAAGACCAAGAGGACTTTTGGGTAGCAAGTGTTCAGGAGAAAGGTATTGTTAGTTTTTAGAAGACTAACGGTGTAAATCTCATATTTTTTGGAGTTCGGAAGATTATCCTATGAATTTTCAAAGAGTCTAAAGTATTTTAATTTTCTAGAAATAAATTTAGACTTTCCAAATTTTCTGGAAATTTTTAGAGGGAAAATTGGCATTTTGACCCCATAGTAAATTAGTACTAATGAAGGCAAGTCAATAGGAATTTTTCGTGTATTTTTCTAAATTCGAAGCTATTTTTAATTAATTTTCAAAGTTTATAAAAATAAAAAAATAAAAAAATCAGAAAATACAAGAAAAGATGTGACATGTGCGTCACGTCAGCATTAACGGTTAGGTCATCATTTTTAACAAAATTGTTGACGGAACAAGGTAAAATGAGACACGGATGTAAGTTACAGATGATAGTAATCTGGGACAAAAAAACTTTCAGGTGGCAAAGTGAGAATGAGTTACAATTTTGGGTGATAAATCGATAATTAAGCCTAGATAATTATATGTTGAATGTGAGACACATATAGAAGTGAGTCTCAATTTTATTAGTGATGTGTTGTCCATGGTACAAATAGTTTTATTTCTTGTTTACTATTTACATGATGTGGCTTGAAGTCCCAATTTTATAAGATATCAAAATGCAGGGGGTGCATTTAGCTGTACTAAGTCGGCCTTTCTTCAACTTTAAGAAGTAAGAAACAAATATTGAAAGCTTTGACACATATCTGCCAAATGAAAAGAATATATTAAGCCCTTTTTTATTTATAGAGCACATGCTGCAAGTAAGATATAGATATCGATATCGATATAGAAGAAGATTCATGGAGTATGGAATATCTCTGTGCCATGTTTGATCCATCTAATAAGGATGACAACCAATTTAAGATTATTAATATCAACAAGAGCAAGTTATTGGTATTGTTTGTTAGAAGCGCTTTCATTTAGTAGTGTTTTTACTAAAAACGTTTCTGCTAAGAAGTACAAACAAATTTTTATAAAAAATTATAAGTGGTTCATGCAAACATATTTAAAAGTGCTTTTTTAGAAAACACATTTTCAATAAACTTTTTTAAAAGCACTTTTATTTATTTACGGTAAACTCAACTAAAAGTGTTTTTATTAATTTGAAAATATTTTTGACAGTTATAAAAGTAATGTGAGCTCTTTTAAGTACTTTCCAAGATAATCAATGACTCATAAATATCAAATTGGATACAACTGGCTATATGAGAAGGAGATTGGAACACCAAACACGAAAGTCTATCAATTTTCTGACCCAAATCCTTTAAGGCGTTTGTTTGTTTCTCAATATGTATGTTTAAGTTCAATGCGATCCATATATGAAATCAAATATCTTAAGATAATATTCTTTGTCCTCTATGATAAGAAAATTATTAATCTTACCCTTATTATATTAAATAAAATATATATATTATTTTTTTTATATGAACTCGATTTTATATAAGAAAAATTCTAATTATCCCAGACCTTTACTGAATTTTTTTTTCTTAATCTATGTGGCACAAAATATGCACACTACACCATTGCATTAAATTGAGAATAAAAAATTTAACAAAAAATAGTTGAACCAAATAACATTGTCCATTATATAAACCATCTCCATTGTTATTTAACCTTGGTGTCGGGATGAGGATGGGGATGAGACGAGTAAAGATCATGCAAAAATGTGGAGTGTTTTCATATTGAAAAATTGTAATCTTACATATAATAGCTTACAAGAGTTTTAGATTATTTTTTTTATTGCTAATTAATTTGAAGATGAATACCTAGAATTCTTTATGTCACATAATATTATAATAATTGTTTTAAAAAAAGAAAATAAAAGTCATTGCTTGTTACTTTCAACTTTTTGGTCCTTACTTCCAACTTTGAGTTGTATTGAAGTATGATTATTTATTTGTGTAAAAAAAATAAAAAAACACCACCACTTGGGAAGCTTGTTGGTAAACACTCATGCTCCTATTTAATGTTTGGATTCAAAAGTGTGAACATATATAATGTGCACTGTAGTATATGTCTGATTTTGCTTTGTGGTAGGTCTCAACTATTTAGTGAATATTGATGGAGAACTGAGAAGAGAATTTATGATGTAAGAGTTGGATACACCCGGTCTTTTATTATAGTATCCATATGATCAATTAATGATAGAGAATTCGCATGAGTTATAAATTCTCAAGAGTATGGGTGCTTAAAATATTCCAGACGTACTTGAATTGATTACAACCACACCATGCAAATGACTACTGGGGAATTGAATTCGAAGCACCGACTTTGACTTATCCCGGATTCAACAAGATATATGTGACAGAGGCTGTAAACGACATGTCGTGCCCTGAATACAATACATATTATTATTACGAGCAAATTACAATTTAGTACTTCAATTTTACATGTTGTTTTAATTTAGTACCCAAATTTTGAAAACTTGTAAGAAAGTACCTCAACTTCCATTTTGTGTCAAAATAGTACCTTTGTTAGTTTTTCTGTTAAATAAACCGTTATTTGCTGACATGACAGAGATAGTTTCGTCTTTTTCCCCACATTTTAAAATAATCATATTTTTTAAAACTTTTGAATAAAAAAATTCTTTAAAAAATTTAAAATTTTTTTAAAAAAATTGGGGTGCAGGGGAGGGTCAGGTTGGGTAAAAGGGGGTGAGGGGGCTGGGTTGGGGTTTTGGGTAGGGGTGAAGGTCGGGGAGGATTGGGTTGGGTGGAGAGAGGTAGGGGGTGGACGAGGCTAGGGGTGGGGGGGTGCGACGGGACTGGGGCTGAGGGGGAAAGGGTAGGGAGAGGGGGAGGATGGGCAGGGGCAGGCTAGGGAGGGGAAGGGTGGGGGCGGGCTGGGTGCAGGTTGGGAGGGGCTTGATGGGGGCAGGAAGGGGAGGGGATGGGTGGGGGAGGGCTGGGATTGGGTGGTTGAGGCTGGGGGGTGGTGCTGCGTGGGGCATGGCTGGGGAAGGGGGAGGGGGAAAAAATTCTTTAAGAAAATTTTTTATTTTAATTATTTTAAGAAATATTTTTATTCAAAAGTTTTAAAAATATTATTATTTTTTAAATGTAGGTAGAAAGACGAAAATACATTTGACAGAAAAATTAACGAAAGTATTATTTTGATACAAAATAAAAATTGAGGTATTTTTTTTTATAAATTTTTAAAATTAAGATATTAAATTGAGATAACATGTACTAAATTATAATTTGCTCTATTATTTACAATCGGCATAAAAAACAACGAGGCCAAATGAAGCCGTTGGGCGTTGCTTGCTGCGTTGACAATTCCATTTGGCAAAGCGTGGTCAATTGCGTTCCCGATTGGGACTGCCAAGTGCCTAACACAGTACTTCAGGGTCTTTGACTTGATGATGATTCCTTGCACGTCCCTCCTTCCATCAATCAATTACAGAATCACAGAGACCCCAGAAAAGCAATTTAGTATTTTAGTCCAAACTTTTTGAACAATCCCAACTTTCACAGCCATTCATTTCATGCTCCAGAACCAACCCATTTGGACCCTTCACTCCATACTTCCATTAAGAACTGAACAAGCTCTCAGAAGTGAAAGAAGAAGAGGAACAAGGAAATAAAGAAGTGGGTTTGTCATGTTTCGTTCATTCTTGCTTGCTTTATTTTGTTTGGGTTCCTTTTTTGGACTTTTTTATTAGAAGGTAGAGAGAATATGGTTTTGTTCTGATATGGGTCTTGTGTTTCTCTTTGGAATCTTAAAGTGTACCCGAAGGTGAAGGTCAGGCAACAACAAGACCAAGATGATCAACATGTCGTTCTTGATTTTTGTTCTCCAGGTTTTTCTTTCATCCTTTGTTTCCTAGTTTAGAACAATATATCAAATTTCCAAAACTTTGCTTCCTAATTCTTTTGCAGTCCTGGTGTATTGTTATTCATTGGGTAATGAGTTATAGTACTTTTGAAGCTACCTGTTTTGTTGATTGGCGCATACTGGACATTGGGTGTTTGAATATTTATATATTTCATCATCCAATGCTTGGGTGATATTGGAACTGTTTTCTTGCTTCCTTTTTTGGTGAATTGGGTTTGTTCTACTCTTGGGGTATTTAATTTTTTGTTCATTTGCTTATTGCCCAGAATCGTAGCTCTGGCTTTGAAATACGTATTGTACTTGATATTGTTCTTAAATTTTGCGGTTGTCAAGTTGAAGAAAGTGTGAAGAACTTAAAGTTTGACTTCATTCCTTTTGTAATACTGAACATCCAACATAAAAAGAAGAGTGAAGAAAATTGAAATTCATGATCTCTGTAGATATTAAGGCATTAAGCTCTCTCTTCCAATAGTATCAATGGTTATACTCTTCAGTCTTCAGAACTGTGATCAAACATTAATGGTAGGGTCAAGAAAATGGTTTCATGCCACATTCCAAGTATTTTGGAATGAGAAAGAATGTAGTTTATTATCATCAGACTTCAGTGTGCAATTTGCTAGGTGATCAGTTTATGATTGGAATGCGTATTTCTGTTCATTCTCATCATTGTGAACTCATGATATAAAAGTTTTAGCAAAAACCTCTTTACTGATGTTTTTCCTCAGACAAAAGAAGCCTCAGCTTACTCCTATAATGAGTTGATGATTCAATCCTTAGTCCTAAAACAATGATACCATTCTTTCAAAAACTCTCTCACTTTAGAAGCATTCCTTCCCTTCCTCTTTTATTTACCCTTTTTAATGCTATGATAAAATTATCCATCTCATTTTTATTTTTATTTTACCTGAGGATTCATTGGTCATCGGGTGATTTGGCAATTCTTCTTATCTACAGTTAACGAGCTCCAAGACGGTTCTCCACCCACTGTTGCAAGAATTCCAAAATCTTACGTGCAGAGTGTAGTTATGCCATCGGTATCTGTAGCTAAAGGTTAGTCACAAACTCATATGCTTACTGGCAATAAAAAGGCCATTTCTGTCTATCATACTTATTTTGGGGAAAAAAAGAAGAAGATTCTTTCTGTGGTATATCTTGCATTTTTTACATTTGATTTTATCTTATTGATAGGAGCAAAGGAGAATAAAATTGAAGAGAAGAATAAACAAAATATTAGAGCCAGCTCAATCCCTCGCCCGCGTGCTGTCTTATCCAGTCCTGGTAATTTCTTTTGCGTCTTTATCCATATCAAGGTATTTCATGCAATCAGGCTGTATGGTTTACACTTATTTAGTGATTGATGTCATGATATAGCTCTCATAAACTTAATATGGATCCATTTAAGAATAATACTCTTAATGAACAGATATTGTACAGAAACTGTAAAACTGAATAGTTGAGGATGGGGTACTTGATGATAATACTTTTTGGTTCTGGGAGATAGCTTGTTGTTTAGTATGCTGATGATCCATGGTACAAGGCGCACACACACACATACACACTTAATTATAGCATACTGAATTCTAACTGTTATGATATTCTTCAGTAGCACGAATTTGTCTGTCATTGCACAACCAAGCTTCATTGGAATTACAGAGGCTTGTCTCATCTCCAATGAATGAACCCCTTAAAGTGATGGAGATCTAATTATATTTGGCTAAATTCCAGAATCATTAAGATGTTTCTTTTTGAAAGATTGAAGAAATTACCATAAACAATTTCAGTTCCATATGTGCTGCTTGAGACAGCAGCATTACCTAGGTTGTATTCAGGTTACATATGATCAACTTTTCTAATTTATCCTTTTTGGTTTACATACAATCTGTTTGCTTACCATGAAGTCCTCTAAACTTTGCATTTGGTCGTTTTTGTTTGCAGATAATGATATGGTGATTGGAAATAAAAACAAGATCAAAGCAGAACGACCATCTGCTCCGAAGAATCATAGCTCGGTTCAGAACAAACATACACAATGTGTTCCACGCCATATTACTAAAAATGATTTAAAAGCAAAAAAGTCCAAGGAGGCTCCAGACGGGAACAGTCTTAGGGAAAGGAAAGGATCAGCAATGACAGTTCCAAGTCAGAGACGACCCCTTAGAACCGGGAAACCAAGCTGGGTGGGAAATTGAGTGTTTCAGTTATTTGTGCCACTAGATTGGTGGTAATTTACACTGATATAGAATAGATCTTCCTTTGCTGATGAAACAGCATGTGCTCTGTTGTAGCCATGCTCCCTGAGGATATGAGTGTTTGTTTTGGTAACCATTTGATCGGTGCTCATGCTTGAGTGAACTATACTGATTTACATTTGTTCTGCCTTTTTTGATGCAGCAGCATATGCTTTGTTTGTAAGTACCTCTCACATGATAGAATTCACAAAACAAGGAAAGTTTTGCACATTTCATATGTTTGTCCTTTCTTTTTTTTATTAACGTACTTTTTTCTTTTATTCTAATATTAGTGACACATCAAATTTGTTTCCATTTTTTTAAGTTTTGGGACTACCTCAAGTGGTACGAGATGGTGGACAAGCGGATTAGGATTATGTAATGAAAAATTTTTTTAGTTTTTAAGCCTCTGTTTTTTTTCCTATTAAAAACCTCTTCACAGTGCATACTTCATAGTGAGGGTTAGAATTAGAACTTAGAAAGCCAATCATAATTATGGAAAACACTATTCAGTTGGTTCTATTTGGACTCCATAATTTGTTCATCTTATCCCTCAGAATTTAACGACAAACTTTTTTCTATGAAAAAAGGTTGAAAACAAAAAGAAAATTAAAAAGAAAAATACTATTTCACCTTTCCACTCTTCCCCTCCCTTCCTGCAAATGAGAGACGCCAACAACTGTGTCTCTCTGGGTAGAAGAGAATGTGGGTCGGCATTTTTTTTTATGGAAGAGACACAGGAACCTGTGTTGAGAGAGAGAATCCCACATTGGGAAATTAAGGTCTTACACGGTGATTTATAAAGTATTAGCCTCTTCAACTATTCATTTGTTATAAATTGATTTTGTGTTGGATTCATCAATTTTCTTCATTTTTAGCATGAGGTGCCATGAATAAAATAAAGGGTCCATTGCGTTAGATTCTAGGCTATAGTTAAAAAAATGCAGATGCACATTTAGGTTAAGTTAGTATCTCAATGTTATTAATAAATGAATTTTTTTTTTTTTTTTTTTCATATTTAGTACCTAAGCTTTGATCATTGTTTTAATGTGGTACCTAAACTTTTATTTCTCTCAATTGAGTACCTAAACTTTTATTTTGTGTCTAATAGATACTCATGTGAATTTCTGTTAAAATTATTAACAGAAGTTAGGGACAATATGGTCACTAGGGGTGGGCGCGGTGCGGTTCGACTCACTTTTCCCCCAGAACCGTGCGCCGCGCCGGACATTAATACACTGTGCTTAAAACCGTGAAAGAAATAAAAAACCAAACCAAACCAAACCAAACTATTCAAGGTGTGGTGCGGTGCGGTGCGGTTCTCCACCGCGGTTCTGGGCCTAATGGGCTATTATTCAGATTAGCACTTTTGGGCCTCACATTTATTTTTTTAAGCCTAAACCCAATTATTTAATGATGCAAACTCATCCTAATTAACAAGTTTTGGCAACAAAAAAACAAATTTACAAGTTAATTCAATGAACTTAACCAAAAAGACTCACACATTGAACTTTGTTTAACCTGTTTAGTACTTAAAACTTAAAAGTTAAAAACAAAATCAATTATACAAGTATACAACCAATGACTATAACTATAAGTTAAGCACCTGCTTAAAACAAAGTTACTAACTTACTAGTTACTACAAGTTATAAACCTTATATGGCATATACCCTATACACTTATATACTCTTATATAGTATATAACTATATATTATACTCTAGAACTATAAACAATTAAAAAATTTAGTATATAGAATATAAACTATAAATAATATAATAATTTTTTTTATATAGAATATAAAGAATATACTAATTTTATTATATAGGGTAATGGGTATAACTAAAATTATATACTAAAACATTATTAATTTATTATTATATTATATATCTAGAAAATAGGTCATAGGGTTATATAAAATATATTTTAGGGTCTAAACCCTAAAATATAGCTACATTAATATTAATTATAATATTTTATTAGAGTTTAGGGTTTATGGTCTAAAGTGTATAAAAATGTGTACAAAAAATGTATAAAAAGTATATAATAATCGTATAAATATATATATATAATGGTGTATATGTGTATAAAAATATAAAAAAAAATATTTTTTGCAAGTATGCGGTTCGGTTCGGTTTTTTTGGCGGTGTAGACTTTTTTTGGTCAACGCGGTTTTTTGACGGTGCAGTTCGGCCGGTTTTGGCGGTGCGCGGTTAAAATGCCCACCCCCAATGGTCACTTTAAAAAAATTATATTTTAATTATAATTTTTTGTTTTTTTTGTTTGTTGTGTTTTTTTTTATATAATTTTAAACATATAAAGAAAATAATTAAAATATAATTTTTTTAGTGACTATATTACCCCTAACTTTTGTTGACAATTTTAACAGAAATTCATTTTGGTACCTATTAGATACAAAATAAAAATTACTCAATTGGGACAAATAAAGTTTAAGTATTACATTAAGACAATGGTTAAAATTTAGGTACTAAATATGAAAAAAAAATCCTTAATAAATTTGGTACTAGTATCTATAAAAGAAATATGTATATATACAAGAATACTCTAAAACTAACTAATTAGTAAGTTAATATAAAACTAACCACCCTGTTGAGCCCACTGCACAATGTAATTTCAAAATCCAAACCGTTTATTTTTTAGGTTATGCTTCAAAGATCATTCATATAAAAAATCTTCAAAATCAGAAGTCATTTAGCCATTTGATTATAATAACAACTATTTCTATGCTTTTATCGAAAATACTGATCGTCTATTTATTTGATCTCAATTAGATAACTACATGATTTTCGATTTAGTTGATTTTTTGCAATGATGATCTTTGAAGTATGACCTAAATAATTGATGGTTCGGATTATGAGATTAGTGATGTGGTGGGCCCAAAAGCATAATTAGTTTCGTATTAACTTTCTAACTGGTTAGTTTTAGAGCACTCCTCTGTATATATATATATATATATATATATATATATATATATATATATGAAAAAGAAAACAAACGGTATAATTGTACTTTAAAAAAAAATTGGCGGTAAAATCAGCAAGTTAGGAGTTGAAAATGGGGGTCGTGTTGTTTTAAAAACTGAATAAAAGCCCAATTCTTGTCTCCCACGGCACCTCAGTAACTAACGGCCATAATCTCCATCTCTCCTGCAAGTGCAAGCTCTGTGCTTAGAAAGAGGTTCCAAGACTCCAAGGCTGTTCTTCAGGTCAGGTTCCCACTTCCCAACAAGCTCTAAGCCGTTTTGATTTTCTGGTTTTGAAATTGTATTCTGGGTACGATCATATCTTTGAATTCTTGGTTAAAGAATTGAATTCTTTGTTCATTGATTCTGGGTATGATCATATCATATTCTGTTGAAGAAGTGAGTTTTTTTTTTTAATTTCCATCTATAATTGAGTTCTTGATGAATACCCTAGTTCTCCTTTGCGATGCCATTGGCCTATTTTGATCTTTTCCTTAAGCTATGCGACCTTTGTCATGCTTCTGTCAAATGGGTTTTCTTGAGCCTATGGAACTGTTTGATTGCCCCAATTGATTTGGGCTTGGTTACAAGTTCATATTTTTCATGTCAGTGGTCTACAAATTTGGTAAATGAATCATCATGGTTTTAAAGTTCAATTTTCATGTTCAGAATTAGATACTTTTTCTTTTGGCAATAATTTCATGTCAGTGTTTTACAAATTTGGCAAACAAATAAGCAAGCTTTGATGGTTCAGCAAATTCATTTTCATGTTTCTATGTCCGGAATTCCGGATAACACTTAGATTTTCCTATTCTTGTCGTAATTGGTTTTCCCTGTATATAAATTCAAATACCATAAATGTTGCTCAATTTGTGCAGGAGTAACATCATTTAGTATAGATTATGAACAAAGAAAGTCACGGTCGTTCAGTGGCACCACCACCACCCCACATTGCACTCAGCAGAATGGGAAAGAGGAAGATTCCAATAGAGAAGATCCAGAACAAGCAGAATCGCATGGTGACCTTCTCAAAGAGAAGAAAGGACCTCTTCAAGAAATCTCAGGATCTAACAAACCTCTCTGGCTCATCCATTGCCATTCTCGTGCTCTCTCAGACCGGTCGACCTTACATCCATGGCTCTCCTTCCTTTGACTCTGTGGTTGGCCAGTTCCTCTCCACCACCACTGCTGGCTCTTCCACCATCACTGCTGGCTCTTCTACCATCACTGCTGGCTCTTCCCAAGACGCATTGAAGGCTTTGTTGGACTTTGACATTGAAGCTTGTGACAATGTGGAAGAGCTCATGGCTTTGATAAGGGACATGGAACAAGTCAGAAAGAGGGTGACTGATAGAAGAATGGCCATGATGGACTTGAAGTTAGTGCACCTCTCTTTTTTCTTGTTTTTTTTTTTTTTTTTTGTTAATTTCCAATTAACTTGTTTTATATAGTTGATGGGATTTTTAGGCTTTTTGTTTGAATCTGTTGGCATTGGTATATATGTTACAATAATATAGAATGCATCTTCCTTTTTTTATGAAACAGCATGTGCTTTGTTGTAGCCAAAGCTTTGTCAGAAGTTGAGTGCTTATTTTGTACTAACCTTTAGATCAGTGCTTGTACTTGAGTGAACTATATTGATATAGATAGGATGCTTTTTAATTCTTTGATAAAATATTTATGAATCTCAATATTTTTATTTTCTTGAGGATTAATTGGTCATCAGGTGATCTGACAATTCTATTCATCTACAGTGAAGGAACGCCGAGTTGTTGCTCCACCCTCTGTTGCAAGAAATCCAAAATCTCAGTACCGAATGTTGTTATGCCATCAATTTCTGTTGCTGAAGGTTTAGTTTTTAAAAAAGTCGTTTCCGTCTATCATACTTATTAAAAAGAAAAAAAATCTCTCAGTATGGTAAATTTAGCAATTTTGACATTTGAATCGTTTTACTGACAGGAGAAGAGAAGGACTATAAAATTGATGAGGAGAAGAAACAAAAGATTAGTGCCAGCTCAATCCCTAGGCCTCATGCTCTCTTATCCAGTCCTGTTAATTTATTTTCCTTCTTTGTATAGATCTAGCTATTTCATGCATTCAGGCTTCATGGTTTGCACTTATCTAGTAATTGAAGTCCTGATATAGATTCTCAGGAACTTAATATGGACCCTTTAAGAATTAGAGCATACTGACATTCCAACTGCAATGATATTCTCTAATACCAAGAATTTGTCAACCATTGAACAACCAAGATTCATTGGCTAACACAAAGGCTTGTCTTATTTTCAATGAACCCCTTAAAGTGATGGAGATGTATTATATTTGACTAAATCCCAAAATAATTAACATATTTCTTCTTGATAGATTGAAGAAATTACCATAAACGATTTGAGTTCGATTTTTGATACTTGAAACAGCAACATTGCCTAAGGTTGTATGCAAGTTTCAGTAAAGTAGCATTAGTCTATTTATATATATTACATATGATCCAACTTTTTGTACAAGCTATTTGCTTACCTTGAAGTCCTCTTAACTTCACATTTGCTCATTTTGTTTCCAGGAAAAGTTACCATGATGGGAAATAAAAACAGGATCAAAGCAGAACGGCCATCACCTCTGAAGAATCATAACTTGGTTCAGAAATAGACATACAATCTTTTACATGCCATAACTAAAATTCTATAGGAACAAAAAAGTCCAAGGGGGATCCGGATGAGAATTGTCTTAGGGAAGTCGAGCTCTGTTTGAAATTCAGTGTTTACTTTATAGTTGCCATTCGATTGGTGCTCATTGAGTGAACTACACTGATACAGAATGTATCTTCCTTTTTTGATGGAGCAGCATGTGCTTTTTTGTTACCAAGCTCTGTGAGAATTTGTGTTTATTTGTAATAACCATTAGACCAGTGATATGCTTGAGTGAAATATACCTATATAGATTGGATCTTCCATTTATGTTGCAACAGTATGTGCTTTGTTTGTAATTGTCTTTCACATAATAGAATTCACATAACGTTGAAAATTTTGTACAATTCATATAATTGTCCTTTTTCTATATTGTTACTTTAATTTTCTTTTATTCTGATATTAGCAACACATTAAACTCTCATTCTATTGTTATAAGTGCAGTTAGAGTGACCAAATTAGTATGGCAACAAGTAGTCACTCCTCTTTGGACTTCAGAAAGAATGTTGCATTATATATGCCAGTTTACAAAACCTTTTTTCTCTTTCCAGGAATAATACAGTATGGGTTTGATCATTTACATGCTGGCTGTCCATTTAAGACCACCTTCTTTGTTGCGCTTGTGAAAGGACCACTAAAGCTATATTACTGAACAGGGAACACCCAGTATGTAGATGGCTTTTGGTTATATTAACATATAGTCATATCAGACAATCCAGAAATCACCACCCAAATTTACCAGGTCCTCATTATCCTATGAAAAAAATACATTGACATCTTCCTTGGTTTTTGGTCAATCCACAGAGCATAAGCATGAGGAACAAAACCTCAGCCAGAATATATATCTTGTGGAACTTGCAAATTTTTTTTAAAAATTTTAGTCTCAATCTCTATATGCAGCAACTCTAATACATAATAGATCCTACTAAATTTGGGGTGAGATTTGTCCCCAGAAAGAAATACATACCCAATGTTGTTTACCTCAATCCAACTGCACCCCGGTTGCTTCTTGACTCCTTTCTCTTTCATTCTTGCCAAAATCCTTCCAGCATCTTCTCTTCTTCCCCTACTCAAATACATTTCTGCCAAAATCAAATATACACCAGAGTTATCAGGCTCTATCTCCAAAACCCTCTCGCCGGCTATCTCACCCACCTCAAAATTCTTGTGGATTCTACTGGCTCCAAGTAACGCCCCCCAAACACTTGTAGGAATTTCAAATCCATCCGCTCTCATTTGATCTAAAAAACTTGTCGCCTCATTTATAAGTCCAAATCTCCCCAACAAATCAACTATACATGTATAATGCTCAGTTGTAGGTTGAAGAAAATACTTGAATTTCATCATATCAAAGTAGCATCTACCTTGGTCCACCAACCCTGCATGACTACAAGCCGATAGAACACCGACAAAGGTTATATGATTGGGTTGAACATCTGTTGATCTCATCTGTTCAAACATTTCCAAAGCTACTACGCCATTCCCATGGTGAGCAAATCCACAGATTATAGAATTCCAAGAAATGACATTACGGCTTGGCATGGACAAGAATTCCAACAAAGCAGAATCCATGTTCCCACATCTTGCATACATGGTAACCATAGCATTGGAAACTGCAACGAAGTGATCAAATCCTGCTTTTACTATGTGTGCATGAGTTTGTCTACCAAGGTTTAAGGTTGGTAAGTCTGAACAGATTGTCAAAACACTTGTAAATGTAGATTTGTCTGGGGATGGTCCTGATTCTTTCATTCTAATAAAAAGCTTCAAACCTTCTTCACCATGATCATTTTCACTTAATCCAAATATTGTGGCATTCCATGCAGCTGTATCTCGTGTTGGCATTAACTCAAAAATTTCATTTGCACTGCCAACCTCTCCAATTCCAAAATATCCAACAATCATGTTTGTCCACGATATGACATCTTTGTAAGGGTATTTCTCAAGAAAAGCATGAGCTTCTCTAATGAGCCCATTTCTTATTAATTTCAAAATGATCGAGTTCCACGTTTTTGGACATTTCTCTGGCATCTCCATGAAAAGCTTCATGGCATCATTAACTCTATGAACCCTGACCAACCCATTTACCATTTCAGTCCAAGATTCAAAATCCCGCTCAGGCATCTTTTGAAACAATCCCTCTGCATTTTCAACATATCCGTTTTCTTTATACCCAACCATCATTGCATTCCAAGCCTGAACATCCCTCACAGGCATGTCATCAAAGAGCTCACGGGCTTCAACAACCCGTCCTGCACTAGCATACCCCGAAATCATTATAGTCCAAGAGGCCAAATCTCGAACACTCATTCGCTTAAAATACTTTTCAGCCAAATCAAACTCTCCACATTTCACAAGTCCCCCAACCACCAAGTTCCAAGAAACCACATCCTTCAAAGGCATCCCATCAAACACTTGTACCGCTTCAACCATCATCCCATTAAGAATATACCCGGAAACCATCGAATTCCAAGTAACAACATCTCTAAAACTCATCCCATCAAAAACTTGCCTTGCACCATCCACATCCCCACATTGCATCAACCCGGAAATCACCATGTTATACGAGAAAACATCACGCTCAGTCATTCGATTAAACAAATCCACTGCACTTTGGAACTGCCCATTTAGAAAGTAGCCACGAATCATGGCATTCCACGTGACGGTGTTTCTGTGAGGCATTTTGTCGAACAGCGTCTGGGCTTCTTCGAGAAAGCCATCCCGCATGTAGGATGAGATTTTGGAGTTGAGGGGCTTTAGGTTGGTGTAAGTTGTTGTGGTTTGGTGTTGTGTAAAGGAATTTGCGGTCGCGGTAGAGAGTGATCTGGTGAGATGTAGAGAGAGGATTCGACTGAGCTTCAGCTGAGGAGTGAGGCACCAGAAGTAGAGCATACTCCATATCAGTTTAACGGAATACGCGGGAACGGGAATAAGCAAATGCAATTGTAGCTTGGGCCGTTATCGGATGTGCTCCACTTAGGCCTGCTATATTGGCCGGGCCGGGCTGGACGAGCCCAGCCCTACAAAGATAGGCCCAGGCCTTATGCGGTCTTAGGCTTTTTCAGCTATAAGGGTTGGACAAGCCGGGTCGAGCCATTGGGACGGGCCCAATAGCGCTATCAAATGTATCGCTGGTTGTGCCATTTTGACCATTTAGGACTCGTTTGTTTCACAGGACTGTCTTGGCTTGGACTAGCTATAGGGACTGGCATGAACTGGCTTGACATGGATTAAGCTAGCTAAGAACTGCCTTTATGTTTGGTGCAGTGCAGGACTAACAACCTGGATAATGAAAATAGTCATGTCCTATGTTTGGTGCAGTGCAGGACTAACAAGTTGGAAAATTAATTTTTGAAACAAAATCATAAATCCCCATATTTATTTATTTAGAATAAAAATGACATTTTTGTAAGAATAGATAAGAGGCAATTATTATTCTTATTCAAATTTTGTATGATCATCAGCTTGCCCCGGCCAATTAATTTGAAATATCCAAGTCAATCACTTTGGTCTTTAGAAGTTAATAGAAGTTAGAAAATTAGGTCGATCTAGAAACTCAAAGAAAGTGAAAATTAATTATGCATGCCCCACTGCACTAACAGAGGGTGGCTAGCTAGCAAATGGGCAACACATTGTGTCACATTTTAGCCACATGTTTGATATATCGAAGTGGTAGGAACGTGATGTTTTCTATATAGCTGTTTTATCTTCATGTCTCCATATATATCAAAGCATATATTGCCATGTCCCCTTGTAAAATGGAGGTCATGACTCCCACATGATTTTATGGGCAAGATTGATCTAGATGGTTTTAGAACCCTCTGATCTGCAAGATTAATCTAATAAGTTTTTGATGAGCTAGATTAATCATATCAACCTAACTAATTAATCAAAGATAATACATAGCATAAAAGAACAAAACTTTCAAATTTTGTGTGGTCTACTGGCTACTCAGAAGCATCATAGAGTAGGTTCACTTGCTTTCTTCAAAGTATTTCTCACAAATAATTAACAATCAATCACAGAGGAAAAAGAAGCCTAACCCAATATTTTATGCAAAGCCTATATATGAATTAGTTGGCCATTTTTCATCCCTAAACCTCTTTTTCCCACATTATTAGTAGACAAATCTAATCAAAAAAAATTAAACAAGCAACAACAACAATTCCCAAAAGATACATATTTCATTCCTCATCAAAGTTTTCAACATATAACTTTCATAGAGGCACAATTCCTATATCATAGAGGCTATCCAATCCAAAAACAAAATCATAAATCCCCATATCATAGTGTCTATCCAATACAAAAACCAAATCAGAATTCTCATATCATCGAGTCTATCCAACACAAAAATAAAATTAGTTCTTAGTCCACAACACAATGGAAACCATATAAGCACATCATCCTCAAGCATTGTTGCCTAGCAAATCTTGGACAAACACTTCTTTGACACTATCATCTAATGACTTGAACACTGAGATAGTTTGAGGTTTTTCCAAAATGAGAGTTAATGCCTTTATTTGATCCCTAGGTGACAGCCCCATATTCTTGAGTTCTAAGGCAATGTCAGAACGATCTTCATTACCTCGAAGTATGACCTCAGTGACCCTTTCCATTCTTTTTCCAGATTCTTCAAATAATTTTTGCAATGCAACAACTAAGGTTTCTGATCCATCACCTGAGGTTCCAGCAGCTCTTTTTCTCTTTCTTTGACTAATTTCAGATTGGCTGCCATCTTTGGTCATAGGAGATGCAACATTCTCAGCTCCAATGTCATCAATCTCATTTTGGTCTTCCTCCTCCATCATGTCAATAGGAACTTCGGCTCCTTTTCCAGTAGCACGGTCTTTTCCAAATATATTAGCAAGTCTATCATACAATGGATAAGACTTGTTTCTCCATGGTTTCGCATCATCATGGTACTATAATAAAATAAGAAAAACATTTGTTTAATTTCAAGGTCAATAATAATAAACAAAATAAAATAGATATGGAAAACATATACCTGCACATAATAAACCAAATGTCCTTCTATCCATTCTAAGTTCGTTCACACATTCTATGTCACTATTCCCTATTATGCTATCTAGATAACGCAAACGAGTCTCATGTCGCACAAATGCACGATTATTCAATGATCGTCTTTCAATATGTCTCCGTTTTGAGTTTAGCATCATCAACACAAGAAGCGTGCAAGCACACATTATCTCTAAGTGCCAAAACTCCAACAATAAGATCAACAAAATCGATCTTCGATCCATATCTAAAAATTTACATACAAACAAAGATGATTTAGTTAAGATAAAAAAGAAAGAATTTTGTTAAGCGTAATGAAAGAACTATTGTGCATGATGATAATGGTAATGATAACTTAATATTAGATATAATTCATGAAAGAACTAAAAACTCACTGCCATAACATGCAACTCGCTCTAAACTAAAGCCACATGACTACTAAAAAAAAAGAAGCTATCTCACACTAAGCAATCTTGTCATATATAGGTAACCTTCAGCATTCCATTAATAACATTAACACCAGTAGCAGGAAAACTAGAAAATGAATGCATTAACAAGAAGGCACACTACAATAACCAGCAAATATTCCCAAACAGAACAGAGCATATCTAGCCTGAACAAGAAACCAATTCTATCATAATGTCCCAAGCCAAAATAGTCAGAAAACAGAGTCATTCAACCATGGTTAGAATAATGACTTCAACTTCAGAAAACAGAGTCATTCAACCATGGTTAGAATAATGACTTCAACTTCAGAAAACAGAGTCCCTCTGCCACCATTTCAGCCTCTATTACTTACCCAAACAAATTTATCTTTGAGTGCTCAATTTTCAGTCATTTCAGTGAAGTCCCATGTTCCAGAAAGAGAAGAAAAGGCCCTTGGTAGTGATACAAACAAGGAGGGATTTAAGCCTCAATACAATTCAGAAGCTGCCTGTTTCAAGTACACAATTTTTCACTATGGAAACTCTTTTATATTTTTTTTACCCAGCACAACCCTTCCATTGACAAATAAACACAGTTAGGAAGCCACTACATGCTTATCCAATCTCTGAAATGACCTAACCTCACATCATCAAATGCTTGGCCCAAGTGGTTTTCCACCTATCCCCCAATCGCCAAACCCAAAAATAAATAGATAATTAAAATGCTATAGCTTTCTCATAATGTTATAAATTTGATAGGCTAATCAGATTACCACCACATTTCAAAAATGAATTATATATTTTGTAAGCATCAAACTATTATCAGTAATGCAGTGTGCCAATAGATTGGGAAAAAGACATCAGCAGCAAACCAATTAAAGCTCAGCAAAGCAACAGTCCATACATACCAAAGTAACACTTGCTTATGAACATTTGTCAGCTGTAAAACTAGTAACGGATAAAGACAAAGCCCCTCATATGCGATCTCCCCTTACTCTAAGATGATTTCAACACAACTATTACATAACCATCTTTCCTTACCAAAATAAGAGGATTCAAATCTAAATAGAATTTCATTAGCTATAATCATGATTATACAGAATCTTAGTTCATTTCAATATTCATATTCATATTCTCACCCATATCCACAACTTCATTAGAGCTTTGTTTTAGACTTTAATCACTGATCCAGCATAGCAAAAGAATAAAAAAATAATAGGAAAAGAAAAGTTCAAACCAAAGTACCGGACCTTTCAGTGCTTTCACCATCAGGCATCAAGCAAACAAGAATCACTATTGACCATTCAATTCAATTCAACCAGTCAGCTAAGGTGAGCTTTCAATATGATAAAGAAAACAAAAACTTATAAAACTTAAATCATAAGTCTAGCAGAAACTTAAGTCCCTTTGTTTTCCACCTTATCTCAACAACCAAACACAGCAAAAACAAATCTTCAAAAACAAAAACATGAACATATAACATATTATTTCCTAAACTTTCTCATCACCAACCATAAGAATTAAGATCATGGGCTTACATAATTCAATATTTCAACAGGTTCCCATGAAAACCCAACTCCAGAATTCCACTAAAACCACCAAAAACAAAAAGAACAACAACAACAACCAAAATTAGAAAGGGAAGGGCCAGAGTGAGAGAGCCGACCTTGGAACCAAAAGCTCTAATGAAGTTTAAACCCAGACCACACCCATATTCAAATTCTCGGAAAAACAATCAGTCAAAAGAGAAATCAAGGTAGATAAGTAGATTTGACGAAAAAAAAAAAAAAAAAACCCTAGATCTAGAGAGGAATTTTGAAGAGAACTCACTCTCTGTTGTTGCTGCAGGTAGAAGAAATGGGTTGGGTTGCTGTAGAAGATGAAAGAGCCAAATTACCAGTCGCTTCTGCCCAGTTATTCTCGCTGGTCGCCGCTGCCCAGTTCTTCTCCTCGGTCGCCGCTGCCCAGTTCTTCTCGCCGGTCGCCGCTGCCTAGTTCTTCTCGTCGGTCGCCGCTGCCCACAGTGATGAAGTCGCCGCTGCCCACTTTCTCCTTCAATTTGTTCTCGATATGAAATTGATGAAGTGTGTTTTGGTCTTAGGTAGACCCAGCTAAGGAGGTTCTTAGCTAAGAAGGCTGATTTTCACGGGTTTCATTAAGCCCACCTAAGAAGGCTGATTTAAGTTGGGGAGGATTCACTAAGCCTCATTTTTTCTAATCCTAAGCTCACTAAACATGGGTTTAAAGTTTTAACTAAGCCAGTCCCTGTTTGGAAGGTGAAACAAACATGGCCTTAGAGCTCTTAGGTTCCCGTACCATACTTATGCCACTTTTTTTTTTTTTTTTTTTTTTTTTAGAGGAAGGGAGATTGAACTTACGTACATTATGAGTAATTTTACAATTCTTTCAACTGAGCTACTAAATAATTGCATACTTATGTCACTTAAAACAAAGACTTTTTTGGTTATAAAACAAACGAATTACCTAAAAATAAGGTAACTAGCACTTGATTTCAATAATGCGGGCCGAGCTTAAGCTAACTCATGGTCAAAATAATAAGATCCATGCTCATAACTTTGGGTCAAGTTGTCCATGACCCTAAAAATAGGTGAAGATTAGGAAAAAAATTTAGGTGGGACAACTCTACTCCGTTATTATGTTGACGTTGATTTCTAATATCTTATGTATATTAAAAATTAAAAATTATTAATTCGAGTGATTGATTTCATGAGCTCAGTATAATAAGATGGTATGACTGTCCCACCTAAGTTATTCAGAAATGTAAAAAGTAGATGAAGAGTCCTTCCACGCGCACACAATGCCACCCAGGGCCGAGAAAAGAGTAAACTAGAACTCTGGAAAAGTCTGATCCACATTGAACCTTATCCCCCCCAAATATCTATTCCACTCTCACTGGACACAATCTGCCCACATCAGATTAGATTACATTACACAATCTGCCCACATCAGCTTTTACTCACTCACATCACATCTACCTCATCGATCACACCCTCTTTCAACAACTGTAGAAACCACCACAATCAACCACCATCTCCTCTGCCTCACTCACAGCCAGAGCTAGCATTGCTCTGCCCACCATGGCTGCCACTGCAGCTGCAGCCATTAGCTCCTCTTTCTCACCCTCCATCTACACCCTGAAATGCATGAGCTCCACCCATTTGACCCCTGACCTCCACCTCAAAATGTCACCAACAAGCCGCATGCTATCATCACCCACATCACTATCACACTCTCATGGCATAGAACCAGTCCTCCCTCCCATCAATGCTGGCTCAAACAAGTGGAGGGTGGTGAGGATAGGCACCTCTGTTGCTCAAGAAGAGGTGGTGGCGGTGACTGAAGAGGTTGAGGAGGCGGCGGTGTTGGCGGAGGAGGAAGAGAAGGAAGAAGAAGAAGTAGTGTCCACTGGTGATGAATTAGGAGAGCCACAACAAGTAATTTCTCAAGTGATTTCAGGTGAAGGAGATGAGGCTGTTGCTGTGAACACAAAGCTTTACTTTGGGAACCTTCCTTACAGTGTGGACAGTGCACAGCTTGCTGGGATCATTCAGGACTATGGAAGTCCTGAGCTGATTGAGGTTAGTAGAAAGCTCTGTTTTCCTTGTAATTAATAAGTTTAATTAGGAGGGGCTATGGTGGGTGCTGCTAGTAATATTTATACTGAAACAACATTTTGCCACAGTCTATGAAACTAATATTTTGATCTAATTCGAACTTGGGACATCTCCCAATATTAGAGAGAAAAATCCCTCTAAATTAACAACTAATTAGTTTACTCACAATTAATATTAATTATTTAACTTATTTTCATATAGCATTCTACTCACCAAGTCCCAAGTCCAAAATCCTCAATGTTTCCTTTATTGTCATATATAAAAGACATTAACACATGATAGATCTCTATGCATAATCTTGAATACGGATATTTACTATAGACCATCCACAATTAATTTGATAGAAAATTCCAAGCATTTGTTCTATTCAAGTTTACCATCAATTTTTCTTCTAGAGAACTCTATATTCCACCAAAATCCACATGCGAATTCTTTGGAAAGTATGCTATAAAAAATTAGTTTATTCAACACTAACAATCATTTACAAATACATTAATCGAACTATTATGAAATAAAAATTTCTCTCTTTACACCTCTTATGGATCATCCAATTTCAGGCTTGGATTGAACCAACCCTGCTGGCATGAGTAAGATAAGCCAACTCCTCGTGCATTTAGCTTATCTCACTTATGTCAACAGGAGTTGGCTCAACCCTAACCTAAAATTTGCCACACATTAGATGCACAAATCAGTAATAACAATCAAAACAAATATGCATATAGCCAATTATTTTCAATTTAACTACTTAGAAAATATGAGAGCTAAATGAAACTATCGCAACAGTTAGAGCGCAATTTATATGTACAACAAACAAAATATTAATGAATATCCTCATACAAAATATTCACGTGCCCCTATCATACATTGACCAACACCAACACCAACTTCACAAACCATACATTTCTTAGGTTCCAACAAATTTAAATTTGAGGTATTTACTAATAGGTCTCGACCAAAATTTCCTTTATCTAAAAGCCTCTGATCATGTTTTGTTTTTACAATAGGTCCTGTTAATATTGTAACTTAGTGATATTTACACCAATGTAAACTCTTTGATAAGTAACGATTACACAAATGTGAATTGTTGTTGAAATATATAGTTAAGATTCATAGTCTGACAATAACGATTTAACAATATAACAATAGGCATCTCTATAGTTTAAGCTTTTAGAATTATCATTCGCATGTTGTATGAAAATGAGGAAATTCCTCTTCCCAAATCCTACTCCTAGCTCCATCTTGCCTTCATCCTCTTAGTACATTTGATGTTACAAGTATGAATTGGAATTGTGGAACATACTCCATATTTTCCAATTGATTTATAGTTAGTACACTAGGTAAAGATGAGGCTGATTTTAGTGCATTTGCATGGCAATGGGGTGTTATATATATACATTAAATTTGCTTCAATGAGTTGGAAGAACCCACTAGCTATTGGTTATATCTTGAACTAATTAGCTTTCTATATATCAAATCCTGCAATTCCATGCACTCACTAGTTTAATCAGGACCAAGCTCCAGTCTTGAACTTACTTTGGTCTCAAGCTTGTTTAATCCTGTTCATTAGCCTCATCAGGACCAAACTAAGTATGGAAAGGAATCTTGATTGCTTAACAAACAGCCATTTGAGCAAGCTATAATCACAAATAGAACAAGAGTATTCATGAGAATGTGAATTTCTTTCCAAGCCAGCGTTTATATTATATTTGAGTAGTTCAAAAAGTTGTTAGTGTAACCAGATGTCAAAATCTATTGGCGGTCCAAATTTTATTGTTGTTACTTATGTTTGTTTCTCAACATGTACTGTTTTTACCTTCTTTTGGTGAAAATTTCAATTCTGCTAGTGCTAGTTATCTGTTACTGATGCCTTTCATCATATTGACTGCACCTTTTTCTCTGTTTCTTATCAACACAATTGATGATCCTACATAGGTTCTGTATCATAAGGACACTGGAAGAAGCAGAGGATTTGCATTTGTGACAATGAGTAGTGTTGAAGATTGCAATGCTGTCATTGAAAACCTTGATGGACGTGTAAGACTCTCTCTTTGGAATTTCAAGAATCTATCTTTAGACAAAGAAAACTTCTTTCTTTTTTCCATGGAACATTCATGCTGACATAATGTCTTTTAATTGAAACTATTTGTATCCTATTTACGTACCACATTACTAATAACATCTCTCACAATAATACGTTTCATTTATATAAATGAGTCTCACTTGGATCCATCCATATGAGAAATATGATCCGAAATGTGGTATGTACAGCATTTCGCAAACCTTATTGCTAATAGCATTCCAATAATGTTTCAGGAGTTCATGGGTCGAACCTTGAGGGTGAACTTTTCGGACAAACCCAAACCGAAAGAGCCTCTATATCCTGAGACTGAGTACAAGCTTTTTGTTGGGAATCTATCATGGTCAGTCACATCTGAAAGCTTGACAAAAGCTTTTCAAGAATATGGAAGTGTGGTTGGTGCCAGGGTTCTATACGATGGGGAGACAGGAAGGTCCCGTGGCTATGGATTTGTGTGCTACTCAACAAAAGCAGAGATGGAAACTGCCTTACAATCTCTCAATGGAGCGGTACTCTTTAGTCCAATATATCTCCTCACATTCTTAGACCTATCAAATACTTTTTTCGCCAACAATTTGGCAGCGCAATAATGTTATGTTATCATATTGTGAATCTGGACCGCACATTTGGTCAGAAATCAACCGAATCAATAATTCAAATTCACAGTTTAGCGAGAGAACATTTCTGTCTATGTATGCATCCAAGTTTTGGGCAAGTACCTGACCATTGCTTGCTTTTGTTTTCTTGGCTTTCTCAGGAACTAGAAGGAAGAGCACTGCGTGTAAGCTTGGCTGAAGGAAAACGCTCATAAGTTTTAGTTTTGTAAATTTGGAAAAGGGTTAATTGGAACATGTTAGCTGAGATTATATGATCACATGCATGCAATCACATAAAAGTTACTTAATTGGGACTCCCCTTTCATTTGTTGTTGCAGTCTGTAACTCATTTTTCATTCAGCAGCTTCAGAGTGGGAATTAATACCTGGCGAAAATGATCGTCTTTCCCAGTGGTGATGGTGGTTTAATTTACTCCTCTCCCTAGTTGATTTGCTAATTAATACTAACAAGTTTTTTGTAGTCATCAAGTCAATGTCATGCTTTGCCTTTTATAAAAGAGTAAAGTATCCTATAAAAAAAAAAGAAAAGTAGAGTTATTTGTAGCATATTTAGTAATTGTATTACTCACCAAAATCACCAACTAGCTAATGATATTTATCTTCTCAATCTTGGGAGAGGTCAAGTTTGAATCTCTACTCACCACATCTTCATTATAGTGTTATAGATAAAATTGTCTTCATCTATTACATTTAGATAATTATATTCAATTTATTGATTTCTTTTTGCTGAGATTATTTTTAAAAGGGACCTAAAAATGCATAGTTTATATCAAGAGATCACTTGTAGGGCACACACATGCCTTTAATTTAAATTGATCCTTCAACTTAGGTCATTATTAGATTGTCACTAAATTTATATATATACAAGGTAACGTTCTCTAGTCAGATTATGAATATGAATGACACATCTAGTTAAGAATCAATCTAATCAATTATATAGATTTGTTCTAATGAGATTATAACATTATTAAGTCGGGTGTATTGTATATGGATTTTAAAAGACTTTTGTAGAGTTTAAAAGTAATATGATATTCAATTAAGACTTTTAAAGACTTTAAAAAAGTATGTAAAAGTTTATGTGTATTCAAGTAAGAAATTTAAGGAGTTTATAAAAGTCATGTGGTATTTAATTAAGACTTTTAAAGACTTTTAAAGACTTTTATGTGTATTTCAAAGTTATTATAAATTTGACTTCTTTCCTACAAATTTTTAAGAATTTCTATAAACTCTGTAGAACTTATTAGAACTCTGTGAAAATTTGTAAATTATGTAAAAATCAATCACTTAAAAAAAAGTCTACAAAAGTCTTTATAAATCTATATACATTACACCCCTCCTAAATTGTCATTCTATAAATCTTATAAGAGAAAATTTGGCGCGCACACTCACACTCACACACATTTCAAGTGTGCACAATTATGAGAAATTCAATTAATGGATCTTCCCAAAAATATTCATATAAACCATAAATGTCAAAATAATTTATCCTTTAAATTGTTAAATGATTCTTTCCTAGAGTTCCAAATTAATAAGCATTATATTATTGATCAAATTAATGTCATAGCTTCCTAATATTATTAGGGATATCAAATGTCTCATATCAATCATGTTCAACTTCACCATGTCTTTCGGGGGACGATATTATTATGCTATTCAAGGAATGAATACATGTATATCTAATCTCTTAGTTCGCAATAGTTTGTATGTTTGAGGTGTCAATTTTAATATTTTTATGAAAAAAATAAAAAAAGAATTTTTATTACAGACTCATTAAAGCATCATTTTTTAAAATTAAATCAACAATTCTAATTTACAACTTGCTAACAATTTAACCTAAACCCATACAATAAAAATCAACCTGTTCATTTTTGTAGCACTTTCCAAAGAATTTTCCTTTTTTAAAAAAAGGAAAATAATTTGTTTTTTCTTTTTCCTATTAAAAGGGCAAAGCAATACCATAAGCGCAAATTAGCAAGGAGCAGTGCAGGGGAAAAAAGGTCCTTTTGAATTTTGATGCAATTCCATATTAAAGTGCGCCGCGTGGAGTGAGTGTTACCCATTTCTGTGGTGACTGCTACGAACAAAAAGCCGCAAACAGCAGCAGCATAAACCAAAACAAAACCAAAACCAGTGGTCGATCCTCTCCCCCAAATCTATCTCAAGGTCTTCGTCTCTCTCTCTCTCTCTCTCTAACACTACAGCCTTCACCTTTTCTCAGATCCCTCTCTCTCTCTTTGTATGTATATATCTGTGTTTTAGTATACCATTTCTGTATAATCTTATCTTTTGGGTTTTGGAGCAGATTTGAGGGGGCGTTTGCAGATCTAGGGTTTTTGATTTAGTGTCATTTTTAGGGTTTTAGAGGTTTCGAATATGGCCTCGCCCTTTCCCATTCCCGTCACTGCTACTCAGGTTCTTACTCTCTCTCTCTCTCTCTCTCTCTCATTTTTCCCTCCCTTCTTTCTCTGTCGTTGTGACTGAAATCGCCGTTGTGTTTGTGTAATTTAGGTTGGCACTTACTTTGTGGGGCAGTACTACCAAGTGCTTCAGTCACGGCCAGACTATGTGCACCAGTTCTACTCCGACGCCAGCACTATGCTTCGTATTGACGGCAACACCAGAGAGACCGCGACTGCAATGCTGGTATTCTTTGTCTTCTCTTTCTTTCTTATAATTATGTTTGAGTTCTTGTTGAAGTGACCGGACCAAAAAAATGATTATTGTTAAAGTTTGAACTTTTTTTTTTTTTTTTTGTAGAAATGAAAATGAAAATATTTGATTTTATATGTGTTTTGAAGTTGATTTGGGTGAATGAAGCTTTATGCATGTGTATTTGAAGTAGGCTGTTAAATGGGTTCATGGGTTTTTTATTCTTTGTATGTTTGATTATTGTTATTTGTTTTCCTAAGATTCTTATATGTACTGGGTCGGTAGAATAATTTCCTGAATTTCTTTGAGTATATACAATTGTGTTCAGTGTATTTTAGCTGATTTTACTAGTTGCAGAGAGTGACCCTGTGTACCTAACTGTGCGAACTGTTCCGTTTTTCTTATATGGTTGGAATCTTTACCTCATTGTATTGCATCTTTTAGTTAGATCGTTGGAGTTCTCATTTTCTTTTCTTCTTTCTCCCCCTTTTTGGTTCATGACATTTAGTGAGGCAAAGGGTATCTGTAAGTGTGACTGGATTCCAGTCTCACCCTAAGCTGCACTGCAATTCTTATTGTTTCTCTTACCTTATAAACAATTTTCATATTACATGGTAAGATCATTTGTCAAGTCCATTTTTGCATAGCCTAATAAATCAGAATTGTCGGACTATATATGTGTTAATGTGTATATTTTCTGCCTTTTTCCCTTTTGGCTGCTAATATAGTAAGATGTAATCTATTTTAATAATTGCTTTTTCACATAACATATATGGTGTATTGGTGTTTGTTCCCAGTTTGTCTGTTTTCCTATAATACTACATTTTTACATGTATTTTGCAGTAAGATATTCTATGAGAGTTCCCTATTAAGTTTAATTTTTATTCATTTGTCAGTTTCTAATTGTATAAAAATTGTATTCGTTGGTTTTTGAGGATTTATCCCATCAAATATGATGGATATTTTAACGATACGTTCTACTACTCTCAAGTAATAAAAGTCATTTATAGAAGTTTAACTACTACGGCAGAATGGACGCAAACTCTTAAAACATTCTGACCAGTCAAAATATTGTTATCACTTTCTTTTCTTTTCTTCCATTCTTTTTTTGGGGTTGACCTAGGAGGCTGTAGGTCTTCATTGAACCACAAGCATAATAAAATTAAAATTTGTGTGGTTGTGTGGTGTCAAAGCACTTCGACCTTTGAGCCATCATATTATCTTCTTAGATTTTTTTACAGTATGAATTGTTTTAGATGATAAATGACCTTCCTTTTTAATCACGTTGATAAGTGGTCTGGGTTTTTATGTTTAAATTAAGGCATTGTTGTTCTATTAGGCTTAGTCACGTTCTCTTTCCACTAACACTCCCATTGACACGATTATTGTTTGAAAAATTCATTCATGGTTTCCTAGTTACAAGTAATTAATCTGATCCCACTTGTCAGCATAGTTTGTATATCCATTCTAGCTTATTTTTTTTCTGCATAAGGTATGTACTAGTGGCATTCATAGCTATTAGTTTGTTGTCTTCTTGGCACTCAATTTTATCCTTTCTGTGTGTATGCAACAGCAAATCCATGCACTTGTTATGTCACTCAATTATACTGGAGTTGAAATCAAGACAGCACATTCCTTGGAGTCTTGGAATGCAGGTGTTCTTGTGATGGTTTCAGGCTCTGTGCAAATGCAAAATTTCGCTATCAGGAGGAAATTTGTGCAAACTTTTTTCCTTGCACCACAAGAGAAAGGTTATTTTGTACTTAATGATATATTTCACTTCATTGATGAGGAACCATTTCATCACCATCCAACAGTCATATTAGCCCAGAGCAATCTTGACTCCAAACTAAGTGCTCCTACTACAATCCCTGAGCCAGGTATTGTAATTCATCATGATTTACGTTGATTTAGGAATTTCATTGTCAGTATTCTAAAGTCTTATTGTAGTGAGAGGTGGAGAAAGGATATGATTATTTGCTAACAAAGTTCCATGAATTTGTTTGATTATATATTCCTTTTCCATTTATTTACAAGAATTTGATCATTGAAAAGAAAGAATTTATGTATGATAACAAAAATCAATTCTGTAATCAGCAATGGCAGTCTTCTGTTTATTGATTTCTACTCTGTGTGTAGTAAAGTAATGATGGTAGGTTGGTAACTTTACTTGAAACCATGTTCATGCATGATTACGATCTGGTTTCTACTTTGGGGTAAAAATGTCTTTTGAAATTCTTAGTAACTTTTTTTGTTTTGATAATTAGATAAGTTATCATTTCAACATATGCCAAAAATAGTGTTTTTATTTAGTAATTTAAAAAATGAAACTGATGTTTTGCAGTGGCTAATTATTTGTTGGGTGGAGAAGTTCAGACAAGAGACTTCGTGGCTCCTGATGTCAAAGAAAACGGTCCAGTTGACCATTATGGTTTTTCAGAGCAACAGTTGCAGCAAGTTGTTGAGTCTGAGAATATCATGGAGGATAGTGCTGCAGAACATTCAAATGGCTCACTTCAAAGTACAGTGAACACTGTACAAGATCACCTGCCTGCATCTGTGGAGGAACCTATTGGAGAGCCACAAAAGCAGACCTATGCTTCCATAGTATGCACTGAACCTGTAACTAGCTAATTGTGTTCACGCTCACACATATGTATGTGTGAAATGTTATATCCATTATATGTGACTGATTTTGTCTGCTTGATTCTTTTTGGAAGTTACGCGTTGCTAAAGGACAACCTGCACCTTCTGTAGCTCCTCAGCATTCAGTTAACAAGAGTGCACCACAGACTTCAGATTGGAATCACTTTTCACATCCCTCTGCTCAGCAGCCCTTTGCATCGTCAAATATTATTGAAAGGCCTGTAGCAGAGACAGCAGATGAGGTTTCCGCCCTGGAAGACGATGGTGAGCTTTTTGGCTTCCTTCATTTGTTATCATTAAGCTCTAGGGGATGAGTTCTTTGAGATAGTATTATTCTTTTTTTAATTGTGTCAAAACATACATTTTGTTGTTTCTTTGTTTTGATTTCTCTTTTTTTATTTTCTAAGTAATCATCTCATTGGTTTAATGGCCTTCAACAGTTTTATTTAATGATCTTTTATTTGTTTTTTGTATGAATGATTTTAGGCGAAATCAAGTCTGTTTATGTAAGAAACTTGCCACCTACTGTGTCTCCCTCTGAAGTTGAGGAGGAATTCATGAATTTTGGAAAACTTAAGCAGCCTGAAGGAGTGGTCATTAGGAGTCGCAAGGTTCATGTTTTTAGCTTTTTTTTGTTCTTTTATTCCCTCAGATCCCTCTCGAAATGTTTCGCTGTATATCAGTCTGAATTTTGTAAGCTAAAATTATTCATGTTTTGTGCAGGATGTTGGTGTGTGCTATGCGTTTGTTGAATTTGAAGATATCACTGGTGTTCAGAATGCCGTCAAGGTCCAAATATGCTCTTGAAAACATTAATACAACGAGACCTGTTTGCAAAATTTGTATTTTGATATAAGATTCTACCATGACTTCCCTTACGATACCAATCTAATTGTAATACAAGACGATGTCTCCACTGAATCTTTTATTGTTTTGTTCTTGTTTTTCTGTTCTATTATGTAGGCTGGTAGTGTTCAGATTGCTGGACGACAAGTTTACATTGAAGAGCGGAGACCAAACAGCAACATCCCATCTCGAGTGGGAAGTATGTTTTCTTTGTTAATATTCTCTCTCATCATAAGATGTCTTCATTTAACTATTACCGTCTGAATGAGTACATTGAAAAATTTCAACATTTAACAATTTCCCTTCGTAAAAATTGCAACATTTAACGTTGCCGGGCTGTCTATTTTGTGTTAACCATGGTGGCCTCCCAGGTGAGCTCACTGTGATTGGTTGGACATCAAGCCTTCCCTAGTTATGTTTGGTTTGAGGGTTGGATCTGGTGATGTAATCAAGGATATTCTTATGTAGTACTGAACTACTGATATCATAAGAATTGGCCAAGCTATCTTCCGGCCAAGCTATCATAATAATTGTCCTTGGCCAAGCTATCTTCCAAAATATCATCATAAATGTCTAATTCTGTATTTTGATGGCCCTTGCATGAGATATTGTGCTGTTATTTTGAGTAGCAATTTTATGATTAGTTCATAGTGGTCTCATCCTACAATCTATGGCCTTTGTATTTAATATGCGAGTACTAGAATTCATCTGCTACCTTATTCTAGACATGTAGCGAAAGAAAATCTGGTGATTTCTCGTCGAACCCTGTCAGTATGACTCCTTAGTGTGATAGATATTTTATGATAAAATTGTTATGGTATAACCAGCTCATGCTATGTTAATCTCTGCCATTCTGGCTTTACATAAAGATATGTTGTAATTTATCTTGATTGGATTGTTGTGAACAGGAAGGGGTAGAGGAAGGGGCAGCTACCAATCGGAGGCACCAAGGGGTCGCTTTGGCTCTCGGGGTTTTGGGAGGGGAGGTGGTCATGATGGAGGGGACCAGGACTATAACAGACCAAGGGGAAATGGATTCTATCGTCCAAGTCCCCGGCAAGACAGAGTGAACCCAAGCTATCAAGCATCAAGAAGTGGACATAATTCATCAGAGTTCCCTAATTAAAATTATTTTACGAAGAGAGTAAGGAAATTTTTGGGTCAGCAGATATCCTTTATTGGTTTCAAGAACTATATATTGGCATTTCCTAGAGTCGATTTAGCTTAGATGTGTTGGGCATGCGAATCATATTTTTTTTAAGAGGTTGCTTCATTATGGACTTCATAATTTAATAGGTGATGTGTTTGCAATTTTGACCTCATTTGTTCTCAGCGAAAAATCTTGCATGGTCTCTCTTACTGATGAAGTTTATTGATAAAATTCATTTGTTTATTTAATTATATATAGTCTAAGAAATTCAAACTCGTGTAATCCCTTGGACTTCACACTCATCATCTTCATCTCTAGAAGATAATGTGGTCAGGCCTCTGACTATTTTCATACTTTTGGGTTGGTAAAATTTCTGCAATGTAGTCCAATGATCTTGCAATGTAGTTAGGGTTCTGGTATGCCCTTAGAGCCCAATCATGCAGAACATCTAGCTCATTTCTTGTGGTTAAATTGGTATAGCAGCTCTGCTCTGATACCATTTATCAGTCAAGAAGATTGTTATGAAGATTATACAAGTCCATTCTGAAGAAAATGAGCAAAAAACAAAAGTTCTTTTATTATAACGTAAAGCAAACTATCGGCCCAAGGTTCTCGTACAAGTCCTCTATACCCCATCAAACAAAAACCTGGTGGCATCTGTGTATGACAAATTAAAGGACAATAAACCTGGTGGCATCTATGTATGACAAATTAAAGGACAATAATTTTTCACTAGAAAAATGCTCATATGACTAACTTCTATGGCCACCAAATGTCCCAGTTTGAAACTTTTAGTATTATGTATCTACAACTTCTGGCCCTATGAAGCATTATGACCTGGTTTGGTATTTCAGCAATCTGTGTCAGGAGAGTTCAGGCAATTGCAATGGTCATGGCTCCTTGTACAAGAGGCACCTGAATGAGGTCTTGAGTTACTCCTCTTCTTCAGTTTCCCAGAGGAAACGAGCATATGCCCCAAGAACATGGCTGAACACAATGGAACAAAAAGTTCAACGGTCATTTTAATCATTAAAGCTATATTTATCTAGTTTATAATTAGAGCTTTACTACTAGTCAAACATTTTGAAACAACTCTCATCATGCAGACCAATAAATGGTGATCTGGAGACAGGAGTTACTCAAGGTAAGAAAGTTCAATCCCTACTTTCTGCATTTTCTACTTCCTTTGGTGATTAAGATGGCTTTATTTATCAAAATAATATTTACATGTACATTTATACATGTAGCTAGCATTCCTCATACACTATATATATACATGTGAAGGGCATCTTTCCAGATTAAAGAGAATATGGAAAAGCACTCATGAATATGTACAAGTAGGAATTCAGAGATCATGCAAAAATATGTACCTATCTTCAGGAGTAGTTTGAACAGCCCGCTCAAAGTAAGACAATGCCTTCTCACTGTCATGATGAAGTTCCCACACCAGTTTAGCATATTGTGCCATGATCTCACCATCCCTTGGATCAGCTAGTATGGCCCGCAAATAGTATTCCTCTGCTTGTTGAAGGTCTCCCTTGGACTGTAGGCAATCTCACAACAAGTGTGACAAGAAATTAATTCTTGTGGGAGTTCTTTTTTATTTCAAGTTTTACCAAACAGAAATTAATTCTGATCTCTCATATATGTAAAGAATAATGCAACTACAGGAGGTAAGTTCATTGTAAAGAATAAGAGATGTTCTTTACAGAACCAATTTTTTACAACAATCGCAGAAGTGCCAATAAGTTTCTACATTCAAGAAGCCAATGTGCATTCACACACAATTTTTTTATGGAAAGTACTTGAAAATACTACAGTGAAATTTAAAGTACATTAAACTAACTCTGAACACTGCTTTTCATGACAAGTATATTGGATTGTTGGGTCCAACTAAGAGGAAAATCTGGAAAATCACTCACAAAACTTATCGACTCTGGTCCACTGCAAAAGAATATCTTTAGTGTACCGTTAGATGTGTGGGATCAGATTGACTCTTCCTTAATGTTTTGTTATTAGTCCCATAAATAAAACAATGGCCAATTCATCAAGGAAAGGATGGATGACTGCCAGTAACAGTGATGCCATTTAATACAAATCTATTAATAGCTTCATTTTTTTTCATAAGTAGATGTTCAATAGGAAAAAGAAAAGCCGGATGTGAAGAGAAAAGGAGAGGATGTCTCACCTGACACAAGAACTGACCATAATTTTTTAGAAACAAAGCGTTGTTGGGATTTTCTTCAATCATCATCTTGTAATTCTCCTCAACATTTTCACCCCTTCCGAAGGCAGCTGCAGTAGTATCAGGAATGTCAATCCCATTCCCTGCTGCAATGTGCAAGGATGGGCTAACCCTTTTAGTCTCTTCTTGGGAGTCTGTGTTTTCAAGTTCATTCATACTTTCTCCCCTGTCTCCCTGCATTTATTATACAAGGCATTAGATCATTTACAATAACGTAAGCATTCTCATATGCCATCATATATCTTCAACAAGATAAGAAAACGAACAAGAAAGCACCTGAATCTGATCTTGACATGCTTCATCTTCTTCTTGGTCGTCCTCGATCTCCCAGAGGAAATTAGCATATGCTGCATGAACATGACTTAAACAAGAAAACAAATGATTGACTTTCAGATGTGTTTTGACCAAAAAAAGAAAAAAAAACTTTCAGATGTGTTAAATGCAATCTGATACATTGACTTTGCAGGCCTGTACTGGATCTTGTAAACAACTCAACTGGAACTTAACCCAACTCAACAAATATGAAAATCAAGATTTTCTGGTGTGAAATAAAATTATACTTTTCTTTAGAGATTGATTAAAACAAGAAAATAATCACCTATCTTGATCAGTAGCTTGAGCTGCACGTTCAAAGTAACTCGAGGCCTTGTCTCTGTCATGATGAAGCTGCCAAACCAATTTAGCATACTGCATTAAAATCTCACCATCTTCAGGATCCGCTAGTGTTGCACGAAAATAGTATTCTTCAGCTCCATGGAGATCTCCCTTGGACTGCCATTAAAAGATTGAAGAACATTGCACAAGAATTAGAAATTAAATTCTGTTCTGTATAGAAGTGAATAATGGATTTAAAAACTTCCCAATGAGTCCAACTCAAACATAGGTAATGTAAACAGGCAACATTTTTGTGCTCCCTGATAAAGAGGAGAAGGGTTTGTTCAATGCAAATAACCTTTATCATAATTAAGTCTAATAGTAGGACCTGAATTACCAGGCAGCAATAGCTACTAGTCTATAACAATGAAAAGAACAAAAGCAACAACTGCTCCAAGCACACTCATAGGCGGGTTATGTCTAGCCCAGTCAATGGTCAATAGAAAGATTGGGTTGCAAAAACAAAACAAAGGCTTAAACCTTGCCTGCCCCAACCACTATTGCAATGCGGATTTGAACTCACATATTTACCTATCGAACTACTTAAATTGGTAATCAGACCCAAAAATTGACTGTTGGGATTTGTATATTCAAGAAACAAGAATCGAAAATTGGATATTTGTATCAGTTCCAAAGCTCTCAGTTTGATGTGATGAGGACAAATTTAAGCTCACAACCAGAAGGGGAAAAATAATAATAATAATAATAATAAGAAAAACACTTCTTTCAAGAAAAAAAAATTACCAGTAAAACTTCAGCATAATTCCTAAGGAACCAAGGGTGGAAGGGGTATGCATCAATCATACTCTTATAGTACACTTCCAGGTTGCCTCTTGCATCAATAATGGCCATAGATAAATCATCACCACAAACATGATAACCAAAACCAGCAGCATCAGCCCCAAGCCCAAGCCCTGTTGCAAGATACAAGGGAGGATTAGCAGGTTACTTTTCTTCTTCAGGACACAAGGGCTTGATCACAAACAAACCTTCTTCTTCCTGTTCACCCTCTTCAATCAATTCCATACTCTTCTTTCCCGAACTGAAGTCACCATCTCCTCCTTCAGCTTCTATACAGTCTTCTATTGTAATAGTCCTCTTCAATACTCCTTGATCTGAATCTTGCTGCCTATTCTTATCATCCTCAAACTCATCACTGGCTGAGTTATATATTGAAAAAGATGGAGCTGTTTGCAACATTGTATTGCTTTGTTTATATGAAGACTTTGTTGGTGTAACTGAATTTCGAAACTCTTCTATGTCACAAAACTAACTAGTCCTTCTAAGTCTCCATCAGACTGGACACCGAAAGGCCTTAGAGGCCTAAACTCTGGGATTTTTGATTGAGTTCTACGAACCCAGGAGCAGAATGAGAGATTGGAGAAGAGTTGTATGGAAAAGATGTCAAGTTGAGATGGTGAACACCATGAGAAAAAGGATAGTTTGGTGCAATTATGGTAGTGCTCTACAGGTTCAAATTCTCTATTGGGACTGTCTGAGAAGGGCGAGAGGAGAGTTCCAAGAACTGGGGATGATGAACTTCTGAGGACTATCTGATAAAGCTCTATTAGTAGTCTTTTGCTTGCTTGAGATTGCAAAGCTCTGTGTCCCTGACCTGTGAATGGAAATAAAAACTGTGTGAAGTTCTTAAATTAAATTGAATCGAAGGTAAACATCCAACTTACCAAAGGAACATGTAGTCTAAGTATCACATAGTCTGTCCACTGGAATTTAGCTACAATCAATGCACATGGCTTTAGGTAGTAACCGATAACATGTCGGTTTGGATGCAATATCAAAAACCAAGCAACAAGGATGCACATGATTCCATAAATAAAGTATGAAGGTCTTCAAACAGTTTTGAGTGCAATATGGGTAGTTCCACATTCATAGAAAGCAGAGTAGGAAACACTACATTAAAATCACCAGAGAAATATGGGGAAGCTTGTCACCCAATTAAGCTGCTCTATTATTTTCTGGTAAATAATATGTGGGTCACAATCCTTAGATCTAATTAAGCCACAAAGGTATAGGTTGAGTTTTATGTAATTAGCAAGAACCAAGAAATAAATAATAGTTTTCAAGGACATACCTCTCTCTAGCTCCCTTCACTTTTACTTTCTTTCCTGTGTGAAAGGAAAGAAGGTTGTGTGCTAAGGGCCTTCAAGAAATGAGAAACAGAGAAAGAGACAGAGTGAAATGACTTACTTGATTTGGTTTAAGCATATCCATGGCAGAGTGGTATACAAGTTGAATTTTTCATTGGAAGATGTGACATGTGGCAGATATGTAAGCTTCCTTAAAGTACTATTTTATTTTGAACTTGTTTATTGGGTGGCTCGGAGACACAGCAAGGAGTGGCACGAGTACCTTCTACGGTTCTACCACGGAAAGGGGTCATGAATCATGATGCATGATTGAGTGCATCTTGAATTCTTTTATATTATTTTTTTGGTCAGGTGCAACTTGACTTCTTGAGCAACAACGGCTCCAAAATTGATTCAGAGTTCAAAGCAAGTGGCCATGGGCTTACACCAACTTTGCCCATTTCATACAACCTTCTCATGAGTGATGACTTAATGGGCTTGTAGGCCTGCACTGGGGATCAAATTTGGGCCAACTCTTCCCTTTTTATTGCTCTTTTTTGTTTGGCAAAATTAGGGTGTCAAGTATCATCATTTGGCAATTCATGGCTCTTATATATGCTTATGCATCTTATGGTCATAAGAGAAATTCTCAATTGAGGTTTTTTTAGAAGAAAAATATATAATCTATTGAATTTTATAGATTAGTAATTAAGTGTGTTGGTTTTTAGAGAAAGACTTTATTGTCAAGAGCAATCATAACAAAGAAAACATTAGCAATTTAGCACTAGACGGTGATCTCCTATACAAGAAAAACTTCAGTGGGATGCTGATACCACATCATTATATATGATGAGGTAGTGAGTCCAATTATTTATGGAAGCAGTGTATTAAGTTGCTGTTAAACATATATGCTTGTCACATATGTGCACATGTGTTTAACAGTTTTTAATTCAATACTAAACCCTATATGCTAAGGGGGCCAACCATTTATGGGAAGCATTTAAAAGCTTTTAATTTCATATGTACACATCGGATTTTTCTTTCATTTTCCACACGTGTGGTTGGAGGTTCTCCTTTGACAAAGACTAATTCTTTCTTTTCGATCTTTTGTATATGGGTGGGCCAAATTTCAAAACAAGACTTGTTCAACTAATGCCCCTTATATTTACACCGAAAAATTACTCCTTGCATAGGAAGGAAAACGTGATGATAATTGATAACTTCAAGTCTTCAATTTGTTCCCCTTTTTTTTTTCCTTTAATTTTAGGAGAGGAATGAGAATTCAAATAAAATAATCTAAGTAATTAAAAGAGAACACCGTTAATTATAAAGAGATGAATATTACATTGATGGCATAAAGCTACAATTATTTAACGTACTACTAGACTCCCTCATGGGGAATCCTTTGTGGACATAAACACCCACACTTTATTTTTCAAGCTCAGTACGTAGATCAAACTGCGGCCGATATAAATGATTTCCCATCAACCTCACTTCACGCTGCAAACACAGCAAAAACACACATGTCACAGTAATAAATTAGTTCATATATAGAAGTTCATCGCGATTATTAGCTTGCTAATTACTTAATTCCACTGGAAATTATGTTTTCTTTCCAGAAAATTTGACATGCATGCATGTTAGATTTCAAGACTTTCCAATAACATGACATCTCAGGCTGTCTGATAACAAAATATTAATATTCATGAGGGTTTGTGAGTTTTCGATACGTACGTGGCACAGTTGGTAGAGGCGGAGATCTTGTAAGAAATTTTGAGACCACACTTGCTAGGAATCCCTTCTGCAAGAGCTGGGTTAACTCCCTTGACGGCAGTAGCAAACTGCTTAAGGCAGTTGCAAGCGGCCCGGCGGTCGGCTGTGGTTTTGGTCAAGCCGTAGAGGGTCTTAATTCCATTGCAGCAAGCTGGAGGCACAGCTTTACCACCACTCTTCGCGTAGTTTAGGCATGATCCCAGGTTGGAGGACACTTGCCCACATGTTAAGGCATGGGCTATATGGGGTACACCCACCACCACCATGCACAACACCACCACCAAACTAAGCTTAGTCACGGCAGAGCTAGCCATGATGATCTCTATATATGAATAATATCTGTTCTGTAATCTAGTAACTTGATGATTTTTGAGTAGTGAAGGCATGGTGGGGGGGTGATTTATATAGAAAGGAAGTGAGAGTGTGAAAAGAAGAATAGAGGAACCCACAAAGTATGGGTGTAGCCGTGTAGGATTTGGGAGGTACGTAGTCAGTTGTAGTTGGGTTGATCAATTAATTAACTGCTAGGAATCCCAACTTTCTCTTTCTGAATGATATTGTACACTACAAAATAAAAAATAAAACCTAAAAATGACACTAGTAATGCTATACTTACTACATTTTTATACCACAATTTCATACCATGTTATATGGTATTCATATATTGGACACTACAAATTAAAAAATAAAACTTAAAAAAAAAAAATACTATTCCAGTAAAGTAATAACACATTAAGTGGGATATAAATGTAAAAAAAAAAAAGTGGGACAACTAGCATTATTGAAATGACACATATAGGTGGGAAAACAAATTGGGACTCTTAGCATTTTCCATTAAATTAATGCATATTTAATGCTTTAGTACCATAAAATTCTAGCTATTAAGCTATTAATCTAGCTATTGAGTTCCTTAAATGCTAGCTATTAAGCACAAATTAATTCAAACCTTTTAGGCCTAATATCCGCCAGCTTTCCACCTACATGATAAAGAAAATTCTAAGCTGGAGTTTCATGAACCTCCCTCCATAACAACTTATATAAACAAAATAATTAGAATTATAAATAATATAAAAATTAGCTTAGAATTTTAATAAATATAGTAACTTGCGTTATTAATTGTTATACTATCATCAAGAAAAAACACTGTATCAACCATTGTTTAGGAAATCTAAAGAATATCCTTAATAATTGTTGAAAGGCTCAATTACATAGCGAAAGAGATGCCTGGTGATCTCTATGTTGCAACACGTCCGGTCGTAAAGGATACAAAGATAGGTTTTTCTTTTTTGCTAAAAAAAAGGTTGAGAAGATGATCGTTCAAAAAATTTCTTTCGTCGAATTCTAAAAAATAAAAATATCATTCATACATAAGCGAACCCACCCTGATTTTTCAGTTGTTAATTAACCGAACTAAACCATTTCCACCGGAGTAGCCAGGAAAAGTCATTCTCCAGCCCCTCGAAAGATGCATAAATCTTGAGATTTTCTAAAACTAAGGCTGTTGTGGTAATTTTATGTAATACATTTTTTACAGGGCCGGCCTTGAGGGGAGGCCGAGTAGGCAGTTGCCTCGGCCCCCAATCTCAAGGGCCCTGAAATTTTAAACTCTTTATATAATATATATTATATGTTAGGCTAAAAAAATTTAATATGTGCCTCCAAGTAATATATATATTAAGTTCCAATTCAAAAGGAAAAATAGCCCAATTGAAATATGCCCATCAATTTGTTAAACCCACCAACTAAACAGATATCTATTTAATTTAACTAAGTAAATTAGTTATGGTGGAAAAACTTGATTATGTAAGCTTAATTAGTACTTTTAATTGCAGCTCAAAATGTGAGTAAGGTTTACATGATGCTTTGATGTAATTATAAAACTTTTGTTTGAGATATATGTAGTTTGCTATATATTTTGTTATGTTATAATTTTTATTTTGAATTATTATAATGAGGACTTATAAAAACAATAAATTACGTGAGTGTGTATGAAGGTCGAGACGACGAGGGCCTCATTTATATTGTTTGCCTCGGGCCCCCGAAATCTCATGGCCGACCCTACATTTTTATTTAGTTTACCCCACTTTCTCTCTAACTTCTACTCCACTTTCTAACTTTCATATATATAGTATGTGCAATAATTCTTCCGGCATAACCAATTAGTTATTGTCTAATGATTTTTCCTTTCTAATATCGAAGAGGATGTCTAAGTTTGAATCTCCCTTTCTAGATATAAAAAATCCAAAACTATTAGGGTGAGACCTGCTCATAGCCAAAAAAACTAGTACGTAGTTAGGCATCAAGTCCTTTCAATTGTAAATGAGAATATTAATTTTGACGGTAGAGGATGGGCTCAATGTTAACCCAAAACTATGAGGAAAGCTAAATGCAACTAGTTTTAATACCAAAGGATAGGGTGACAATCACAATAATGAGTCAAAATGGACACAAAATTAGGTAAAGAGTATGGAACATAATCAAAATTGTGTTACCTTTTTTCTTAGTCAGAAAATTGTGTTACCTCCATGGAAATAAATTGACACGTTTAAGATTTGTATTTAGCAATTTGAAAATGATACAAAGAAAGACCATTTTTAAGGAAGATATATGTCTCTATCCCAAAAAAAAAGTAATAAAAATAATTAGGCTTAGGTCTTATTTTTGTTTTTTTTTGGTAATCGAAAATGTTCTGGGCTAGCTTTTTTAACTACACAGGGTTTAAATTTCGATTTTTAGGGGTTTCGAAATTTTAACACCCATTCGACCAAATTTCGAAAAATTTCGGCGAAATATTTGAAATTTTGCCAAAAATTTCGAGCGAAATTTAGAATACCCTAAAAGCAAATTTTTTTGAATTTGAGAGAAATTTCATCGAAATTTTGCTCAAATACCCAGCTAACCGGAGGGAGGAAAAGGCTCGGGGAAACGAAGGCCAGAGGGAGAGAGGGGAGGAAGAGGCGAGCTGGCCTCGTCGCCGGCCGTCGCTGAAGGCAGCAGATCGAAGAGAGAGAAGAGATCGGGTAGGGAGATGAGGAAGAGAGAGAGACCAAGGAAGGAGGAAAAGAAGGAGAAAGGAGGAAGAGAATGAGGGAGGAGAAAGAGGGAGGAGAGAGAAGGTCTCTGGGCATGGGTCTGGTGGCTGGGCAGTGGGAAAAAAGAAAGAGAAGGGGAAAAGATGAAGTCAAGGGAAGAAAGAAGAAAAGAAGGAAAGGAAGGAAGGAAATTAAGAAAAGAAAAAGAAAAGAAAAGAAAAGAAAAGAAAGAAAAAAGAAAAGAAAAAGAAAAAGAAAAGAAAAGAAAGAAAAAAAAAAGAAAGAAAAAAAAAGAAAAAAAAAAAAAGAGGAAAAAAAAAGTTTAGGATTGGTTAAGGACCTTTTGAGTTATCAAACAGTTGTAAAAATCCAAGAGAAACTATTGTACGTTCATGCATGTTGTACATCATGTTTCATTCATTGTTCTTATGCACATGTATATAATTGCTGACGCAAATTAATGGCTGAAGTTAATTAGTTGTAGAGAATTTTCAAAATAAATTATATATTTCGTTTAGGGTCTTTGTGCAATTAGAAAAAAAAAAAAAAAAGTTTTGGGTTTCGTTTAGTTGTTTTTAAATCCTAAATTCTAATACATTTCTATATAAAAATAATTAAAAATATCTTAAAGAGCCTAAACCCTAATATCTTATACCATATCCTAAAAAATATAGAATACACATTATAAAGTATACAAAATTTAGTGTATATATTATAGAGTATATAGGATTTAGTATATAGAGTATATAGGATTTAGTGTATAAATTATAGAGTATAAAAAATATACTAATTTTATTTAATAGTATTTGCCTCTAGCGTGCATTATATTCATATTATATCACATGAAATTCACTATATAATTTAGTTTCTTCCATGTTTTTTATCAATGTAGTAGATAATATGTTAAATAAATATATAGTAAAGTTTTATTCAAAATTTCCGTATTTTGATAATAATTTCCGTCGTTTTCGTCTAATTTCTATCGAAATTTAAAAATCTTCGAATTTCCTCGAAACCCAAAATTTTATTCCTTGGACTACACTTTACAATATTAAAACTTTATATTTGTTTGGATCTTAACTGAACTCCTTTTTTTTAAGATTAAGGTCTAAAACTCATAACATGTCAGTAGAAAAAATTTTTTTTAATAAAAATCATAATTATGCAATACCTATATTGTTTTTTTTTTTTTAATATTAGTTGAAATATGATCTCTTAAGTTTAAGGAATTTAATTTGAGTTAATTGAAAATACTGTTAAAGGTAATTTTGGGAGATAATATTTCAGTTTGTACGTTTTCTTCTATTTCTTTACCACATCCAATCATCTACAACTTCCTCATCAAGGCTCTCTGTCCCTTTTCTACAAATCTGCAACTTCATCCTCAAAATAATTTGGTACGAAATTTGTTCTTTTCTCTCCATTTTCTCCAAATCTATTAATGGTTGCTCATTGATCGTTCCACTCGTTATTTTTGGTACGTAATTTGTTATTTTTTAATTAGTGTACCACTTTAGGATGTTGGGAAAGGGATTTGGGCTTATCTTTACCAATTTGGAATTGAGTTTTTGGATTCTCAGTTTGTTTGTATCAATTTCAGATTTGTAGTTGTTCTTTTTGTGAAATCGTTTTAAATTAATACCTCACTATTTGTCAGTTATAGTACCAATTTTTGTTTGGTTGTAATATAGTTGTTCTAAGGTTCGAATTTACTCAGAATTTTTTGTTGAAATTTGGGGGTTTCGAATTTGTTTGGAATTAATTTAGAATTTTTCTTTGTTGTGTCGTCAAATATATTAACCCACGTATTTGTACAATTGAAATGTATCAACCCATACTTTTAAGCAATAAACCTAACTTGTATATGTAAAGTTAAGGATATAAGTTTAGGGTTAGGGTATATGTACATTGAAATGTACCAACCCGGCCATACTTTTTTTTTTTTTCTAGTTCTCTGATTTTTTTTTTTTCTCATTTTGTGAATTGATGTATTGTTTTTATTTAAATTTTTGCAGGTGAATCAATGAGATTTTCAAAAGTTAAATCTCGTAAATTGTGGAGTGGTTCTTTTATTAAATTACTAAATAGGACAAAAAAAAAAGGATACATTTCAATAAATAAACTCAAGGTTTCCATAATAGGATTTTCTATGATAATTCATTTGTAGGGCACTGTACCCCATTAGGATATCCACCTTATCATAAAACAGATCTTGGACAAATTCATGGATTAAATAGATCTGGGTAATTATCTATATTAACATTGTTATGTATACTCGAATTAATCAACCTTATAATCGATTATTAGGCCCATGCTCGACGTACGCGTATATAGCTAGGCCAACTGTAAAGGAGGTGTTGTAATTGCAGCTAGCGTTAGGTGCTAGCCATGAAATTTATTTCTTCTTCCTATTTTAAGATTAGGATTAGGGTGGGGGAGAAGGGACCGGAATAGATAGGGGCAATTTATGAATAATGGGGATGGGGTTTAATTAGCTGATTAATATTTTTAAAAAAAATTTGGAAGGAGGTGGGAAATATTGTGGGTGAGGAAGTAAGAATATATTAAAGGTGGGAATAGTGCCACTTTAAATTGTGTGATCTAAATTTCACAATTTGTGGGATTTAAATCATATTAATAGTAGGAAATATTAAGAACAATTTTAGAACCAAAAATGTCAAAGCATTTAGGCAATATTTTTAGACTTGAATCAATTCTTATTAGTAAATATTAATCTATAGAGCTTGAAGGAAAATGTCTCAAAGAAAAATACAATCTGATAACTGCTTATAACACCTTAATTTGCAATTTATTTAATCAGATTTTCAATGTTAATATAATTTTAGTGGAAACAAGTATACAGGCATTGTGTTAAGTTGTTAACAAGTGTCTAAGATGAAATTTTCTAGGGGTGGGCACGAGATGGGGGGGGGGGGGGGGGGACGAGACTTACCTCATCTCGTTCCCATCTCATGATTTGAGTTTGGGATCGGTATGGGACGGAATGGGGGTTTTGGGATTATGATACCATCTCGTCCTGTACCAAACTGGTTCGGTACCATCCCGATCCCAGACTAAAAAATAATAAAAATTCAATTATTCAATTTTTATTCGAAATTCATACTTAAATAATAACATGTAAACATAACAAATGACCTTGTAAACTTAGTCCATGAAACTTACAAAACAAATACAAACTTACAAAGCAAACCAAGTAAAGTTTAAGATAATAAACAAAACATTACATGCTTCAACACTTTCATAAAATTTAAGTTCTTCAAGATAAAGTTCATCTTCTAAATCCAAGTTAAAAAATGAATTGGGCTTAGTGATATTTGGGCCTATTAAATTAAATAAATAAATTTTTAATTAAATTTTAATTAATCGGTACGGGATGAGACCATCTCGGTATTAAACCTTCAGGATCGATCTCATCTCGTTTAAGATCGGTACGGTACGGGATTGGAAAAAAAAAAAAAAAACGGGATGGGACCAAACGATACGGAATGGCACGGAACGGTATGGTTTCGGTATTTTCGGTCTTAATGCCCACCCCTAAAATTTTCATTAAGTGGGTCAATATTGGGTTACAAACTTCTTGCAAAGTTGATCGATGTAGTTAAGATGCGTATGACTTATATATTCTGAAGGCTTTCAACCAGACTAGAGTTATGGTGATTCCCAAAGTGCCTGCACCTGAAAATTTTACACAGTTTAGACCTATAAGCTGTTGCAATTTTTCTTACAAGATTTTGTCTAAACTCTTGGGCAATAGGTTGATCAGACTAATTCTCCCAAATATAATATCCCCATTTCAGAGTGCTTTTGTGTCTCAAAGGCAAATTCAAGACAATGTCTTCCTCTGAAGCATGGATACGCCATTTTGGTGCCGTATCCCGTATCGGATACGGATACGCTTCAGATATGGACAGATACGCATTGAATACGTATCCAGTCAACGGATACGTATTTGACTCATTGGATACGCGTATCATTTGCTCTCGACACGGGTATCCTTCAGTGTTCTTCAGCCACTTCATCTTCTTCATCTTGGAAACTCAAATCGGATGCGCAGAAATTCAGAAACCCACTTCACCCAAATTGAAAACCCAAATCGGATGCGCAGAAACCCACTCCAAAAGATCGACTTGCGCTGCACCGCCGACGAGTTCTGTTCCAGATCAGTTCGTAATCATCCATTTCTTGTGGGCTTGCTGCTTTTCTTGATATTTCTGTATTACAACATTCTGCTTTTCAGCTAGCTGTTTTCTCCAATTCGGTGGCATAATATTATATTATATTATTTCTTGACTCTCCAATTCGGTGGAAAACCCAATACCATCTATAATATTAGTTAATAATATAATATAATGATATATGTTAATAATATATATGTTACCCAGTAGCATGTGTAATATTAGTTAATATATATGTTACCAATACCATGTGTAATATTAATTAATAATATATGTGTTTCACTTGTAATATGTTTTCAGAAGAGCTATGCAATATATGTGTAAAATTTGGATGATCTTTTTAAGTCTTTAAAGTTTGAGTTAAATGAATTTGAATTTGAATGATGAATTTGAATTTGAATTTGAATTTTTATGATATTTAAAGTATGTTTTAAATAATTCATATTTTTATTATTATATATTAATATATATTTTTAATTACTGTATCCATGACGTATCGTATCTTAATTTTTAAAAATTTGTTGTATTGCCGTGTCGTATCGTATCGTATCGCCGTATCCGTATCCGTGCTTCATTGATGTCTTCATTACTGATCATGAAGCATTTCATCATATCAGGTTGAAAAGGCAAGGAGTTGATGGTAAATTGGGCCTCAAGGTTGATATGAATAAGGCCTATGACAGGGTAGAATGAGCTTAGAGGCTGTCATGTTGAAAATGGGATTTCATCCGAAATGGGTTCAGTCGGTGATGGAATGTGTATGCTCTGTCACTCTCTCAGATCATATTAATGGTAAGCCAGGTCCTTCTTTCACCCCTTCAAGAGGATTAAGGCCGCGGCAAGGCGATCCTCTTTCTCCTTAATTACTTGTTTCTCTTTGTGGGGGAGGTTCTTTCTCACATGATTGTGGATGCTTGTAAATGCAGATGGTCATCTTATGGGAATTAAGCTGAGTAGGTCAGGCCCCATGCAGACGACTCACGGTTCTTTTTGAAATTAAGCAACTAGAGCCACTGTCAAGTCATGAAGGAAATTCTTGATAACTATTGTTCCACTTCAGGCCAAAGGGAGCCTCTGATAATTTCAAGAAGGGTGTACGTATGATCTAATTGTTGCAGATTCTGTGTCTTGGGACCTAAGTAAAGTTCAATTTTATATTCCTGAACTTGTCCAGCAGCAGATCAGAGAAATTCCTATCATTTCTGGTTTGCAGATGGATAAATTGGTATGGCCTTTTGTGAAAAATGGCATCTATTCAGTAAAGTGTCTGGCTATATATCACTGGTGGCATTCTCAGAAAGCAATTCCTAACCTGGTACCTAATCACTCCTCTCATCAGATTAATCCCAAAGCCTGGAAGCTTATTTGGAATGCAAAGACTCTACGTACGTAAGGTTAATTTCTTTTTGTGGAAAGTGATCTCTGGTACGTGCAGCTTCCACCAATTATAATCTTTACAAGAAGCAGGTACTTGATCAACCTTAATTAAGGTTGGAAGTCACTCAACCTTTCTTGCAGACTCTTGTAAAACAGTCGCTCATACTAGCTAGCTATTCTGTTATTTGTTCTATTATAAATTCCTCCAAGAAGAAGAATAACAACTCATAAAAGGTTTTATCAACAAGACCTAACACATTAATTAAAACTAAAACTAAAACCCCGTCCAATTTAGTTTCTTATATATATTTCACCTTTGAGTGCAAGAAACTTATAAGATATTCAAATTTTATTGAATGGACTTCAACCAAACAGAAACATCGTCTTGGAGATAAGAATTGAGTCAAAGTGACCCTTTCTTCATATAATAATAGTTCAATGAGTTTATCATGTTACAATTGTGCTACACATGTTTGATATTGTAATAAATATTTATATCAATGCAGTAGTTTACATTCTGTAATGTAACAGTTGACATCTCATATGGCAATTACTTAAGCAATCGAATGTCAATTGGAAATCAAATGCCAATTGGAAATCAAACTCCAGTTCAGATTACTTACTGTGCGGAAGTGTCTTGAATTAGTGTAACCACCTCGATGTTACGGCCTCGACGTGCAGTAATCTACCCAGCTGCTGTGGAAACGCAAATCACAACTTCTGTGCACGTTCTTGTGTCTCCAAGGTAAGGGATTTGCTATGAAAGTCAGATCCCAAGATTTCCACGATCCCAAAGCTCCCAGACTCTTTTGGTGAATTGTCTAAGGTTGAGTTACTGAAGAGTATATGCACGAGAGTTTTTATATAAGTCTACCATCAGACTTTCTCTTTTTCTTGTGGTTTCGTAGAGAGAGTTATCAGAAGTGTGGTGAGATTGGGTCTCTGTTTGAATTCAAATTCAAAGACCACAATCCTCATCTGCCATCCTTATCTCTTAACTGAGATATGGGTTTTATCCAATCAGCTGAGATAGGATAGTATCCACCCCAAGTGGGCGGATAATTATTGAAATTACATGTCAATAATTTCAGATAATTGTAACAGATATTAATTTGATTTATTTATTATTCATGTTTAGCGGGTCGTGTTATTTTCTTGTTTATATCAAACAATAATAATCTAAACTCCTCTAACTTGGTAGCGAGTTCAAATTGTGAATTATCTTCCGTATCTTACGGACGACCCGCGTTGCAATCGCTGTGGTGAGAATGCAGAAACTGTCCTACATGCACTCTGGGGTTGTGTAAAAGCTCAAGAGGTTTGGAATCTCTCCGTGTTAAGTGAGCTGGTGGATCTCTCTTTCGAAGGAAAATTCTTTGTTTTTTATTTTCATGCCCAAACGATACTGATTATGTTGGGGGCTATGGAATTCACGGAATGAGTATGTTATACTTATTTATCAACCATCTTGAAGAAGAAGCTTCAGTTTTATAAAATACTGGTTAGATGCGGAGTCCGGGCCTCATGGGCTTGCTCTTTCTTTGTATCAGGATATTGCAATTGAATAAAATTTCCTCTTATATATTCCTCTCAAACAAAAAACAAAAAAAAACCAAATCCCTATTATCTAAACCGACATTTTTAAGTCCGTTACAAACTTGATGGAAAGTTGATTTCATGGCTTGAAACATCAGCTTTTGGCAATACAAATTTGGTCCGTATATACTGTTTGTATTACTTAAAATATTTCAGACATGAAATCAATTTATCGATTAATTAAATTGAAAACATAGTCTAACTAAACCCCTCTCTGGCTCACCAAAATCAAAATTAAAAATAAAAAACTGAATTAGCTAGCTGCCTATTTTAAGCCAGATTTAAGGACTGTACTTGTAAATAACCACGTCATTCTCTTCACATTCCAAAATTAAACCAAGCCTAACAAAAACCGTGGGTCAAACCTCAACCTCAATTGGCACTTGTCTTCTCAAATAACCAACTCCCATTGTTTCACGCTGTTTTAACACAAAATTCCACCTTGCAGATGCCCTCATTCTCTCTCCTCCCCCTTACATTTTCCAAGCTACCCTCCTTTAGTTTGATGCCAGCCCTTACCTCTCGTCGTCCGAAGTTCCCTTTCGGACGACGAGCGGAACCATCTTCACCACCACCTTCTTAATTCAATCATCGCTTACATTGTCATATTTTTTGAAATACAAAGCTCTAGCTAGATTCAGTTTGTATAAAAGAAAAAAAAAAGAATTAAGAAGGATTCCTCTTTAGAGGCTTTTCATTTCTCGTAATCAACGATGTCGCAAACTATCTTAGCTCCCTTTCAACTCCTAGAGCTCAATGTGATTTCTGCGCAAGACTTAGCACCCATGTCACGAGCTATGCGGACCTACGCTATTGCGTGGGTCCACCCAGATCGAAAGCTCTCGACCCGCGTGGACACCCAAGGCCACAACAACCCCACATGGAATGACAAATTCGTGTTCCGAGTCGACGAGGACTTCCTCCACGAGGACACGTCAGCCGTCATGATTGAGATCTACGCCCTCCATTGGTTCAAGGATGTCCACGTAGGCACTGTGCGTGTCCTCGTGGGTAACCTTATCCCAACCCCAACCCGGCCCCACCACCACCACCCCCAGCAGGGGATGCGGTTTGTGGCACTCCAGGTGCGCCGACCCTCCGGTCGACCGCAGGGGATTTTGAACATCGGGGTGGCACTACTTCATAGCTCCATGCGGAGCATGCCTCTATATTCCCAACTCAGCACCTCAGCCGTTGGATACAAAACGCTGATGGGCGAGGACGACCCACCCCGTAGTGCCCAACATCATGGCAGTCAAACGACGACATCGTATTCGAGGCCCGAGCTCCGACGTTCCAAGAGTGACTGCAGCTCCATGTTCGGGTCGGAGCTCCGGACCAAAGAATTCAAAAACAAGGGCAAAAAAGGAAAATCAAGCTCCTTGGTCAATGGCAACGAAGTCAGCACGAGAAAGCAAAAAAAGGGTCGATCCAAAGGCAGCTCCTTGATCAACTCAGAAATAATTGTAAAGAACAGAAAAGGAAAATCAAGCTCCGTGCTCAGCGCCTCAGATGTGAGCTGGTCCGACCCGATACCAAATAAGGGAAAGCCCAGCTCCATACTTAGCGCCTCAGATGTGAGCTCCATGGTCCAACTGAAGAAGGAAAAGGGCAAAAAAGGAAAACCAAGCTCTATACTCAGCGCCTCAGAAATGAGCGTCAGCGACCCATCAAAGAAGGGAAAACCAAGCTCTATAATCAGCGCCTCCGAACCCGAAGAACAACCCAAAAAGGTGGTCCATGAGAAACCCAGTTACAGACCCGGAATCGTGGCTGGGTCGCCCGCATCCAGACCCTCTCCGAAATTCAACTTGGTGGAAAATTACGGAAATACCCCTGCCCGGAGGTCGGCGCTTCGCGGAAAATCGCCCTTCAACAGGATGCCGGCGTACGAGCAGTACATGACCCCGCGCAAGTCGAACCACATGGCGGCGCCGTTCCTGACGGAGTCGGAGCTCGGCCCGTCGCCGTCGGAGGTGGCGGCAGCGATCGCGAAGGAGCGCGTGGACGACAATGAGAGCTCGGTAGTGGTGGGCGCGTGGAACGAGGACGACAGCGTGGAGGGGCTGCAGTCGAAGCTCGAGCGATGGCGGACGGAGCTCCCGCCGGTGTACGACCGCGGCGAGTATTCGAGCTTTGCTTCGAGTGAGACGCGTCACGCGCGGCGGCACACAGACGGCGGCGGCAGAGACAACGACAACAACAACGGACTTTTCTCGTGCTTTAGTAACATTTGTGGTATCGAGTGCTCCATTGTTTGCGGGTCGGATCAGCCCAGTAAGGAACGGAAGAAGAAAGGTAGTAGTCGGGTCCACCGGAGCCCCTCGGCAGAAAATCTAAGCTATTTGTGAACGACCCGGATGGACAACAGTGTACGGGTCGGGTTTTCTTATTTTTCATTATGTGGGCGGGCCACGGTGGTGAAGATGGTAGTTGAAATGAGAAAACTAACCGCTTTTGCTTATGCAGTTATGCTAATGTGCGCTAGGGTGCATTGTGTACGTGCTTGGTGTATGATTATTTCATATAATACTTTGACACATAAAAGTGAAATATAGCACTTAAAAAATCAAAAAGAAAGGAAAATTAAATAAAAGGGGATGGGCGCAGGATATGGACGTGCACACCAGGTTGATGTGGGTTAGGCCATTCTTCCCTCATTTCTAGTTTTGTCTTCCTCCATCAGAATTCAGAACGAAAAAACAAAACAAAAACCAAAAATATAGAAGAACAAGGGACGGATCAAATTCAAAATTATGTTTATTATATTGTTCATGTAGAGTATTAATAATCGTATACGAACATTTCATAAATCAAAATATCAATAATGTTGTATTGGTTATTTTGGATTTTGCTTTTATTTTTATTTTTATTTTTATTTAACCTGTTTTGTAAATTGCAGCTGATCTCTCTTTTTTCTTTATGAGTTTGTAATTAATCCCATATCAAATTGCGACCTTAATTGTATTAGGGAACTGCCATTTAATATATTTGTTCCTTGCTAGCTTTTTTTATGATCACCTTCAATGGTGCATTTTTCAACTGCAGATAATTACTAGCGAGAGAATTGATCCAAGATGAAGATCAAAATGGTATTTAATTTGAATATTCCAGCAAAAAAGAAAATATTAGTATCAATTATATATGTTGATCTTTTCGACCAAAAAAAATTATGTTGTTCTTGGTGACCTCAACTCTCGTACAAGTTAACTACATTGTACGCACGTACATGTATGCAGCCATGCATCTAGCTATAACTTAGGGTGCCTAGCTTACTAATTAGTGGTCGCTAATTTGCTGAGAAAAAGTTGGAGATCGATGGGGGTCTTATATAATTAATTAAACTGGTTTAATTTCTAGCAAGAACTACGCAATTTGTACTTAACTAAGTCAAATACTTCCCCAAAATGATCCCGATCATATTGGGATTTGAATGGCTTGTGTATGATTTCATATTTTTTGCCTTTTACCCGTATATTTTATTTTTGTTACAAGTTTACATTTTAGTAAAAAACACACTAGTCTTGAATGTGGGAATAAATATTAATGCTTCATAAACATGCATAAACGAAGTAAGTAATTGAACTCGAGAGAGATTTAGAAAAATGATTTGAATTAATACTAACTAAAATTATGGGAGTCAACTAAATCCCTTAAAATAAGGTACTATTTTATAAGGCATTTTTATTTAGGAGACTAATATGTATATATCAAAAATGCTCTAAAACTAACTAGTTAGTAAGTTAATACAAAGCTAACCATCCTGTTGGGCCAACTGCACAATGTAATCTGAAAATCGAACCATTTATTTTTTAGGCCCTACTTCAAAGATCATTCCTGTAAAAAATCTTCAAAATCAAAAGTCATTTAGCCATTTAATTATAATAACAATTATTTCTATGCTTTTATCGAAAATACTGATCATCTATTTATTTGATCTCAATTAGATGACTACATGATTTTCAATTTAGTTAATGTTTTGCAATGATGATCTTTGAAGTAGGGTCTAAATAATTGATGGTTCAGATTATGAAATTAGTGATCTAATTGTATATATATATATATACACACACAGATGAGTACTCTAAAACTAACCAGATAGCAAGATAATACGAAGGTAACCATGCTTTTGGGCCCACCACATACTAATTTCATAATCCGAACCGTCCATTGTTTAGGTCATATTTCAAAGATTATCATTGTAAAAAATCAACTACATTAGAAATTATTTAGTCATCTAATTGTGATCAAATAAATAGACGATCACTGTTTTCGATAAAAGTATATGAATAATTGTTATCATAATCAAATAACTAAATGACTTTCTATTTTGGAGCTTTTTTATAGAAATGATCTTGGAGATTTTATATATATATATCTACAAAATTGCTCTAAAACTAACTGGTTAGTAAGTTAATACAAAGCTAACCACCATGTTGGGCCCACTGCACAATGTAATCTCAAAATTCGAACCATCCATTTTTTAGTCTCTACTTCAAAGATCATTCATGTAAAAAATCTCTAAAATCAGAAGTCATTTAGCCATTTGATTATAATAACAACTATTTATATGCTTTTATCAAAAATACTGATCGTCTATTTATTTGATCTTAATTACATGACTACATGATTTTCGATTTAGTTGATTTTTTGCAATGATGATCTTTGAAATATGGCCTAAATAATTGATGGTTCGGATTATGAGATTAGTGATGTGGTGAACCCAAAAGTATGGTTAGTTTCATATTAACTTGCTAACTGGTTAGCTTTAGAGCACTCCTATATATATAGGGTTTAGGGTTTAGGGCATTCCTATATATATATAAAAGTGGTGTTATTTCTACCCACTTGTCTTATTTTCCCACCCCTATTTTTTTAAAAAAATTAATTATAATTTTCCTCTTTTATAAATTACTAAAAAGGGCATGCTAACAAAAAAAAATAAAAAAACTAAGACTGCCTGGTAGAACACAAATATAACACAATTGCTAAGAGTACTACTTGTTTCATCCAAGTGCTAATAGTACACGAATAGAATACAAGTGCTAAGAGTACACAAGTGCATGGTAGAACACAAATATATCACAAGTGCTAAGAGTTAGAAGTTCAATTGAAATCGAGTATTACTTGTTTCATCCAATTTGATTGGACAATTATTTTGAAGAAAAGATATTTTCTATTCTTCATAACAAGTGAATCATAGTATATAAAGGATAGGGAAAATGGAAGGAGAAGGTGAAGGTGAAGAAGGAGGAGGAAGGGATAAGGGCAGTTTAGGAATAATGTGGGGTGTGATGAATAGATTTGTTTTTTGTACAAAAATTTGTGGGGGTGTGAAAATAAGGTGGGTGGGCAAATAGGAATTGGCTGGGAGTGTCAATAGTGCCTCTCTATATATATATTACAATAGAATGACTTTTAGGTGTATTTTAATCTTAGATGGCTAATCATTTTAAATCTAGATATACTCTACAAATAATTATTATATGTGACCATAACACCATGTGACACAGTGATATGATATACCAAACTACTCAAATTATTATACATATCCAATTTTTAAGGGTATTGTTTATGTTTCGAGTTTTGAATATTAATCGTGTTATAATTTAATTATATTGGTAATATCATGTCAGCATGTCATATAATGTTACACTCACACACTATTATTTCTCTTAATCTACCAACTAATAGTCAATGGGTCAAAAGTTATAAAACAAAGCTGTGGGGGGTAAAATTTGATTTAACCCTAAAAAAAAAACATAAATGTCTACCACAGTCAAATATTGTACAGCATATATTTATTTTAACCCTTAAACATTGACCAATATACTTTCTATTACATAGATTTTTTTACCATTAAATACAGTTGCATACTTGTATGCCATACAATCACTATATTAAAGAGGAACTCATAAAAAATTTTAAAAAAATACGAAAATATTTGGCGGCCAAAAGGGTGGAGACACAAAATGATACCATTTGTATTATTATTATTTTTTTTTTTTTTGTAAATCCCACATTTTAGATTTTCAGCTGTCTAAAATCTAAACCTAATTATGGAAGAATATACACCTACCCCTTTTGTGGGCCACATCAAATGCACCTTCATACCATACTTGAGTGGAGAACCAAGAACAAGTTTTGACTCCACGCGCCTCTTAAATTTGAACTCTATTATGTTTTTTTTTTTTTCTAGAATTTTATGTTTTGTTTTGTTTATTTTTGTTTGTTTTAATTTTAACTATGTACTCTAATTTTTTTTATTAATCAACTATTGTTCATGAGATATGAACTCAGAATATGCTCCGAAAGAAAGAAATGAAGTGTCATCCACTAAATTGAATGATAGTTGACGTGTGATATAAATTCAATGATTGTGAATACATAGATGTAGAAGTGTTGTGAATCCATTTAATGTTTTGTTCCCTTCTCTTGGATAATAAATATACAATTAAAATTAAAAGTTAAGCAAAATCAAGCATAGAAAAAAAAAAGTAAGAAATTCGATTAATTCCTTGAGTTATTGAATTATGAATTGTGAGTAGTAAAGACAATTAAAGCATCAAACCCGAAATTAATTGACAATAAAAAAAGAGACTCACACCTTGTAAACCATTATACAAGGTTTTATTCCACATGTGACAACTATATATCAAGCTAAACATATGAACATTTCATATTAAGTGACGTTGGAGCTGGTGTGACAATTGAGCTTCATAAATATACGTCCTACTATAATATCATAAAAGAAATGAAAGCATCTAACTTAAAATTAATTAAAAATAAATAAAAGGGAAACTTCATTTAAATGTACATTTTAAATACAACTCCTACTTTTTTAACCCTTCCTTCTTCCCATCTCTTACTTTTTTGACTCTTTATCCCTAAATCAGACAAAATACTTCTCTCTCTTCCTCTCCCACCCTCACGACTCTCTACAACTCTCTCCTCTTTTTTTTTTTCTATTACTTTTTCATTTCATGATTAGTTTCATGCACAACTCGGATTTGGATTTGTTGGCGCTGATCCAATTTTAGTTATTAAAAATGAATAAGTTATGTTAGAAGTTTTTTGTCAATTTTTTCATTTTTAGATCTGACTTGAGTTTTTTGTTTCAGATCTGAAATTTAATGGTCAACAAATAATAGTCGACATGAATATAATAAACTGACTACAACACCGTCTAAAGTGACTATAACACCATTTGTCGATTATGTGCAGGGGCGGATCTACAATGGGGTCAATGGGGTCAATTGACCCCATGAACCCAGAATTGCTGGGCTTGAGAGAAATTTTTGACCCCATGAACTTACTGGCAGCAGTGGCAGGCAGAGGGGCAAGAGCAGCAAGTGTTTGTGAAAATGGCTAAGAGAGAAATGAAGAACAGACTGGTGAGGAAGATGAAGGTGTAAACTGTCACGTGAGATGCGTATGTTGTTTTTTTGAATTCTAAACTTGCCAAAACGACGTCGTTTTGGCAAGTTAAATAAACCAACTCTGAGTACCAGCCAGCCACACACATGATAGAACGACAAAAAATTCAGAAATTGAAAGTCTGAATTCTGAAACCAAAGTAGTGTCGCACTGTCGCCCCTGCTCCTCTACCCGCGCCGCGCCGACGCCTGCTGGCCTTGCTCTGCTCAGCTGCTCGGCTACTTCTCCCTCGCGACGCGACGCCCCTGCTCCTCTACCCGCGCCGACGCCTGCTGGCCCTGCTCTGCGCCTCTGCTTGGCTGCTCAGCAGCCTCGGCTGCGCAACAGCCTCGGCTACTTCTCCCTCGCGACGCGACGCGACGCCCCTGCTCCTCTACCCGCACCGACGCCTGCTGGCCCTGCTCTGCTTGGCTACTTCTCCCTCGTGACGCGACGCCCCTTGCTGGCCTGCTCGCTGCCTCACTTCGTCGTTCAACGGCCTGCTCACTTGCTCAACCTGCTCCCTCGCCGAGTCGCGACGCCCCTGGGTTCAGTAGATTTGCCCTTGCCTGGGTTAGATTGGTTAGTTATTTTACTTAGTTTTATGTTAATTGTTAATCGGGTATTTTAGTATTTGGGTTAGTTTTGTTATTGGGTATTTGGGTTAATTTGGGTTAATTTGTTTAATTGTTTAGTTTGTTAATTGTTAATTGGGTATTTGGATTAATTGGGTTAATTGAGTTAATTGGTTAATTTCTAATTATTAATTGTTAATTGGGTATTTGAGTTAATTGAGTTAATTGGTTAATTGTTAATTGTTAATTGGGTATTTGGGTTAATTAGATTAATTGGTTAATTGTTAATTGTTAATTGTTAATTGTTAATTGTTAATTGTTAATTGAGTATTTGGATTAATTGGGTTAATTAGTGTACTTGCTTTTGACATTGGCTTTGATTTTACCAGTTGCGACTGCTTCAGTGGAGAGAGCATTCTCAGCTATGAAGATTGTGAAGAATCCACTTCGTAACAGAATGGGAGATCATTGGATGAATGATAGTTTGATTGTGTACATTGAAAAAGATGTATTTGATAGTATTGATAATGAGGCTATAATGTTGTGTTTTCAAAGTATGAAAACGCGTCATGGATAATTATGATTTGTAATATTGTGCTATTTTCTATGAATGAAGTTTTTGTTCATTAATATTGAAGAATTTTTTCCTACCGAAGATAAATATTCTTGAGCTTCTTAATCTTGCCCCCATAGTAGAATGTTTATGGATCCGCCACTGATTATGTGTCGATTATTTGTCGACCATTAAATTTCAAATCTGAAAGAACAAACCAATCAAATGAAAGATTAAACCCAGCAAATCAAACCAGAAAATGAAAGATTAAATGAAATTCTCTTTTTCTCATACTGTGTTAGAGACTTAAAGAGGCCAGTTTGGTCTTGTGTTAGAGTTTTGAGTGAGAAAGGTGTAGATTAAATTAGAACTACTTATTAAGAAGTGGTGGGGTGTGGCAGCAGATCTAAGAAGCAGCCGGTTGCTTAGTTAACCAAGTCAAATAGAAATGAAAACCATCATCTCCTTAAAATATGTTTGGCCGACATTAGCTAGAAATGAGAGAAACAGAGATCGAGAGAGATGAAGAAATAGAGGACAGATGGGTGGGAAGATGTTGCCGTAGGGAAGAAACATAGATGATGATGATGATGGGTGGGTGGGAGATCATCAGAAGATGTTGCTGGAGTTTGAAGGAGGGCATTTTTGTCTAAAAAGTGGCTTTTACATTAAAAAAAGTAAAAATTGGAAGAGAATGGTTAAAAAAGTAAGAGTGTTATTAAAAGAAGTTATTTAATGAAGTTTCCTAAATCGAAAGACCAAAAACTTTATAAACGGCTTCACTCATCCTATAAGGAAACTCTCAAGTCTCAACATGTAGCCATGTAGGAAGGGATTTTATTTAATTTACTTTCATGGAAAGTGTGGAGCTGTCTCGGACTAAATTGCAAATTTTTTATTTTTTTTTGGCCACTCAAAATTGCAAACTTAATTAACAGGAAGAGTGGGGTTATTGTTCGGTGGTCCCCAACCCCAAGGCTCCCCCGGTCAGCCGCGTACTCTGTCGGCTTACGTGGCGTGGAGGGAATGCTTAGAGGCACGTGACTTGGCTCCCGTGTCGACTTGTCCCTTGAAGCCACAACCTTTTACCTTCCCGTCCGACTTCGTCAAAACTCAACTTATCATTATCTCTTCCCGCGATATATCGCGTACAATCCAACACTACTACATTTGTTTACTCCAAGTTTTTTTCGTTTTTTTTTTTTTCTACTGCTATGTATAATGTATGTCTTTGTGTACGTTTTTAAAGAAAAACAATTTGTAAGAGATATAATGATACACTACAGCTTTCGGCATGGGAATGAAAAAAGGTGAACATTAAAGCTTTTGGATTAGGCTTAGAACATAACTCTATAAACGAACTAAATCGAATTGGAACCTTATTTGATTGAATTAGCTAGTCATATTAGTTTTTGAATTTAAAAATCTAAGTCAACATATTAATATCATTGAAAGCTATCATTTTCGATATCCGTTCTACTGGTAGCTTAATCAATATTCATGGTCATTATAACCTTAATAGAATTAGTGATTATGTATTTATGTGATGTTTTGGAATAAGTCGTCTACATGACAATTTTTCTCATGCATAAAAAACCTTGAGCATGATCTGTATGCTTTGGAATAAATAATGCCTCTTTTTCTTTTTATGGAGAGCTTCAACTTTTATTGATTGGGTTAGCAATACATCTTCCAAGAGGATATACACAGTCTGAAAGCTACAATGGTCCTTCCTCTATCTAAATTTCCAAGATCAGAAGATCAGAAGCTAGTGAGTGAGGTTTTGGAGTGAGCAACCTTATTGATTTCATACATCAGTGTTGGAGTTTTAAAACCCAGCCCAGGAAGGTTGGCTGATGGTAAAAAGACTTGGTTTTTAACTTTTTACATAAGAAATAACAAGAAAACCCCAGCAAACAATTAACAGAAGGGGAAAAAAAATTACATAGGGGTAAACTATAATATTGTGTAACATTGACTTATTTCACTGCACCATTCTTTCCCAAACAATCAATTGATTAGACTATCTCTGCCTGCCCCAACAAATTGTTGAGATGTGGTCCCTAATTCCACAATATTTAATGATAAAACATGTTGTTGTTGTTGTTGTATTATAATCAATCTTTATTAATTTTCTCACCTTTAACTAGAAGGCCCACCATCCACTGTCAGTGCATCTCTCTCTTTAGGTCTCAACTTTCTAAAACAAGGTTTTGTGCCCTTTGTCTTCCAAATAGTAGACAGCACATAAGGAGAAAATAAAGGGTGCATAGAGAGACAACAACAGAATAATGCTTTTGCTTGTAAAAAGACTCAACCTTTAGACTTTAACCCTATGCTTTAATACTTTAACCCAAGCTTTAAGAGACACCTAAGCTCAAATTAATAGTGATGGTACTCCTTGGTTGAGTAGTATAGTAGTATAATTGTTGTCATTTAGGCCTAGGATTATGTAGCAACTTCTATTAAATCTAAACTGCTCTCTAGCCCCTATGCTTTAATATATAAAGTATATAATTATGGGGTGCAATGGTAACCACTTTGAATCTCTATCCATTGCATAAACAGAGACACTCTGAAGGTGTTTTGGGTTGTGCTGATTCTTTTAGCTAAAGAATATTTTCTCTCACCACTCACTATAACTATGGTTGGATTTCATCAATCTACTCAAAGTTCTTTTTAAGAATTTCCTCTGGATTTGTAAGAAATGTGTCAATTAACAGTTTATTTTATTTTATTTTCTCAGGAGGCCAAAGAGGAGAGGAGAGGAAAGTGGAGAACTTTGGATATAATCTCTACCACTAGAGTTATAAATTTTCAAAATTTCTTTTTATTTCTTCAATTATGCAATCCAAAATGAATTTTTTCATTGAACAATAAAAAAATTAGTTCCAATTTGTGTGCCCTATGTTGCTGATAATAATTTAGATAAGCTATTTACCAAAAACCAATATGACATCCCAAGAAGTAGTACTATTAAATGCATGATCTTGCAGTGTATACAACTATAATGTCATTTTCCTCATTGTCCAAATTAAAAGGTCCGACAAGCCAAAGTTTAATATTATCACTAACCATCATAACAAGACCAAAAAGTTAAAAATATCATCATAGTAGCTAGGAACTTGTATCATTTCAGACCTTTCATCATACCATTACCACCACACTTATTTTAATGGTTTTCATTCATTAAATTTTCTTCTAAACCTTATCATGCCACACAAATGACCACAAAAGCAAAAGATAATCTTTGTAATTAGAGAGAATGAAACACAAGATCAACCCAACAGCATTTGTGTATGCTCTTCAATATACAATTTTATATGGTTCTTTATTATCTCTATTGTTGAGTGATAAAGCTATTTAAACGAGGGACAAAGCAATCGTGAGAGACATTATATAATTAGTTGAATTAAATTTGTAACTACTAAACTTAGTAACTCATTGATTTATTATTTTAAATCTAACAATTAAATGCAAAAAATATTTGATGATCACCAAAATTTGTTCTTTAAGTGAATAGTTATAGTTGTCTTAAAGCATCTCTAAGAGACTCTTCAAATTTTATTTTTTAAATTCTACTTTGCTGACTTATGTGGTAATTTGAAGAGTGAAAATTATTCACTTTAATTGACTCTTCAAATTTAAACAACATTTGATTTATATTATGATTATATTAAATTTTAAGTGTTAAATAACTTTTAAATTAAAAATAAATTTGATTTGAAAAAGCTTAATTTACTTTTCAAATTTGAGTAGTTGATGTAGTAGTCCCAAGTCCCAACAGTGTATAATTTATTTCTTTCTAAAATTAGTAAAATAAATCAATTTGTTTTCTTTTTCTATTACTACACCAACAGAGAGAGAGATTCTTGAAAGATATGAATCATATATGTCAAGAAAAATTGAGGGTGGGTACCGTGGGTGTGGTGAGAGTGGCAGAGTGCTGGGCGCACTAGCAGACATATGGGCCCCATCATCATCACTCTCTCCACCACCTCTTCAACCTACCTCTACTTCCTTCTCTTGTGGTCTATTCCTTAGTGTACTCAAACTCTCAAAACCCCTTCAATTCCATTCTCTCTCGCTCTCTCTCAACTACAACTCCTTACAAGTTACAACCTCTCTTTGACCCCTTCAAACTCTCTGTCTCTCTCTGTCTCTCTGTCTCTCTCTAGAATTCATGGAAGGCACTCTGGGTTTACTTGGTGGTGGTGGTGGTGGGTCTTCTGGGGGCTCATCAACAATTGAGTCCACAATGTCAAAGGTGGAGGTGGTGGAGCAAGACCACTATGTGGGCATGTCCTCTGAGGCAACCTCATACCCAGCTGAGGCTGAGCTCGAGCTGGGCCTGGGCCTGGGCCTCAGCCTAGGTGGTGGTGGTGCAGGGAAGCCCAACAAACCATGTGCATGGGGTGAGCGTGGCCGAATCTTGACTGCCAAAGACTTCCCTTCTGTGGTCTCTCATGGCTCCTCCACAGCTCCTCCTTCTCGGTTCTCACACAGACCCAATGCTTCTTCTTCTGTTGCTGCTGCTGCTGTTTCTGGGATTAAGAGAGCTGCAGACTCTGTTTCCCAAGAGGGTGGATCTCCCACTAGTGTAAGGTGAGGTTCTTCATACCAAGTAAGCTCCTTTTTTATTTTTCTTAATATATTTCTTTTACTCTATCTCGTTCTGTTTGGTTCCTGAGAAAACTGAGAGAAAATGGCAAATTGAATTCTTGCATGCTCTCGTGTTGTTTTGTTTCAGTGGACTGCTCTTTCCTTTTTTGTCCTAATCTGAACAAAAAAGATAAAAAAATTGTTTAAAAATTTTGTTGTTGTTCCTTTTCATTTACCAGTTGATAGTTGATAGGTTCTGCCGATCTTTGCATTTGCTGTCTAGTGTATTTTATATTTAGTTTTTTCTTGTTTAATCGTCTATTATTTATCAATATTATGTTATGCTATAGAGCTATACCTCTTATTTGTTTTGAGTCTTAATATTTCCTGTATAAGCTCTGTGTTTTTTTTTAATTTCATATGGTTTTAAATCTGTTTACGACTATTCAATTATAGGCTTTCACTTTTTATCCATTCCTAAATATTTTGTTTAAAATTTACTATTTTTTTATATATGCCATTAAATTGTAGTATTATAATCTGTTGAATGTATTTATCAAAAAAGTTCCAAAAAGGAAAAAAGAAAGATAAATTATTCTGAGGATTAAGGCTGTGAATACTCTGTTTTTGGAAGTACCCTATGATGTACTGGATCATTAATTCATTGTTGACTTGTTGTGTATTGTATTATGAAAGCAGTCAGGTTGTGGGATGGCCACCTATAAGTGCTTCAAGGCTGAACAGCTTGGTTAACCAAGCAAAGACTGCAAGGGCTGAAGATGATAAGGCAGTTGGGGACAAATCCAAGGACACTTCTAAGAAGAAAATTAACATGGGTAATAAGACAACTACTAAAGAGAAAGGGCATCTTGGATTTGTGAAGGTGAATATGGATGGAATTCCTATAGGGAGGAAAGTGGATTTGAATGCTCACTCTTGCTATGAGACTTTAGCTCACTCACTGGAGGACATGTTTTTCAGTATCACTACAACTGTCAACTCAATTGGTTAGTTCTCTTTCTTTGCCTTTGGCACAATAAGGATGTGAATGGATAGAGGACCTTATTTGTGGCTCCGTTAATTACTTTATAAGCTTATGAGTTCCAATTGGGATGAGTAATCTACCTTAATTGGTACTTAATGGTGGCCATCTTGACTTGGCTGATACCTTAATGTTTTTTGGTCACGTTTGAATAGTATATGATCACTACTGGGTCAGTTACGGATGCATTTTTCATGTCATGTTACTCTTCTTGTTGATATTGATGACTTTGTGCTCTTGTCAGGTGGAGACAAGGAACAAGCAACAAAACCGTCTAAGCTTCTGGATGGATCCTCTGAATTTGTGCTTACTTATGAAGATAAAGAGGAAGATTGGATGCTTGTAGGAGATGTTCCTTGGAGGTATGCTGCATGCTACCACTAATTATTAGTTTTGTTGTAAAAAAGAAGTAATGCAAACCCGAAAAAGAAGTTGTTATACTCATAAAGAACCTCCATCACCCTTTGCTTTCTACAAGAGAATAAAAACATATTTCCCAAGTATTTTTTTCTTTTTCTTTCTCTTTTTTAATAATAAATGATGCTAACAGTATGTTTTCTATTTTTATGGCATTTAGGATGTTCCTCTGTTCAGTGAAAAGGCTTCGTATCATGAGGACCTCCGAGGCTAATGGACTTGGTATGTACATTTAAAATCATCAAGGTTGCATTTTGCTCTCTTGAGTTTCATTTTGTCAGTTTTTTCGCGTTCCTATAAGATTGTGAAGATTTCTCTCTAATGTTGATTAATCATTTACTTGCAGCTCCAAGATTTCAAGAAAGGAATGAGAGACAAAGAAACAAGCCTATCTAGAAAAGGTGCTGCCCCAATTTCTTTTTTCAAGTCTGGTAAGATGAAGGAAAACCTACAGTTTGACAACAGAAGGAAGTAGAAGACAGGGTGCTAAGATTGGCTTCCACTTGGCTTTGCTTGCTTTTCTTTCAAAACCATTCTCTGGTTCTTGATGGTTTCTCTTTTATTATTTTTGGGCAGGCCATATTGTTTTTAGTTTTTACAACCTCTTACATAGTGCTAGCATACAGGCCTGCATACTCGGCTAAATGCTGCTTTCTCATACTGTAAATATGGGAGCACTTCATATCTAGAGTGTTGAGTTTGCTGCAATCTAGTGGACTCGTTTTTCTTGATGATAGAAGAAAAGCTTGTGTGTTTTTCTATTTATTAATTAATTTGGTTGTTTTGGTCAGCGTTGTCGCTGTTTGTTATACTTCAGCCTGTAGCTTTAACTTTTAACTTGATTTTGAATCATGGTACCACATATATACTAATTGGTAGGCAGAACAAAAAGTGGTAACCACTAAATTCTGAAAATGACTGGTTTTGTATTCACAACAATCACATGCCCTACAACTGCCAACTGTTTGAACTGACAAACAACTAAGGGGACCCCAATCTTCTGATTGTCATAATTCTAAGAGCTCAAGTAATTGTACTAACTTGATCATGAGGAACTCCAATCCATGATACAGACACTTCATGATAGATTTAATGGCCAAAAAAAAAAAAAACGATAAAAAGTTTATCTTAATAGTAGAAAAGTGACTCAAGTGACATGTTGGTATGGTAGAAATTTACTCAATTGGTTTGGCCTTGTGATACCTAGTGTGGATGTCACAACCATCATATATGTGCCACTTGCCACATTGTGCAAGAATAGTGGTTAAGGGTTTCATGTTGGATTGAAACCAGAGTTACTAAAAGGGGTGTAGTATATATAGATTTATATAGACTTTTGTAGATTTTTTTTAAGTGATAGACTTTTGCAGAATTTACAGATTTTCATAGAGTTCTACGGAGTTCTACAGAGTCTATAGAAATCCGTAGGGATCCGTAGGGGAAAGGTTGGATTTTTAATGACTTTGAAATACACATAAAAGTCTTCAAAGTCTATTAAAATCCATCATCAAATGAATTCCATAAAAGTCAATGACTTTTAAATACATCTAGACTTTTACACATTTTTTAAAAGTCTTTAAAAGTTTTAATTGAATATCACATGACTTTAAACTCCACAAAAGTCTTTTAAAATCCATATAAAATACACCCACTAAGCTTTCTATGACCCTTATCTGATTCAAACATTTCCCTAGCTACCTTAATTTTCACTTATTTCAAGGGCATTGTCTATTGCTTTACGTTTGGCACATTAAGGTTAGTAGCTTATCATCCAAGAAAGGTACATAATTCTCTAGGTATCTCTTTGTGCCTAATTGGAAACAAAAGGGATGTTTGATTTAGTATTTAGATCATCTTTGAATATGAACCATTAATCAAAATGAAAAAGAAAAAAAAATATTCTAATATTGTGGGAGTTGTGAATTGGAGATATTAAGATAATGTAAGTTTGTAACCTTACTAAAATTTTACTTCAACATTAGGACCTGGGATTTGCCATTAGATCATGAATTGAGGGTTAGATAAGGATATCATTATCTTTAATCACTATCTGTGGCATCAACTTGGTCAGATAAGGATATCATTTTCTTTAATCACTTTGAATATAGATACATGAACTATCTTTAATTCAATAACAAACTCATATGCAAAACTAGGATTTTCTCTCAAATAACAAAAGTAGGGTTATTTTATATATAATACCGGCTGACATGTAAGGATTTTAATCCACTCACATAGTCACATTTTCTCAACATACATAAACGGTATTTTGAATCCACCACTATTTTGTTCCCACATCTAAAACAGTAAACTTTCAGTACATTAGAATCACATTTGCACTCATAGTCATTTTCATTTTAGTATATGAGAGTTTGTGTATAATAGGAAGTCACAAGTTCGTGAGAAAAAGAGTTGATGCGAGTAGAATAAATTTATGTATTATACATATATACTCTGTATTGTAAAGTAACCCTTCACTTATGGTTTTGATTTATTAAATCCAATCAGTCAATCATGTTGTTCCTTGGTTGCAGTTAATGCTCAATGAAAATTGGACAGACTTGAGGATTAATATTATGCAATCATTTTGTTTTTGACTGCAGATTACTACCCAATTGATGGTTACTGGACAGTGGAGGTCCTGGTGGGTGCCTTTAGCATAAGTACCTTCTTTTAATTAATTGTGGGACAACTGTATTTTTTTATTGCACAGACTCATGCTAGTCTCTGTTCAACTTTCTTACCTGACTTGACTTGCATGCTTTTTCTTGCTGGTTTCCATTTCATATCTTGCTGAAGACCTCCTTGGTAAAAAGTTATACCTAAAAATAACTTCTTTTCTCTGCCTATTTTAACTTTTTTCTTTTTCTAAAATTGGCCTCTTAATTGAATGACTGAGCCATCATTTAAAGCTCTTCTTCACTGGCTCACTGCTATCAGAACTTATTGAACATGCAGCCTCATGAAGAACACTTATAATTGCATTGAAACCCAACAGCTGGAAAGCTTTAAGTAATTGCCATTTCCTTTATATGGGTTCCACTGTAATCTCAGTGGGTGGAAGAAAAAGACAGTCACAATTGTGAGCACTTGAAAGCTGACACTTATAGATTTAGTGCAAAAGAAAATGTTTTTTGTTAGATAGTCTATTATGTCTATATGTAATTACTAGAGTCAACCTAAATTATTATTCAAGTAGAATTTTATTATCATGTGTGTTATTAAATTAATGGGTTTTTTTTAAATTCGGTACCTAAATTTTAACCTTTGTCCTAACTTGATACGTGAATTTTTGTTTGACCCAATTAGGTACTTAAATTTTTATTTTGTGTCTAGTAGGTATCAAATCCAATTTCCATCTAATCTGTTAACAGAAACTCAAGGGTAAGAATGTCCAAAAAAATTTCTTTCTCCTCTACATTCCCTTTGCCCACACCGGCCATCTCTTCCCCGATGCCGACACCGGCCAGGCCTCCCTTCCTCTCCTTCCCTCCCTCTCCTCGATTTCCTCTCTCTCTCTCTCTCTCTCTCTCTTTATCTCTTCTCTTTCTCCTCTCTTTTTCCCTCTCTCTTTCCCTTGAGGCTCTTTCAATTTTCTAATACTTCTTTTCTTTTAGTTGGGTTTTGCAGTACTCATATGTTTTCTGATCTTTTAAATGCTGAAAAATACTGTTTAATAGAGCAAGGTTTAGTCAAATCAACATTTCTGATAGATATTACTACTAGAAACAAACATTGCAGCTTTGAGCTTATTTTGTTCCCTTTGAATTCTTTTGTAATTAAGTTTATTGTTTTTTTTATTTTTTATTCTATTAGTTGTAATTAATATGCTAAATTCGTTGATTTCGTTTAGTTTCTTTAGAACTTTCAAATTGTTGTTAAAAACCCAATTCAACATTTTGATAAGATTTTAAAAAAAATATAAGACATAAGCTAATAGTTTCCACTTTCATATGCAGGTAAAGCTTTGTTACAAACAATTAACTTTATTTGTATTGATAAACGATGACCATAAAGACAGTTGGTCTTATTAAAGGTTGTCTTCCAGAGTTTGGGAGCGAGCGAGGCTGGGTGGGAGTTCTCCGATCAGGAGCTGAGGAGAGAGAGATGAGGGATAGGGAAAGAGAGAGAAAGGGAGAAAGGAGAGGAGAGAGAGGGAAGGAGAGAAAGGGAGGCATGGCCGGTGTGGGCTTGGGTGGGTGGGGTAGAGGGAATGCAGAGGAGAAATAAATTTTTTTTTGGGACATGCTTATCCCTAGCTTCTGTTAACAGATAGAATGAAATTTGAATTTGGTGCCTATTAGACACAAAATAAAAATTTAGATACTTAATTGAGTCAAATAATAGTTTAGGTATCACTTTGGGATACAAGTTAAAGTTTAGGTACCAAATTTGAAAAAAAATCCTAAATTAATAGTTTGACGATATAATATATTAGATATTTGGTACTAATTCAATTAATCATGACTTTTAATGCCACAGAGTGGCCAATTTTAGATCAAGGCTGCTACCCCAAGAATTTGTGGTAGGGTTTGGCATGTTAATTAATGTTAGGACCTTGTGATGCTTGGTGCTTTGATTGTGATATTTTGTCTAATTGGTCTCTACACTTTGTGCAGACAATTTGGCCTGCGATTTTGTAATTGAGTCGATATCAACATTTTGATGATGATCTTATACTTATATCTAAAATTAGGTTGTTTTAGACTTCCATTTAATTATCTTTTTAATTTGATCTTTAATACTAAACCCAATACGCATAATCCTCAAACCCCCAAAAACACATCGCTGTAAATATAAATAAGATCAACACCCAAAAAAAAAAAAAATTCAGCAAAAGATCCTATTTCCTACTAATTCAGCATTATGTTGTGGTTTTATGCAATGAAAATTATATTGTATAATCTCATTTGAATCATTTTCCGCTTTGGTTGTATTGCACAAAAGTTAAAGAAAATAAGCATAAGCAATCATGTGTTTGGTGTAATTTACAGTAGAAGTGCTGTGGAAATACAAAAATTGCCAAAATAAGAGAAAGGTTAATGAGAGAACAAATGATTTGTTGTGGTATATTACAAACAAGTTGCTGATACACGTGTATGATAAAAAGCAAAAGAACAAGCAGTTTTCAAAAGCATCTCTGCATTAATGCTTTTCAAAATCACCTAAAGAAGCAACAAAGATAAGCACCTTGGCAAAAATTTAGAAACACAAACAGGTTATAACTTTGAGAAAAGAAAAGCATATGCAACCAGTGTTGAGATTTATGGTTGCATTAACACTCTAGTTCAAGAACTCTCTTGGATCAGTGACATAACCAGTCACTGCACAGGCAGCTGCTGTGTATGGGGAAGCAAGATATATCTGGCCTTCTAAGTGTCCCATTCGACCTGGGAAGTTCCTGTTTGTTGTTGACACACAGACCTGCAATTGAAATGACAATCCCTCTCTTAGAGTTAAATAAGAAAATAGGTACAAACAAAATTTGGTCTAAGCTTCAATCTATATTATTTGGGATGTTTGACAAAAAAAAAAATAATAATGTGCCAATAGGAAAGAGTAACTTGCCTGAGGTTCATTCAAGCGCCCATAAGTGTCTTTTGGACCACCCAAACAAGCACCGCAACTAGGACTTGCAGGTGTGTCACAACCAGCTTCTTCAAATATTTGAGAGCAAGTCTTGCCCCCAGATCCTGGTACTGGGAGGGTATATAGGTCCATCCACACCTGAAGATTTTGTATAAATATAAAATATTTAATTTACAAAATATTTTTCATGATAAAGATGTTATATGAATAAAAGGGTCATAAAACTTGGCAAAGCAAATGTACTGAGATTTCACTATTTCAGCATATAATTAGCATGGCATTACAAACCTTTTGAGTAGCAGGGACAAGAAATGTGGGGACTTTGACCTTTTTGCCCTGCAGATATGTAAATGTAATATGGTCATTCAATTAACCACCATTAAACAAAAGTTTGCAAAAAAAACACCTAGAGAATTAGTTCGTTACTTACTGCAGCATGAAAAACTTTGGCTGCAGCTAGAAAGTCTTCAGTTTTTCCACCTGTGCAAGATCCAATGTATACTCTGTCAATTTTGACATCTTTGCACTCTCTCACTAGACCACGATTATCCGGAGAATGAGGCTGAAATAATACAGGGATATATTACTCACTGTAAATGAAAAGGCTCATAAATTATCAATGGTTATATCAGTAATTGAAACAGATTTTATATCAGAATTCTCTTAGCAACATTAAACTAACCCACCTTTGCCACCACTGGTTCCAGTTTTGAGACGTCAAATCTGTACTCTTTAAGAAATCTAATAATAGCAACAAAGTCAGATCAGAAGTATAAACAAAGCCCAGAAAGAGAACATAGGAAGAGCAACACAAGAGAAGTCATCAAAAGATAAAACATAAAAATACAACTCTCATTCTCTTTTCCAAATTCCAATATGTATCATTTATTATTTAAGTAGTCATACATAGTGAAACAAGGATAATGTAGCTTATATAAGTTGGTACCTTTTTTTTTTTTTTTTAATAGATATTGTAAGTACAAGTTAGAAGTTAATGTTACTTATCTGTTGTAAGTGTGTGTGCACACTAAAGTCTCTCATTATTTATTTTGAGTACATATCACTGGACATTCACATTTATACATGCAGGGCAAAAAGGTCAAAGTCCCCACATTTATTGTCACTGTTATTCAAAACATTCACAACTTAAGATGTTGGGAGCCAAGGGACTCTGCTTGGTACTTGTGTGCTTGAGAATTTTAGCAGCTACAACAAGCTGTGAAAGCCCCAAACATCCTAGTAAATCCAACTAATTCTGTTCAATGAGGTCTGTTTAACACAATTTTTTTTTTTTTTGTAACAGGATTAACAAGATACCATAAAAAATTTCTGTTCATGTAAATTCACAAACACAGTCTGGACTAGAACTAGGAAGAACAACCCAATCTTGAGACTAGATTTCAATTCTGAAAAAAAGAAAAGAAAAAACAGAAGAGGAATTATTTGCAGCCTTTAAAGTACCTTGCTTGCTCATCACTATAAACAGGTTCATACACCAGAGGTGTCTTGTCCTGCTCAAAACAGAAGAGGACATCATAAGACCTAGCAAGAGGAAGAAGTTGTGTAATATCCCCAAAGAGAGGGAGAGAGAGAGAGAGCCATGAGCTTAAGTCTGCATAATCAAACAGTTGCACTACCTCAAGGTACTTATATGTGGTACTATCAACAGGAACAACACCATTTTTTCCTCCAGCTTCAACAACCATGTTGCATAATGTCATCCTTTCTTCCATCTACAGTACAAATTAAGCATCAGGACATACACAACTGCGAACAGTCTAAAGTGATATTAACACCTTCAAAAAGAAAATCAAAAGGACCTTGCAGTGTAGAAGTTTTTGAGGTTTACTTACAGTTAGGCTTTCAATAGTTGTGCCAACAAACTCCATAGTCTTGTATGTTGCACCGGACAAAGATATTTCGCCAATAATCTGCAAGGCAAAAGACAATTTTAAGGGGAAAAACAAAAGTAAGCCATACTAATCAAATAAGATACCACTAAAATGGTGGTGGTGGTGCAAAGAGAAAAACTGCCTCATTGAGTGATCAAACTTACATGCAAAATCAGATCCTTCGCAAGCAAGTAATTGGGCATTTCACCATCCAATACAAACCTCAGGGTAGGGGGAACCTGCATTTTAACTGTTTGATCCATTATTCAAATAAATATTCGCCAAAACCTTATGGGGTTCCTCAAATAATCGGACATTTGAACATGTTATACATTTATAAATCAGACACCCTTTTCTTTCTATTTTTTTCAAATAACAAAAGGCATCTACACAGACCTTGACTAAGAGCTTCCCAGTACCCAATATAAAGGAGGCATCAGTATTGCCAATTCCAGTAGCAAATTCACCAAATGCTCCAGCAGAAGTGGTGTGAGAGTCTGTACCAAACATGACCTGGAGGCAAGAAATCATAGATAAAGGTGTAAGCATTGGATAGATGTTTATGAATCAACAATTTATTTATTGATATTTATTTTTTGAAAAATAAAAAAAAAAGCACCTCCCCTGGCCTGCAATGACCTTCTTGTGCAAGAGCAACATGACACACACCTTTGTAGTCCGGATTAGCCTGATAAATTATGAAGCAAAGTTCACATTCAATGTCACTTTTTACAGACTATAATGTCAATTGGAAATTAAATTAATGATGTAAAATACTCCATACCCTAAAATCACTTCGATCTGTAATATCATAGAAATACTTGATATTTTGCTCCAAGCAGAAATCCCTTGCGATATCCACATTTCGATGTGCACGTTCATCATTTGTGAATATATAGTGGTCAGGTATAATGACGGCCTTTTCGCGGTCCCAGACCTTTTATTTCAAGTACAATGAAGTTACAAAATCTCACCAAATGCAATCACAGAATTGGGACCATACACATGAAGTTCAATTTTCAACTGTACATGCTTCTAAAATTATGACTTGACAAGGACAATGTCCATAAGTTGACTGAAAAAATAATTGTCAGAATATAGATCTAGCAAAGAAATGTATATACACTGGGCTTTACATGTACACCCCACAAAATCCCCTCGACAAAATCAGTGACAATTGACTTGAAACAATGGTACTTTTTTTTTTTTTTTAATCAGGAAGGGGAATTTGAATTTGTGGAGAGAAATACCATTAGACTAATAGCTAGTTGGTGAAACAAACGGTACTTGAAAGTTAAAATCAGTTCAGAATAGTATATGATGTTGTAAATTTGAACATTGTGTACAAAACAATTGCACAGTTAATCTCTCGAGTAGTCAATATTCAAATATGGCAAAATAACAGTAGAATACCTTTGCATTCTCCCCAAACTCTTTCTTGAAGGTTGCAAATACACCAGGGCAAGAAATATCATTAACCATTAGAACATCAACATTAGCCCAAACATTGTCACCTGGGTTCAGATGGGTTTTCTCAGAGGCCCTAGCCATTATCTTCTCAGTCATTGTCATAGGGATCTTGACCTGGAATTGATCAAAACCCACCATTAAAAACTCAAAACAAGGACACATAGTGGAAAAAAAAAAACATAGAGAATCAAACAATATATAAGGGAAAGAAACCCAACTGAGCCAGTGGTTGAAGGCTTGCGTTCCAATTGTTCTGGTGCCATAACAGAGACAATTTTCTTGGACGCTCTTCCATTGCATTTCTGAGTGAAAATTGGTGATGAGGAAGAGAAGGCAGAGAGACCCAAATCTTGCTGAGGAAAAAAGAAAGATTTCAAGCCATGAGTTAGTGAAAAAAACAAAGAGAAGATGTGTAAAACAAGAGGTTCACTGAGATATATTGAAAAACAAAGAATCTTGGAAGCAAGTGAAGACCTTGTTCTTAATGAAAGTTGTATGGATAGTGGCAAAAGCAGAGGAGGCCATGGTTTACTGCAAGGATTACTTTATTTTCTGGGAAATGAAGTACAAGAGTTTTCTGAGAAAATGAAGGCAGAAACTCAAATTCTAACTAGCAATTCCCAATAGTCAAAGCCAAGGTCCAAGCTAGGAAGCTGCTATATAACATGCATGTATCAGTGTTTTGATCCTTGACAGGGTCAGATATTCAATTATAAACTTAAAAAAAGAATATAATAATGAGATAATCAGGGTCAGAATATAATAATGCTTCGGGTATTTGTCATTGTCATAAAAAAATGGTAGTTGCTGTCTACCATTGTAGTAATAATTTTGCCAGATGTTCCACGTCTTTCCAGCACACATTGACATATATTGTTGAGCTCCACTTGGATCATCTGCTCCTGCATTTGAGTGAAACATTTATTAAAATAACATGAATTTTGGAGATATGAATTTTGATTTGGGTTAAATTTTCACCTTGTGTTAACTTTACTCATTTCATGATCTCTGTTACATATTTCGTCCAAAACAGAACTTTTGTGACTCTTGATCACTTTTTAAGTGATATGAATTGATAATTTAACGATTTTGATCCTTAAAAATATTCACATGTCACTTGTTTTGAACGGAATATACAACAAACATGACAATATGGGCTACTTTAACACAATATAAAAAATTTAGAGTATAAATTGACAAAAAACAAAAATCATATCTTCCAAAGTTCATATCCTTTTTGTAAATTTTCCCGTACTCTTTTTTTCCTTTATTTGAGGTCTCCATCCAAATTTAATCTAATTATTTACAAATTACATATTGAATATTATTTTTGGTGAACAATAATAACAAGATGGTCCATGAACTCCACAAGTAGCTGGAACAAGTATGAGATGGAAACCATTGGTTGCATATGGATCAGTGATGAGATTTGTTGATAATACTTTAGTCAATAAATAAATCCTTCAAAGTCCAAATCTTGATAATTCTTTTTTTTATTCTTTTTTAAGTGAACCAACTACAGCAAGAGAATTTTATTTGAACTTGACTTCAGATTTGTTGATTAGACTTTAATCAATATACAAATCATAGTTCAACTTGGAAATATTGAAAAAAACGACGCTATCAATAATGGAGGCTCCGAAAATAAAAGCATTACTGTTTGTGTCTGATAGGAATAGAAAAATATTTTCCTTAGGCTCCAAGGAACATGAGTTTTGCTTAGGACGTTGGTTCAAACATGGTTCATCGTTAATATATATAATTTTATTAAGACATCTACGGCTGACAATCACTCACACATTCATAGACGATTGTTACTAGCATATACCCAAAAAAGCCTTGAAAAAGCTAGGAAGATCACCGACACAGCCATATGATGTATGTCCAGACAGCACAAAATTGAATTCTTATTATATTTCCCAATTGAATGAGTCCAGTCTAACTACACTGAGAAATACAATTCTATTTAATGCATTCGAGTTTCGAGGGGAAGTTAGATATATCTGTATGATATGCTTTCAAGTTTCGAGGGGTTATTTTCATTTATGCTTTTGGGTCCTACACAATATCCTATCTCAATTCCTTGGGTCCTACACAACATCCTATCTCAATTCCCATGAGAAAAACTACAATGGGAAAATCCTATATACACCCAATGTGTCCTTATATAGAACCGTCCCATAAATGTTTTTCTCCAATCCCCATGCAAATCAACTATATCTATGTGAATACCAATAGGGGCTAAAATAATCATGTGAATCTTGCAAAACAAGTAACAATTTGTTTCCAGAATCTATAATCATAAAGTCAACGTGCGCTGGCTTATGCAACGCTGGGGCGTTGACTATAGGTTTGTGCAGTACTATAAGTCAATAACATCGAGCAAAAATGCAAAGCCAACAACATTTTGGAAAGGCAAATAGTTGCAGGAATAATTGCTTGGTTCAATTTTTGCTGCCTCAGAACCCATCGAACACATATTTTTCAACTCGCTTGTGCTTAGTAGGGTCATGGGCGCAACCACAGGTTTTAGGGTAGCAATGTCAGCATCCAAGAAACGAGAGATGGTTTAGAGCCTAAACCAACTTCAAATCTCAGCACATCAAGCATAACCACTGCTTAATGGAGAAAAACCAACTCGGTCACATACTCAGCACGGAACAAAATGGCTATGAGAAGATGAGAAGAGTTTTTAATGCAAGTAAAAGTCATAAAAAGTAGTCTAGTTATGTTCACTGAGATACCCTCCTTATTTTCTGTTCATATATCATCGTTGGATTGGGAACTAACAATTCACATTAAAACCAGAATACATACGGCACAGACCTGATAATCACAAGCATACAAAACTTTTGGGAAGGGTGTGAAAACCCCATTATTCTTTTGATCTCCTAACTTACAGCGGCAGAGTACAAAGCAAAACATACACTGATCAGATATGTGAAGATATCAGTAGCCTACTGCAGAAACTCTCTTGGGTCTGTGACATAACCAGTCAAAGCAGATGCTGCAGCAGTGTATGGGGAAGCAAGATATATCTGGCCTTCCTTGTGGCCCATTCGGCCGGGGAAGTTCCTGTTTGTTGTTGAGACACATACCTGCAAAGACAGAAGTGTGGTATAACAGACCAGAAATAAGAAATTGCAACGAAAACCATTATGTTTTCCTTAGTCATATAAAATGGCACCCAGAAACAGTAGCACTGAGAAATGGATGTTACAAGATTCAAAGGATATCTTTTCAGATTTTTTAAATCCAGATAATTAATTTTTCTTTAAAACAAAAATTTTTGTTTCTCTTAAAAAATAAAAATTCTTTAGAACAAGATTATGCAAATGGGATTATGAGACCCCCAAGGATTGAATGGTTAGTCCTAATCCTATCAAAGACAATGGCATAGTGAGGTGCAATGATCTATGAGGTCTGCCTGCCCCAGGACATGAGAGCATGGTTAGATCATTTGGAATGTGTGCAGATAAGGAAATAAACTTACCTGAGGTTCATTCAAGCGAGCATACGTGTCTCTAGGACCACCCAAGCAAGCACCACAACTAGGACTTGCAGGTGTGTCACAACCAGCTTCCTCGAATATCTGTGAGCAAGTCTTGCCACCAGATCCTGGCACTGGAAGACTATACACATCCATCCAAACCTATTAATTTTAGCATAAACAACAATACACAAGATTTCAGTTATGACTTCATATATTTCTAAAAAAATTTATAACTAGGAACGTTGATGCCTAACGCCTAAGAACTTAATTCTGTGGCATGACAAACCTTTTGAGTAGCAGGCACAAGAAATGTGGGTACTTTGACCTTTTTGCCCTGCAGAAAAGCAATTAGATCTTTAAGCATAAACCAAGAAAAAGAAAATCTCCAAGAAAATTAAATATACACCTGGATTGAAAACAACAATAGAAGGAGCTAGTACCAATATACAAACACTTCCCAAAACAATTGCCAATTGAAAAAACAAGAAAACAAACAAACAAACAAACAAACAAACAAAAGAAAAAAAAATCCAAAGTGTACCAGCAAAGCACATAATGCTGAAATGTAACAAAATAAAGAATATGCAGAGTATTGCAGAGTGCTATTTAAATATATTAAGTTTGATTTTGATTAGAAGATCTACAATTTGCATCCATGCAATTCATACCATTGGTGATCATTCATTCATACATACTTACATACATACATGCATTTGTTAACAAAGAAGCACTCAGATGCTTATTCAAGTCAGCATGCATTGACAATCAATACTCATGTTATAGAGATTTGACTCCTTACTGAAGCTAGAAAAACTTTAGCTGCAGCCATGAAATCCTCTGTTTTTCCACCAGTACAAGATCCAATATATACTCTGTCAATTTTCACATCTTTGCATTCTCTTGCTAAAGCACGATTATCTGGAGAATGAGGCTGCAAAATAGTTGAGAAAATTATTCGCAGAAGGGAGAGAAACAATTATATGAGATTAATCTATGTGCTGCTCACCTTTGCCACCAGTGGCTCCAGTTTTGAAACATCAAATCTGTACTCAGACAGAAATCTAAATGGAAACAAAACAAACTCATTAATACAAATGAATTCCAAAATCTATCGACAATTAGAACCAATACGTGTAAAGGTCATATCTAGACCAGCATGAATTACTCATTTTAACATTCAGTTCTCTTGCATCTAACATACACTTACAAATGACAAGGTTACAAGTTAGTGACAACACGTGAACTACGCTACATCGGAAGATGACAATATAGTACTTAAATGTGGCAATTAACTGTGTATACGTTAAAAAAGAATAGGACTGCAGAACAATATATGCTTCTTTTAGCTTAGGATTCTAACCAATTTAGAATGTAATACATAATAGGAACTGAATGAGAGATATCTGCTGAAAACTGCACAAACTTTTGTTTCTTATTGTACATATTCCATCTTTCGATGGTATTCCCGGTGACAAGTGACAACTACTTGGAGAACACCCATAGGCATTATACGAGAGTGATAGAGGAAACAAAAAAAAGAAAACAAAAGAAGCAAGGCTTGTCTTTACTTGAAGGTGAACAGGTACATATGGTATGAAAATGATCTATAATGTGGTCTAGTTTCTCCTCTACTAACATGCCAAAGACTCTATCAGTGCACAAGAAATTTGTAATGATTTACAAGGGCTATTAAAATCCCAGTGTATAATGTTGTAAACCAGAGCACAGAATGGACTAATAAAGTGTGGATATCTAATAGCATAAATTACCTTGCTTGACCATCACTATACACAGGTTGATAGGGTACAGATGTCTTATCCTGCGATACAAAATATAACATTACATAGCTAGTGCTAGACAGCACAAATGTATATAGCATGCAAAGAGAACAGCATATGTTGCAAAACCACCCGTAAAAAAGGTAATAAGTTTATGACAAGGCAAAAGTAAAACAGCATACGTGGCCCTAAGGCAAGGATTGTTCCCAACCCCATTCTACTGAACTGGGTGGTTCTAATTTCTCAACTCAGCCCTAAGATTAAGGAACGTTCTATGTGATGACAAATGGACACAAATGGACATCAAAGAAAACAAGCACACATATGTTGGTACACAGATCCAACCATCCATCCATTCACGCACTTGCACACACATGCATGTACCTGGTTATATACATGCACATACATATAGACATACCATTGTGTGTGTGTGTGTGTGTGTGTGTGTGTGTGTGTGTGTGGGAGGGGAGAGAGAGAGAGAGAGAGAGAGAGAAATTTATCATAGTATTTGATGATTAGTAGCACTAACCTCAAGGTACTTGAATGTAGTGCTATCAGCAGGGACAATACCATTTTTACCCCCAGCTTCAACAACCATATTGCATAATGTCATCCTTTCTTCCATCTATCCAGTAGAGATTATAGAAATTGTATTCAAAGTCCATTCAAGAGTAGCTAACAACTGCAACCAGGTGAACTGAATACATACTTGCAGTAAAGACACTTACAGTTAAACTTTCAACAGTGGTTCCAACAAACTCCATAGCTTTATATGTTGCACCAGAAACAGATATTTCACCAATAATCTGCCACATGAAAATCATTTATCAAGGTAACAACACAGACTGGATGTGATCATCAAGTTTTATTTCAGCATAACAACGGAAAATCATGGGCTCTATCAATTTTAACGTTGTGGTATGTTATGTACATTAAAAGGAAACAAATGCTTTGAGACCTGGTAAAACTTACTTGCAAAATCAAATCTTTGGCAAGCAAATAGTCAGGCATTTCACCATCCATTACAAATCTCAGAGTTGGAGGTACCTGCAATTTTAAAAAAGGCAAGAAAATCACAGATTTTTAAATCAGAAAGTATGGTAAATACAACACAGGTCCACTGAAATAATCACAGATATCCATAGCACATAAGTTTGAAATATATAAACTACAAAAGACATTATGAATTTAAATATATAACTAACTAGCTATAGCACACAATAGAGCTCATACAAGAATGAGAAAAACATCTAAAATATGAACGGGACCCATATTCACCAGGAAGAATGCTAAACTATGAAAGCTAAAACAGGAAGAAGGGGACCAATATTCCCCAGAATATTAATGGAAGCTAAAATATCTGTGGAATTGCACCATTTGCATGAGATCTGTTGGACAGTGATGAGTACATGTGATTAGAAAAGCAGAATGAAAACAAAACTAGAACATCTACAAACCTTGAGCAAGAGCTTCCCAGCGCCCAATACAAAACCTGCATCAGTGTTTCCAATTCCAGTAGCAAACTGTCCAAAAGCTCCAGCAGTACAGGTGTGCGAATCTGTACCAAGCAGGACCTGACAACAAAATGAAGTGTTTGATTGCTATTTGGATTTTAAAGCCATAAAATAATAGTGAACTCTTCAAAGACAAGTACCTCTCCAGGCCTGCAATGACCTTCTTGAGCAAGAGCAACATGGCATACACCCTTATAATCTGGGTTAGCCTGCCAATTGTGAGCAACATTTAATATCTGATGCTAAAACTGAATCAAAATAACGAACGAAAATATAGATTAGAAAGTGACATAAAAAATAAAATACGACCTAACTCAAAAGCCACACCTTAAAATTACTTAGATCCTTGATATCATAGAAGTACTTGATGTTTTGCTCCGTGCAGAAATCCCTCAAAATATCCACATTACGATTTGCACGTTCATCACTAGTAAATATATAATGGTCAGGTATGATTACAATCTTTTCACGGTCCCAAACCTACAATGTCAAAACAATGAAGTAAGATTTATCCCCCACAAAAAATTAATTCAGCGCTTACAAATTTCACATATGAATATAGAAAATAGTCCTGTTTAATAGCAAAAAACAAACAGAGAGACAAAGATGATGAAGAGTATGAGCTAAAAGGGAAAACCAGATTTACGTTCTTAAGTTATGAGTTCCATACTAACTAAATCCATCAACCAAGTATTGGACTTTGGGATAGAACCAGTCCCTAACATTCAAACCGCATAATTCTACTGAGCACAAAGAAAGTCGTAATTCCTCAAGCTCAAATTTTAACAAATGAACTCCTTAACATTTGTTGACCAAATTCTCTATAAAACTCTATACACATTAGCAAGTCTATACTCTAACTCTCAGAAACCACCCACTAAAGAAATGGACCAATAATGTAAAAGAAACAGGGAGAACATGTCCCCTTAGAAGCCCTAAATCTTCCTCTCAACCTCCCATTAATAATCACTAAAAAGTAAACTGAGCTCATGCAACCAATGATCCACGACATTCACCTCCTGCCAAAACCATTTGTATCCGCCACATGATCTAGGAAGGAGCACCTGTTCTATTTCTGATAAGCCTATCCTTTTTGCAACCTCCCTATTTCTGATAAGCCTATCCTTTTTGTAAATCTGAGCCTGAGACTGTTGTTCACCTGTTCGTTAAGGCCTTCCCAGACATTTGTTTTCAGGTTTCTAATTAGGGGGATTGGCTTCAAATCAGTCTTTCTAAAGGGGCTGCTTTGAATCTAACAGGAGAGAGAGAAGCAAATGAATTCATGGTATTTGCTGCAGTTTTTTGTGATTGGTTATGGTTATTTAGAAACAAGGCAGTAAGGGAAGACTTGCAATTTGATATGTAGGATTTGCCCACAGATAAACAAATCTTTCACCAGCACAAGTGGGCGTGGACAATGACAAAGAAAAAAACAAAAAAAACAAAGGGCCACCTTCTCATTGGCTCCCCCTTCCCAGAGTTCAGCCAAGCTAAACTTGGCTAAACTTCGATGGTTTAATGCTATTGTCCATCCACTCTTGTTGTGGTTTACAGAACCCATTTGGGTCACATTCATGGATGGTGTTTTTTCTTTTTTAATGATCGTGATGATTCACTTTGGAAAGAAGAAATAGAAGCTGAAGCTAGTGTAACTATAGAACACATCATCTTAGAGGGTGATTCTCTGGATGTGATCATAACCCTTGCTAGATAAAGAGAGCCAACCTGACTGGATCATTGAATCTATTGTGTCTGACTAAAAACTTATGCAAAACCCTTTTCCATTTTGGTTTGTAAAGCATGTTTAGAGAAGCGAACCAAGCTCTTCACAACCTAAGGTAAATGGCTTATAATTGTACTACTTCAGGGTCCATCCCCATTTCCACTCTCCATAGTTCAGTTGTAAAAGTTGATGAGGGCTGTTCCTGTTATCTTTTATATGTTTAATACATGCATTTTCTTAGCAAAAAAGGGAAGTACCTTGGCGTTCTGGCCGAACTCTTTCTTGAAGATTCCAAAGGAACCAGGGCCACAAACATCATGGGTCATCAAAACATCCACGTTAACCCAAACATTCTCACCTGGGCTCAACTGGGGTTTCTCAGAAGCCCTAGCAAATATCTTCTCGGTCATCGTCATTCCCGTCTTGACCTGAAAATCGACCAAAACCCAATATCAAAAACCACAAAACTAAGATTCCCAATTTTCATCAACGCCAAAAGCACAAAACTATGATTTCTATTAACGCCAAAGCACAAAAAAAATAGACAAATAAAGATCCAAACCGAGCCAGTAGTGGCGGGCTTGCGCTCCGATTGCTGTGGCGCCACGACCGAACAGATGGTCTTGGGGGCTGGTGTTCTCTTGCATCTCTGAGTGGAAAACGGTGATGTGGAAGAGAAAGCAGAGAGACCCAAATCCTTGTATATCAAATTCCAGACACGGTTCAGTAAAACAAAAAAACAATGGAAATTTGAGAGTTAAAAGTGAGAACTTTCTTTTAAAAAATGGACCTCACCTTGTTTTTGATGAAAGAGGTGGATGGTGAGGCAAGAGTGGAGGAAGCCATTGGTGTGAAAATCAGAAAATGAGTGATTTATTTCAATAAATTACTGGGCAAAACACCACTAATTACTTTGTGCTTGTGCTATTGTCTCTGACAACTGGGAGGCGGCGGCTGAAGAAGTGATTTGCAGGGAGATTGAGGTGCAGTGGAGTGGAAGCGTGTGGTTGGTGTTGCCTCTAAAGAAAATTGGCGTGTGGCTGTGTATGCGAGGGTATTTTCGTAATTTCGTGTCCCTTTAATTGGTTAACTATTCTCCCGCGAGATTGGGGGTGTGAAAAATTAGGGATTGTTGCTCTCTCTCAAGAAGTTTGGGGGTTTTGCTCAGAATCAAGGTAAGCGTCTCTCTCTCTGGTTCTGCTAAATTTTACAATGTATATATACTCAGTGTTCAATTCCTTTATTGGGTCCCTTCCTGTTCTCAGATAGTTTCCATTCCTTGTAGCCAATACCCAGTTACCCACCCCATGATAGTTTGTATCTGGATTCTCTCTCTCTCTCTCTCTCTCTCTCTCTCTCTCTCTCTCTCTCTCTCACATTGCAACTTTGCTTCATTAACTTCAATTTCAGTACATAATTGCTTTTAGATATGAAAACTGAAACATAGAAAGGCAACAATAAGTCTAAAAAGTAAAAAGGCACAATGGGTGCAAATGGAAAGAGAAAGTGAGAAGAAAAAGAGAAGAGAAAGAAAGATAGGTTCTGGAAAGAGTTTCAAGTAGCCAGATAAGAAACTGCAAGTGAAGTTTGTGCCTTGAAATGGTAACTGACAGACACAGCATGGTCGCATGGGTTTGCTTTGATACCTCAATGTCATATACAGTAAGAGATAGTATATGGGTTGATAATTAGGAAACCACAATACTATTCAACCTTTTCTATTTGGTAGCTTCCATTGAAGTGACTTATGTTTTTGCATTGAATGACCATATTATAGTTTTCATATCAACCTTTCTAGTTTCTAGTATGATATTCTATATTTGTCAGGAAAAAATCAATGTTTCTATAATAAGCTCTGTATTTGACATTGGGCCTAATAGGCCCAATCATTGTACACATGGCACACCGAAATGAAAAATGCTACATTGGCCAAAAAGGCTTTGATTTTTACTCTCTCTCTCTCTCTCTCTCTCTCTCTCCCTCTCCAAGTCTTCGGCAGGAATGGCAGCCATGGAAGGTGTGCTTCAGAACCAACCTCCCCAGCCCCAACAGCAGCAGCAACCACAACCAATGGCGGTGGAGAGGCTGAACGACGCTGTACAACAGCAGCTGAACCTAGAGTCTGTCAAGACCCGAGCTATCAGTCTCTTCAAAGCAATCTCTCGCATTATGGAAGATTTGAACGCCTATGCTCACGCCAACAGCACTCCCAAATGGCAAGACATCTTGGGCCAGTATTCGATGGTGAATCTTGAGCTCTTCAACATCGTTGATGAAATTAAGAAGGTCTCCAAGGCTTTTGTGGTGCATCCCAAGAATGTTAACGCTGAAAATGCTACAGTATTACCCGTGATGCTGTCCTCAAAGCTGTTGCCTGAGATGGAGGTCGACGACAATGTCAAGAGAGAGCAATTGCTTCAGGGGTTGCAGAACCTGCCCATGTCCTCCCAAATTGACAAGCTAAAGGTGATTTAGGGTTCCTTCAGCATCTGGGTTTCCCTTTCTTTATATGATCTTCAGTTCAAAATTTCATATGTATGCATGCAGGCAAGGATCGATATGATTGGAGCAGCATGTGAAAGCGCTGAGAAAGTATTGGCTGACACCCGAAAGGCCTACTGTTTTGGAACCCGTCAAGGCCTACCTATTGTTCCTACTCTGGACAAGGCTCAGGCTGCCAAAATTCAAGGGCAGGAGAATCTACTCCGAGCTGCTGTTAATTTTGGCGAAGGTATTACAGTCAACTGCCACTTTTCATTATATATATATATATATATATATTTATTCTTATTACCTTCTTCTTTTCAGTGGTGCAATTGTGGTAAATGACATGCTTGGAATATTTTGGTACCTGGGTTTCATTCATTTGCTCTACTTTAGGTCTTTGCTCAGCTTAGGGTTCTCTGTTCTTCATATTACATTTTCCTTTCACTCTCAAATAGTGTCCTCTTTTATTTACGATTTAGACATCCCTCTGTTTCTCTTTAATATTCTCCATTCAAACGGAGTATGCTTATCATTTTTTTAGATGGATTTGTATATGCATGCAGGATTACGGTTACCTGGAGACCAAAGGCAGAGCACACCTGCGCTTCCAATGCATCTGGTAGATGTGATCACTGTGGGTGATGGAACACAAGCTTTTTCTGAAACATCTGGTAATAATCAGTTACTTGTGCAAGTATGATTTAACCTCGAGTTTATATACTAGGTTATCCCATTCCTTTTCAGGTGACATTAACTAAAAGTTTTTTCAGGCATGTTCTTAAAGAATACCCCTGTATCATCAAGTAACTTGACTGGTCAGAGCACTTTGATGCAGGTTAGACCATAGACTTCTTAAAGGGCCACTTCATAAGTTTGAATTCGTAATTAATTCTTGCAAATTTGTGAGGCAAGATGCTGATCAAATTATGCTAAAGGTTATTTATTATGTTTTAGCTAAAAGAGTTTTACTTTGATCATCATTATTGCCCTGCATCACAAGTTGCAGAAAAGGGGTTGGTCAGGACACAGATCTCTGTAATTAGTTAGTTTTGGGTATGTTCTGTTTAGTCAAGGGTGTGGTGCGAGAGCTCTTTTTCTGATTTTGTTTTATACCTTAGTTGATGGACTCCTTGTCCATTGCTTGTAAAGTTTTGTGCTCTGTTTAATAAAGCTTCTTTCTTCTAAAAAAAAAAAAAGGACACGGATCTCTTTTTCTCTTCATGTATTCATTCTGGCTCTAGTTTGTGAATCTGTCCGCCCTCTTCTTTGTTCACATCACCATGAGTTGCAGGACCTACCTCCTCGAAGTTTACAGAGCTTAATAACTCTATCCATAAAAGGACCATTTCCTTTTCCATCTTGTCCGTACTCCCTGCTTCGTTGTCTGCAATTGTGGGTCAGTTGCATAATCTTGCCTGCTTTGTTGTCTACCTCCTCGAACTTTCATTTTCCCAATACATAATTTTGTTTTGTAACCAGGTTGATATGGGTCCACCTCAAACTCAATTGGTGGACTGATTTGGCCTGTAAGTCAGATTTGACTTTGTTTGCCTGAAAGAGAATTTGCAAATTACTTAATAGTTTTGTTTTTGGTTAGGGTCTAATATAACTTCGCTCAACCTTAGCCAACCTAATGTTTCATCAAATCTCATTAGAGTGGACTTGAGCTTCATAAATGAGAATAGGGTCTCTTGTTTTGTGACAGTTTAAATCATATATCTTTTTATATGATGTAATATTGTCTTCTGGCCCTCTCACCCAACTATGTCAAAAGCAGGTTTCTGGATCACAACTTATGGGAAGATCAGCTGCATCTCCTGGTGGTACCAGTGTTACAAACTTTGATAACACAACAACATCTCCATTGCCATATGCCAACTCACCAAGGTCTAGCACAAACATGATGAATACGCCATCTCCTCAACAACAAAGCCAGCAACAGAAGCAGCAACAACAGCAACAACAGCAGCAGAAATTGATGCAAGTACCTCAGCATCAGCAGCAACTCCTGGCTCATCAACAATTTAGGCAATCTGCAATGCAAGGACTTGGACAAGTAAGGTTTAATGCCAAAATTCCTGTATACTATTTTGCAGCTTAGGAAGCTTTGCAAAACCACCCATTTCACTAATATTTTGCATGAGTGACTCAAAATGATTTTTCTGGGATTCGCTTGCTAGATTAATTTCATGACCATTCATCTAGGGAATGTAACTTTGACTCTCACATTGAATCTGCAGAACCAGCTGCAACAGCTGCATGATTTGCAGGGCCAGGCTCAGCCAAAGTTTCAGTCGGTAACTTTGTTGCTAGCTCCCTTTTTTCCTAATTTTTTTCTTCTCTTTTCTTCTGCTGCCTGGTTGCATACAGTTGTTTTATATACCGTCTTCTCTCTCTCTCTCTCTCTCTCTCTCTCTCTCTCTCATGTTATTAGCAAAAATTGTCTTTGGATGGACTCCTCCACTGTTTCAGGAATTTAACCAACAGGATAAGCATTTGCATCAATAATGGAAAAGAACATTTATTTGTCTTACTGCATTTACATTTTTTTGGGTTGCTTAACTAATCATATTTTTTACCTCTAGTTACATGGACAGCATCAAATGCAATTTTCTCAGTCATTGGGTCACCAGCAATTTCAGGGTAGGCAGTTGCCTTCTGGACATGTTCAACATGGCATTGGTCAAAACCAACTTAACCCAGGAAATCAAATGAATCGTCATCTTACTCAGTTTTCTGGAACTGCTAATAGTGCATTGTTTAATGCTGCTCAGACGACACCAAATCAAATGGTCAGATTATGTGTCTATTCATTGTTTCACTTTCTAAATTTTATTTCATTAACTGTTATGCTCTTATTGCATCATGGTGGAAAAATTTCTACCCAGTGAAAAAAGAGAAAAAAACAGGTGGAAATATTCGTGTCAATTGATGATTGTTAATTTGTTATCCTATATTTCTTCTCCATTGAATTGACTCATAATATTCCAAACCTATACAGTTTAATCTCTACAGCTTTTACTTTTCATTTTATTCTTTGACATGTGGTATTAGGTAGCATCTTCTATGTGTGCTTATTGTGTTGCGGTGATTGTCTCCTCAATTTATTTGTATTACTATAGTATTTAAATTGAATGCATCTTTTGTCTTATTTAATTATTTCTGTTGATGCTCTAACAATTCTTTGATCTGATACACATTCTGGAGTTCATTAGAGTAGTAAACCGTTATGTGTTGATATGATGTATGCATGAAAGCTTAGGCCAGAGTTACATTTATTTTCTTGAAGGTGAGAGCCTTCCCTCATTTGTGAAAAGGCTGGTTTTCTTTGAGCATTTTTCCCCAATGGCAATGATGTTTAGCATAATGGATCTTCCTGAAGCTATAGCCTATACTGAAGATGCCTTCATGACAAGGAGAGCTTGTAATGGGATTTTTCTCTTGAAAATGCTTACCAGCTGACCTGTATGAATTTTAAAAAACAATTTAGGGGCTGATATACCACCATACTTGAGTATTAAATACTACCATACATGTGATAAGTCTGAAGCAACCCATTGGAGATCAAGTGTCTCCAAATATTGGAAATGGTTCTCCCATAATGTCAGACTTCATTTTCCTTTTATGTTATATATGTTGTTGTTTTTTTAGTCAGAGATATATGTTGTTTATTATACAGACAATTTTTATTTGTTCCTGAATTTCTATATGTTGAGTTGAAGTAATTTATTTTTGTGATTTTTCAGGTTAGTGAAGCATGTCATGAAATGGTGCATTAGTAAAAATTTAGTCTTTTCCTGGTTATTTTTCTGGCCATTTATATGATGTTGCCTACTTCACTGCATAATTCTGAACATCAACTTGTATTCCTTGTCCACGGATACCATGTTTGAATTTGTATGTCGTGTAATTTTAGCATAACTTAACTCATATGTCTTCTGTTTCCCTTAATTAGAAGCTGCTGCCCCTTATCCTTTTTTATGGCATCTATGTCATTTTATCTTCACTTTTTTTACTGTTTCAGATTCCAAACATTTCGGCCACAATGTCCTCACAATCACTTCTGCCGCGAATGCAGGTACGTTTCCGATGTGATTTGTTTTGTTGTTTTTCCTAGGTGAATTAAAAAGGTGGGTGAATTGAAAGGGCTAATGGTTTGGAGCTTGGGTTGAGATAATGTAGAATTATGGCTTTAGTAGTGTCACCTACTTGGTGAGGCCCTTTAGGATCTCAAACCAAAGTCTCCAATAAAAGTAAAAATGTGCTGATTATTTCAATTCGGAATAATGTTATAGTTGTGGACTAAATGATAACATTTGGTTTGGAATATGATCATATAGCGGTTCCAGTTACATTGCAGTAGATAATGTGGTAAAACTTGGTGGGTTTCACCGCTTAAGATGACCAAGCTGTAAGTATTGCACTTTACGGAGTTATATAAAACTTATCTTGGGTTGAGGTTGTTGGAATCATATTCCTAGTGGAAGCAAGTTTTAAACTTTTCATGGATCTGATCCTTATATGATCTATATAAATACGGGAATAAAGAACTTGGCAATTTCTTCTATGTTCGGATCAGTTTTTTGTTTATTTGTGCTCTTGCCTTTTTTCTTGGCAAGTTCTTTATTCTCATAGGCTTGCATAAAAATTATCAACGTTGGCTATTGTATTTTGATGATATGTATTGTCTAATCACATAATGATGACTTAATCCCTTTTGCTCTTTTTACTGCACAGTTTGAAATGCCTGGTAACAATCCCCAGCGGAGTCATTCTTCTCAAATTTTGAGTGATCAAAGTATGACATATGTCCTTTCTTTGTCTTTAATTTTAACCTCGTATATGAATTATGCAATCAGGTGTTGCTTGCTCCTATCTTGATTATGTTAATATTATCTATTTGGAATTAATTGGCTCAAATGTGGTTGGGGTCTTTACTTGCAGTGTTTAATATGGGAGCAGCAAATACTGGTGGTATGATGCCTCTACAGCAGCAGCAGCAGCAGCAGCAGCAACAGCAGCATGGTTCACAAGGTGCATTTGGAAACATGCCACAAAATGCTCAGAATCTACAATCTAATATGGTAGCACTTCAGGGCGCACCCCAGAATCATCCCAATTTTGCCCAACACCAACAGAGACAGCAAAATCAGCAATAACACTAATGTTCCTTGTTTGTCAACAAAAACTTCAAAACTAATGTTTCTTTTTCTTTTCTTTTTTTTACCTGGAAGAACTTAAAAATGCTGCCTACTCATTTTTGTGGCCTGAAAAAAAAAAAAAAAAAAAAAAAAAAATTCCGTCTACTCTAGGAATTGCCTTCTTGTGTAAAAACAGAGTTGTAACTGTACTGTTTGGGTTGAGATAGCTAGACCCTGGCAATTTCATAGCCTGTTGTTGACCTATAAAGATGTAAACTTGTACATGCTGTTTGGCATCTAGTTTGTAAAAACACTGAATCGGATAGTGGATTAAGCTTTTGTTAAATTCCAAGCATTATCTTCTTCCCTCCATCTTTTTTTTCTTCTAATACTTCGGCTCCCCTGGTGGTATGCTTTCTGATGCATCTGACCAAAGTCATCAAACCATTTTGGCCTTATCTGTTCTGTTTGTAATTTCAAAAAAGTATACTGCATTTTCATTGTCTTGTTATCTTTAGCCTGTCACAATTCACAGAGTCCAAGCTCAATTTCCCCTTGGTGAAGTAGCTAAACCCTTCCTACTTGTGAGTTGTGTCATCTGAATAATCTTTTCCCTTGCTAATAAGAGGGAACCACTTTCTCTTGGCTGATAATAGAACCTTATATTCTTCGTGGACTTCACCTCCATGAAAGCATCTCACTCACTGAGAGGTTATACAAATCCATCTGGAGATGTTGGTGTTGTTAAAGAAAGAGTAATCCTAGATGTATTACATTTTTTATGTAACATTAATACCACAACTCTAGTAGATTATTGTGGGTCTCGGCGATAAAATTATAGAAGTAAGGCTTATTTACTTCACCCAGTGTACCATCATGTGAAGACTAAGGTCAATCATATATACTTCACCTGCCGAAGCTGAACAAGGCTTCTTTTATAAGTCAAATAATGGAGAGAGAGAGAGTACCAATCATGTATGCATACAACTCGATCCAATGGAATCTAGCAATTTATTATAAATAAAATTTGTGTGATTATATTATTTTCATTTTGTATTCCTTGAATACAAATAGTAATTCTATGTATGATTATCGATGTGGTTATGTTTAGACTATACATTAGGTGCATGTGCTTTAAATTAAATTAACGACTTAATGTACTTTAAATTAAATTAACTAGTTAGTAAGTTAATACGAAACTAACCACTTTTTTTGACTCGCTACATGAGTAATTTTAGAATATGAACTGTTCATTTTGTAGGCTCAACTTCAAAGATTATCAATACAAAAAATCAACCAAATCAGAAATCATTTAATCATCTAACTGTAATCAAATAAATAGACGAACACTATGTTTCGATAAAAGCATATAAATGATTTTTATTATAACCAAATTACTAAAAGACTTCCGATTTAAGAGATTTTTTACAAAAATGATCTTTGAAGTGGGGCCTAAAAAATGAACCATTCGGATTATGAGATTACATCATGTGTTGAGTTCAAAAGGTACGTAATTAGCTTCGTATTAAATTGATAATCAGTTAGTTTTATAACATTTCTAAACTATACATACCTATTAGTTAAATTTGCTTTTATAAGCCTATAATTAGTTGCATTTGTTAGAGCATGTATTATTTGTTATTGGACCTGTAGGGCAATATCGATCTATATATGGCCAAATTAGATTATAAATTTAAGAATGTACAAGGAAAAGTGGTGAGCATTTGAAACCCATGCATCATACAGCCCAATTAAGCAAGGCATACGCTTTAATACACAGGCCCCAGATCGAGCTATGCTTCAATAATTGTCCCCAAACCCCAGATTAAGAACACATTGATCCTCTAAGCGACACGGACCTCCAGAACCAGTTCTACCAAGGCCATTATGCCTGGCAACGTCCATGGCGACTGTCATGACTGCTAGCTAGCTGAAGATATATATATATATATATATAATATTTGGCAATAAAAAATTAGGGTGAAAGGTTAGAGCTATTGGACTAAAAGATATAATCGTTTTACAATATTATTGATCAACATAAGAAGCTTAGGCTCAACACAATATAGCTAGCCAAACATTTCTTGATCAATCTTGATTGCATTAACATCAAGAGAAAGATTATGTATATGGTACATTTCTCTTGATATTATATGACAAGTCAGCTAGCTTATACATGTATAAGCTGATTTGTCATATATTATAAATTTAAAGTGTGTGAGTATGTGGATTCATAATATTTCTTAGTGAGTGAAATCAAATATAACGGTTAATTTATTTGTAATATGACGATTAAGAATGAAATAATTACAGAATAGACACAATAGAGATTAGAGAATCTGTTTCTCTCACACAAAGCCAAACAAATTAGGTATTAGCTTGATATATATTGTTGGTAATCATTTCTTGATATATTAAGTTTTTTGAGTATAGTAGTTGTTTAACATGGTATCAGATACTTATTTGCATAAGGTTTTGAGTTTGAATCCTCCATCTCCCAATTATGTCTTTTTATGTCTTCGGTATTGGTATAGTGGTTGTTTAACACTAGGTAATTGCTTGTATTGCAGATCTTTTCAGGTTGACTCGATTTGTTGCTTTGATTTGTTGTCGTTTTTTCTATGTTTTCTTTGTTGTTTTATTTTGTCAGAATGTGTTGTCAATTTTTGTGCTGGGCTGTTTGGATTGGGTCTTGTAATATGTATTGTAAGTGTCGCTGGGCTTTAATTTCCATGGTGAAATTGTTCTAAATCAAAAACCAGAAAGAAGAGCCATCTGTTTGAATAGCATCTGAAGCTACTTTCCATGCACGTACGTACATGGGTGATAGGAAACTGGCATTAGATAGATGTATGGATGGAGATGGAAGACAATCTTCACATGCTTCTTGAGGACAAATTAATAAAGAAAAATCCAGGTAGCTAGGACTTACATCTACAAAAGCACCTACCCATGTTTATAATTTATAGCTCAAGTAACATTAGGTACCACTGGGTCGAGGGCAGAGCCAGATTTTAAGTTTAGTGGCTTGAAAGTTAAGGGAAAATTGAAAACAAATGTGGGCTGCAAATGGGAATGGAGTAAGCTGCATTTGGGCCTGAAGAATATTGGGTTGGTGGTTGGACTGCAGCCCGCCTCTAACATTGGGTTGGTGGTTGATCCCATTTTTGTTCGCACATCTTCTAACATTAAAAACAGAAATTTTACTAAACCAACATAACTAATTGGTATATGTTAATAAAATAAGAATAATGATATACTTACCACATTCTTATACTACATTTTTATACTATCTCACGTGTCATTACTTTATTGGACAGAGTTTTTATTTTCCTTTTTGCATTTTTATTTTTATTTTTTAGTATCCAATGTATGAATGTCATGTAAGTTGACACATAAGATAGTATAAAATTGTAGTATAAAAATGTGAGATATTTAGCACTACTGATAAAATAACGGTGGTATGCGTAACTGCAGCAGCATCGACAACAATATGGTTCATAAGGTGTATTGGGAAGCATGCCACAAAATGCTCAGAATATACAATCTAATATGGAAGCACTTCAGGGCACGCCACAGCACTACAAGAAAATTGGTCTTATACCACTCCCCATTATCAGTGGTGTATTTGCACAAAAACCACTGACGCTCTGTGGTATTTTGAGTATATACCACAGACATGCCACAGAAAGAACATCAGTGGTCCTTGCGGGTGTATCGAAAAGTCAAATACCATCGGAAATTGACTGTGGTATTTGTTATGCACACATCCCCACTGTTTCTCGCCTGACACAACTTCCTTGCGAATTTGCAGGCCGGCATTTGTGCATTAAATGCACAACAGTAGTCATGTTAGCTTTATATACTACAGCCCATACCCAGTGATATATTGCTCCTTATTGCTTTTTAGTTTTTTATCCCATAGATCTATATATTTCCATATAGATTTTACATTTTAAAATTATTTGGAAATTTGGAACTCGATCAGATAAGTCAGGTTCTTAAATCATCTTCCTCAGATCAAATTTCTTCCCAACAACACCATGCCCAACAACCCCTTCACCAACACCACTTAAAACTCCATGATCTCTATCTATGGTCAAAAGCATCATTACAATCATATAATACACACATAATAAAACACATAACCAAACTAGTTTCACTATTCAAGCTTCAATATGTTTCAATCAACAACCCTTTCACCAAAACATAAAAGAGATTTCTCACAATGTTCAAGCTTCAATATGTTTCAATCAACAACCCATTCACCAACACACAAAAGAGATTTCTCACAAAAAAAAAAAAAAACACAAAATATTTGAATAAAACAATCAAATTAAGGGGGGAAACTGGAAGATTTACAACGACCCAAAGATAAGTAGGCAGTGGACACAAGTAAATCTAGGAGGTAATACATAAATGAAAAAAAAAACTATGAGAAAACTTGTACCCCACAATACTATACATAAACAAAACCAACAACAAGTAATGGTTCAAGGCGCGCAGAGAGGGGCGATAGGTCACTTGCCGTAAGTGACAGAGTAGCGCCAGAAAGTCTTTTAGAGGGAGGCGCGTGACACGCGTTCTCCGGGTTCCCAGCGTCAGGTGGTGGCGATTCCACTGGGGTTTTGGAGATCGAAGCATTCTGGTCCCATGGGGACCAGCGCTGTCTCCATGGAATATATCCAGCAGAGCGGTGGCAATGCACTGCCTCTGGGTTTCTCATTTCCTCAACCCCTTGTCTTTCTTCAAGATGTATGCTCTTTCTTTCTTGAAGCTCTCTGGCGCGTGTTGGGTTTTGGAAAGGGTAAAGCCCATATATTTTTCTTTGGTTCTGCTAAGTTGCGTGAGAGAAGTGGGAGACTCAGAAAAAGATGGGAGTGACAATTTGTACAGAAAGAATAGGATTTGAGGAGAAAGAGAGATCAAAATGAGTCTACAAGGAGATCTACGGTTGGATATGGAGATGGTTGAATTTTTATGGGGGGGAAAACTTGAATATTTAGTGTCTTTGGTTAATATTATTTTTAACTTGAATTTTTTATCGAAAGTAATTATTTGAGGTCCCATCGGGATAGTGAGTTAAGCGTTGGGTATTTTCTATGCAAAATTTTTTGTCAGAACATTGGATATTATTTGACAAAATGATTGATTTGGAACTCATTTGCAACTAGGTCTGTGACAAAAGGCGTGGGAACTTCTCTATGCAACAGTGTTTCGGTCATAAAGCTGAACTTATAACTGACACAATGGATTAAATACCACTGGCACAGTAGTCAATATTGTAAAAACCACACGCGACAGTGGCTTTATAGCTATTTGCTCTAGTCAGTCTGTAGTTTTTTACTTAATCACCATAGCTAACTATTTACCTGTGGGTTATGACATATTATTTGCCATTGGATTTAGGCAGTGGCAAATACAACTGTGGTATAAGCCCCTTTTTGTTGTAGTGAGAATCATCCCAATTGTGCCCAACACCAACAGAGACAGCAAAATCAGAAATAGCACTAATGTTCCTTCTTTTTAAACAAAAACTTCAAAACTACTATATTCTTGTATATACCAAAACAACTTAATTTTCTTCCATAACCAAAAAAATGAAATTCTTTTTTTTTTTTTTTTCTGAAAGAATTTTAAAATGCTGTCCACTTAAGGAATTGCCTTCATTGGGTAAAAACAGAGTTGTAACTGTAACTGTTTGGGTTAAGATAGCTAGACTCTGGCGATTGTCAATTTGTCACAGCCTCATGTTGGCCTATAAATGTGTAAATTTGTACATGCTGTTTGGCATCTAGTTTGTAAAAAACACTGAATTAGATAGTGGATAAAGCTTCTGTTAAATTTCAATTAAGCAGTATCTTTTACCCTTTTACCCTCTACCTCTCTGCACCAATCCTCCATGTTTTTTTAAATATTCGGCCCCCTAGTGACATACTTTCTGTTGCATCAGAGCAAAGTCACCAACCATTTTGGCCTTATCTATTTTATTCTGTTTGTAGTTTTACAAAATTGCACTGCATATTCTTTGTCATGTTAGCCTCTCCCAATTCAGAGTCCAAGCTCAGTTTCCCCCCTCATGTAGTACAAGCATGGATTTCGTAAGTTGTCAATTCGCATTTCGATCTCTTGCTAGCTAGAGAAATACTCTCTCTAAATAAAATAAATTGAATACTCATTTTGGCAAATTTTATCTTAATCTGACATATGTCCTATATTATATTGTTAGATTATTAGTTTTGAGCATATATATTCATGTGAAATTTTATTTAAATATTTAGTTTAAATTTATAGTCTAACAATGTTATTTTACTCACTTTTGAGTTGGAACATTTATATAGATACATATATATATATATATTCTCCCTTAATAATAAGAGGGAACTTTCTGTTGCTGTTGTATTTAGTGCTTGGAAGTTTCCAAAACATACCATCTTTGTGCAACAAGTCATATGTAGCTGCTTGACAGAATGAGCAAGAAAGCACCAAGTGGGTGGTCAAAGGTGAAAGTGGTTAATTTATTCCATGTATATCTTTTTCATTGTCAGTTTCTGTATTTTTCCATGGAAAGCTCGGATTTTTGAGGGACCTTTGGATTTTGATGTCCTGGGGAGTTGTGCTCCCCTTGTCTTTTCAGGTGTTTCAGGCTGATGTTGTTCATCATTTTGAGACGCCCCTGAAGAAGAACTGGTGTCCCGAAAGATGGTAGTCATGATGACTTGCGTGAAGGAAGAGCTTAGCACTTGCGGTGATGAACACAACGGCTGAAGTCAGCTTCCCACAGACGGCGCCAATCTGTTGATGCAAATTCTCGTAAGGTAGATGCAACAACTTAGAAAAGCTGATCTGGCTGATCAGATGCTTTGCTGGATGATGAAGTGGATGTTGGTTGAGATCTTCCTGTAAAAGAAACAAGATCAAAGGAGATGGACCGGTGTGGTACCAGCCAAACACACTCCGATGATGAAATCAGTGATGGTGTTTGATGGTGGATGAGGAAGAACAGAGGATGAACTTGGGAGAATAGGAAGAACAAGGCAAATGTTCTGGGTTATTCTCAGCAAGTTGGGTAAACTCTTTGGTGAGTGGAAATTTTGTGTAAGTGTTTGTGGGTAGATGCATAGATGCCTCATTTTGTGCATATATGGTGCTTTATATAGGCAAAGGAAGACTTAATGATTAAGTTACCTGCATGTGAATGAATGGTTGCCAGAGACCCACGCATCTGGCCAGACCTAGTTGCATGTTCAGCTGCTTGCTTCCTCAGCATTCAATGCTGCATTGAATGCCCCATTAAATGTAAGGTTGGAAGGTTCAGACAGACTACCCCAGTGGTCATGGATGCAGGCCTGACATTCTATCTGTCAGAAGGTTTGTGTCAGGTGCATTTAAGTGTGGCGGTTCGTCCCAGCGTGATCTTCCTGGGAATGGCGGCGGAGAGCCGAGCCGATACGAACATATGTCCTTATGTGAAGACACGAAGTCCATGTGTGGTCGGATCGGACATGGGATTCCAGACCGAGCTGGTCCAGTAGATTGGGGTCTTTCCGAGCCCTAACTGGTCGACGTCAGAACTCGAAAGAAGACCATCTCCTGTGCCGAGCCGAGCCGAACTGGGATGATCGTGGGAAGATGGACACTCGATCCCTTGGAAGATCATCGGTTCGGCTCGGACCGAACATGGAGGGCCCGGTGTGGAGACCCGGTCTGAGCTGGTAGAGGAAATGCTGAGCAGTGATGATGTGGAGGTCAAAGTTTGACCACTGAGAGTCAACTCCGAGGTGGATGTTGACCAGCCACGTGTCGAGCCGTGATTGGCTGTTCGGATTGATGTGGATTTTCCCACAAACATTAACTATTGTTAATTTCTAACTTGCCCAATTGTTAACAGATAAAAAAATATAAAAAAATTGCCCAGTGACTAAATTAATTAAGGCTTGTATCACGAAATAAACAACTAGGGACTAATTATATAATTGTAACAAAACCTAGGGACTCCCAGTGTATAAGATCAGATACAACGATAGGAACATCATAAACACATTTGATAGTAATTCGATCATAAATTTTACCCTGTAAATTCACTAAAATTTACACAATATTGCAATAATTAAATGAATTATATATTTATAATTTAAAAAGAGAGGACTTTTTGCCCAAAAAATTAAACAAGAGAAAGGACTACCTTTCCAGTGAACGACTTGGCACAAAAACGCAGTGGTTGACACGCAAGTCGCCATGAAAGAGCTTCTTTGTCAGCGGGTTATGTTGTAGGTCCTAGATCCATGTGCATGTCTTGGTCTTTCTTTCTTGGTCTGTGTCTTAATGTCTTGGTCATTTTGTCTATTTTTGTTGAGAGGGGGGCAATAATAACCTTTCAAGAAACAACAAGTAATACAACTAATTAATAGCTTCTTATACAGTATAGCCTAATATTCCAACATGTGGCTTTCTTTGACCGAGTTCCTCTCCAACGTAGAGGTCATATTTTTGGCCAACCATCCATTAATAATGAGAACCATTCATTTTTTTTGGTCATTTTAATATCATCATCGTTAATTTTATTTTTATTAGATAGACATTTGTGTTTGCATATAGAGTTTTTTTATCTTTTAATTTTGATATAAGGAAGCAAGGTTTGAACTTGAAGCTCTTAATTGAAAAAAAGACATATATATTACTTGAACAGTAGACTAGCTAAATATATCTAGGTTGTTTGCAGTGGCGGATCCAGAAACATTCTGCTATGGGGGCAAGATTAAGTAGCAGGTTCGCAGCAGCCAAGCAGAGCAGGGCCAGCAGCAGCAGCCGCCGTGTCGCGTCGCGTCGCGAGGGAGAAGTAGCAGGTTCGCAGCAGCCAAGCAAAGCAGGGCCAGCAGGTGTCGGCGCTGGTAGAGGAGCAGGGGCGTCGCGTCGCGAGGGAGAAGTAGCCAAGCAGAGCAGCCGAGTAGGGCCAGCAGGCGTCGGCGCGGGTAGAGGAGCAGGGGCGAGTGGGCGACAGTGGTTTCAGAAATTCAGAATTCAGACCAAGTTTCAATTTTTGTCATTCTGTGATGTGTGTGTGGCTGCCTGGCTGGTACTCAGAGGTTTAATTAACTTGCCAAAACGACGTCGTTTTGGCAAGTTTAGAATTCAAAAAACAGCATACGCATCTCACGTGACCGTTTACAGCTTCATCTTCCTCATCATTCTGTTCTTCATTTCTGTCAGCCATTTTCACAAACACTTGCGCCCTTCTCTTGCCCCTCTGCCTGCCACTGCTGTCAGTAAGTTCATGGGGTCAAAAATTTCTCTCAACCCAGCAATTCTGGGTTCATGGGGTCAATTGACCCCATTGACCCCATTGTAGATCCGCCCGTGGTTGTTTGTGTGATCTAGGTTGTTTGTGTGCATAGTTTGAATGATCATAGTTTGTTTGATTTTCTACAAAAAAAAAAAAAAAATATCATTAGCAAGGAACCTATGGGATGTTTGCACAATTTTGTCAAATAGATCGTTATTATTGTCTGTGTTTAAATAACTAAACATTTTTCAACTTAACTGATTTTTACAAAGACGACCATACCCTTAAATAAACCTAGCTAGCTATATACATACACGATGGCAAGTTCCAACTATTGAACTATATTGCGGAGTGACTATGGTGAGAATATTTATAGACTTAAAACTCATCTATCTACTTTTCCTAGATATATGGCTTAGCTTTTAGTGTTCAGTTAATCCAAAGTTCAAAACTAGCTATGTTTGGTTCTTTCGCAGTGGTTGACACGCAAGTCGCAATGAAAGAGCTTCTTTGTCAGCGAGTTATGTTGTAGGTCCTAGATCCATGTGCATGTCTTGGTCTTTCTTTCTTGGACTGTGTCTTAATGTCTTGGTCATATTGTCTTTTTTTGTTGAGAGGGGAGCAATAATAACCTTTCAAGAAACAACAAGTAATACAACTAATTAATAGCTTCTTATATTAAGGATTATATATAGGTGTATATATATGAACTATTCGACAAAAAAATTAAAAAATAAAGAAGAAAGAAAGGTGTATTTTCACATTGCATATGTGCTTAATTTTCTACCGATATATATATATATATATATATATATTATGTGATGTTTTCCTTTGTTTGCATATTTTCAGAATAGATGGTCATCATTGTTCGAAGCATTCAAGCTATTTGAGTTAGCTATTGCTACTGCAAGTGTCGCTACTGCTCGAGTACGTACCTGGTTTCTAAATTGGAAATGGAAGAAATACATGCAGCAGCTGAAGCATACTATAACCATGGCACTTTAGACCAAAAGGAACGAGCTATGGATTTCTTTCGGGCCATGGACACAAACGGTGACGGGCGAATCAACTGCTCTGAGTTCACCGAGTTCCTCCGGCAGCGCGGCTACGCCATCGGGGACCCCAACCTCTTCGCAAGTCTGGACAGAAACGGAGATGGAGGCCTGGATTTCAAAGAAGTGCTCACTTTCTACTACATCGTTCGAACCAGGAGCATGTGGTGCCAAGGGTGTTTATGTGGAGTGTACCTCTGCGGCTTGTATTTCACGTGCGTTACGTGCTTTGATGGAGTTATTTACGATCCTAGGCTTCCTAGCTACGATCTATGTCCTGCCTGCTATGCCTCAAGCAATTTCCGTCACCGCCATTCAAATTTCTTGGATAACCACATGTTGCTACGCTCCAAAAGAGGGCTGCTTCTTCCAAATGTTCCACCAAATCTCCACTTGGTAAAGATCGATTTTGATATATTTTTTTTGTACCACTATTAATTTGCTATATGTTAGAGGAATTAATCTTAGATGACTTCCCTTTTGGATTTGGATCCTTTACTAATCCTTCTTTGCTAATTTCATACTAATTAATAAAAACTACGTCGTTTTACAGTGTTAATTGACTCATAATTGAAACCATTTATTTTTTAGATCAGCAGAGAATCTAAACTAAAATTAAAATTCATATTTAAAATTCACTTATGTTTTTGTGTCTTTTTTTTTTTTTCCCTAATTTTGTAGTTACCTTTTCTCTACTTTTCCTAGATATATGGCTTTTAGTGTTCAGTTAATCCAAACTAGCTAGAGTTTCGATCATATGTTTGGTTCTTTCACTCTATTTTAAAGTTTTGAACTATATATGTATATGAATTATTGTGTGCTTAATACTTCAATTTCCATTCAAATGAACCAAAAAGATGTATGCGCGCATGCATGATATTAATTGATCGATATACTTCTACAAATTGAAAATAATAGAGTAATGCTACGAGATTACATTTTAATATCACATTGTGTATCATCTCTTTAATAGAGATAAGACGCATAAATACAAATAGTTCTTATCTCTATTAGAGAAATGGTAATACGGTACTAAAATGTGGTCCCAACATTATTGGAAAAATTAACTTATCATGTTTGGTAATTAATGATGAAGTTAATATGTACGTTAGCATATATGATTTGTGTTGCTCTAATGCTCTGTCATTAATTGATCTAGGCAATCACTGATCCAGTTCCGCAAAGTACTCCTCCAGTGTATATTCATAATTACAATGTTGGGTATCCACATCCACCTGAATGGGTGAGTACTATGTTTTTCTTAGGCTCAATTACAAATACACCCACAAAATATAAGAGATATTTTAAATTAGTCTATGTACAAAAAAATATTTCAGATTAGTACATTAACTAATATAAATTTACAAAATAACACATATGTTACAATTCCATTAATAAGGACGTTAAATGCCAATGTAGACAGTGCTGACGTGAAGTTTTGAATGATATGGACACCAAATTTAAATCACATGGATTAATGATGTTATATTTAATTTTATTTTTACAGGGTTTAAAAGTTTTGTTAGTTTTTTTTATTATTTTTTAATCAATATGACATTATTAATTCATGTGGAGCAAATTTAGTATCCACATGATTCAAAAAATTCACGTCATTGTTGTCCAAAATGGTATTTAACTATCTTTTTTGACCAAATTTATAATGGATGTGCTATTTTATGGCTTTCTATTAGTTAGTAGACCAATTTGAAATATTTTTTCGTTCATGGACTAATATGAAATACTCCCTATAGTTGGTGGGTGCATTTTGTAATTGAGTCTTTTTTTTTTTTTTTTCGTTGTCATGTCCATTTCAGTGTTAATATTAAGGATTATATATAGGTGTATATTTATGAACTATTTGACAAAAAAATTAAAAAATAAAGAAGAAAGAAAGGTGTATTTTCATTTTTCACATTGCATATATGCTTAATTTTCTACTGATATATATATTATGTGATGTTTTCCTTTGTTTGTATATTTTCAGAATAGATGGTCATCATTGTTCGAAGCATTCAAGCTATTTGAGTTAGCTATTGCTACTGCAAGTGTCGCTACTGCTCTTTCTAATTGTGCAATTATGTGATGTTATATACAACAAAGGTTTGCTTGGAGCGAGTACTCTAGTTATTAATTAGCTAAATTCTATGCTAGAACTAAATAATAATGCTCCAGAGGCTTTTTATTGAACTTCAACATTTAGTTAAATGTACGTGTTTGTTTTTTTTATTTTAATAAAAGTTTCTTGTATTTGTGTGTGTTTTGTCACTTTAATAAAAGTTTGTTGAATATTACACTACAAGAAAAAAGGGTTTGGGAGAGGAACGGAATTCGTCGCCCAAAGTAGAGTTTCGTCGAGCATTTGGACGCCCAAAATGTGACGCCCAAGAGTTTGGGCGACGAACCCATAAATTTCGTCGCCCAAAGACACCTGGGGCGACGAATTTTTTTTGTCTCCTAAAACATAAAATTCGTCGCCCAAAGCATGTTTAGGCGACGAAATTAGTCCGTCGCCCAAACGTATTTTATTTTTAAAAAAAAAATTTATTTAAATTATATATATGAATTTAATATTTAAAAAAAAATCTTTATTCAAAAATTATTAAATTTATATATCCAAAATATCCATACAAAGTAGAAACAATTTAATTAATACATACATACAAATAACTAATGGCCCCCTAGGTCAGGAGCATCATCGACATCGGTGGAGGAGTCTGGCATGCACTGGTCAATGTTGGGCGGCAGCACAAACCACTAGAACACAAAAGGGCTATTATAGCACTCAAAAAACGCTATAAAAGCCCTTTTATAGCGTTATTGAAAACGCTATGACAGCCGACGTTATAATAGACCTAAGGTTTATTATAGCGTTTTTGGAACGCTATAAAAAAAATTCTTTCTATAGCGTTTTAAAACGCTATAAAAGATCTATATAATAGCGTTTTGAAATGCTATAGAAATATGTACAATAGCTTTTTTAAAATGCTATTGAAGACTAAACGCTATTATAAGTATTTTCTATAGCATTTATGTAGTGACAACAGCATGTCTCAACTCATAGTGATTTTGGTAGCATTTTCAAAGTAAATGATAAATTGGATATTGGATATTGATTACAAATATATATATATAACTAAGCAAATGAACATGCAATTAGAACTCACATATTCATTAGTAATACTGCACTAATGTCACAACTACATAAATGTAAAATACTTAGGTTCTAATAATAAGGTTGCATGACTAATCCATATGTTGGTTCTCCTCATCCCATCCTCGCATCTTCCATGAACTGCAAAAAAAAGAAAATATGCCAAGAATTTTAAAGTTTATCAAAAAGATTTCATAGAATAAGTAGTATTAAATTTCATGAGAGGCAGCTCCCAAACCCAAAAAACAAAAGAAAAACACTCGAGCATAAATGGTTTGTTAGTAAAATCCATAATTGGAATTCTTGCCAAGCCCTACAAATAGATCAAACGGAACAAAGTCAATTACAACTCTAGAACCTTCATAAAACATTTTTCTAGTTTGATTGCACATGAAACCATGCAGGACTATAAGTTTGGAGAGACTTAAATTGTTGTAATGGCAGAGTGGAATGACAAAATTAGCAAAGAAAAAAATCTTAAATTTACATAACATAGATTGCAGTTACCTTGATTGGGTTGGCATTAGTAGTTTCAGCATCCTCAAAAGACTTCACTGGGATTTCTGAACTGACTTGAGTTTCTTCTTCCACTATAGCAAAGGCTCACCTACTTCACTTGTTTCTCTGTGATTAACAACAAGAAGTTCATCAGCTACTTGGTTACTTATGTTTGTTTCATTGTTTGTTTCAATATTCTAAAGGGAAGTAAAAGTTCCAATAATGTGGTCGGTATCTTCCCAATTTCAATTGGTACAATAAACCCACAAATGAGTGTAACAATTATTAATTTATCACTACTATCATGTGACAAAAACTAACAGCTACAGAAATAAGGGGTGATCAGTGTGGATAGAGATATAGTGTGTTAAGCAGAATATATAGGGCAGGGCACATTATATGTCTTCCAGTCAAGTCATTCTAGAGCAGTTGAAATACAAGCCATTCAAGTTATATGTGCTCTAACCTAAAACTGACTTGTATCCAGATTGAATAGTATTCAAATATAAGATGTGAAATACCTATCTTCTAATTACAGGCACAAACAATCTAAACTCAATTGCAGTCTTGCCTTGTTGGGGTAAGAAAATATAAAAGCAATATAACTATATAAGCATATGTTGTTAAAGCCCCATGGGCCTAACTCATCCTTAAAAACCTACTTGTAAGGAGGATTGCCCAAGACTTATACACTGTACATCCCAACTATATCCAGGTGATATGGCTTACACATTGTACATCCCCCCTCAATGCCAGGGTGGACCCCCTGCCACTCGCATGTCCCCCTCCAAACGGGTTATCGGGCACAAATGGCCAAAAATACACCAGACTCTGATACCATGTTAAAGCCCCATAGGCCAAACTCATCCTTAAAAACCAGCTTGTAAGGGGAGGATTGTACTGGCGATGTTGGATATCTAACAAGTAACAAATGTATCCTAATGCACGTGTTAGGCCATAAAAAATACGTGAATCCATCACACAGATAGCTGACAAAAATACAAGTCATCTTCTTTTTCTGTTGTAGGAGGACCATAGCATTTTGATGGCGATGATGTGAAGCTACTAATACCACAGTAAGGCATTTTATCCTAACAAGTGTGTAAAGAGATTTATTTTCTGTGCAATAAGAAAGTAGATTGGCTTGTAAAGGTAGTAATAAGATGAGACTTCATAACAGATCCACTGTGTCATATGACCAGATAATTCATTCTGGAGGCGTTAGCATAGAGTTTAGACTGGATGATTTCAAAAGATTGCTTAACAAACCATTATTTCAGGTAACTTGTATTCTTGAAATATTAACAAGTCTATATGAAGTTACATTTGTAGATTTAAGCCTTTCTAATGAAAACTTAGGTTGAATTGAACAAAAATTTAGGCTTGCAGACAACTGAGTATCATATTGCTATAGCATAAAAGGGAAAAAAAAAAAAAAAAAAAAAAGGACATGCATACAGAAAATAAATCCCAACCAATAGGTCCAATATGATGCCAACCTGATTTTCTTCAGGGACACCATTCCTCAACCATGACCGGCACAGCACATATAGAGAAGCTCCATCTGTTATCCTGACCTGCATACATAATTGAAAGTAATTAACACCAACAGAATTGGTAAAATAAGTATTATGTTTGACGGGGATTGGGTTGGATCAAATTGTGTAGAGTCTCCACAGGAGGCCAAAAGACCTGGAGTCAGCTCAACAGTTCCTAATTAAATCCAAACCTAACTAAAAAAGTTCTGTCCAAGCTTGCACGATGTTGATTTGGGGTCAAGTCAACCAACAAAGTTGTGACCCCACATTCTCCCTCCCTTCCCTTCCCCCTCACACCGCTCTCTTTCATGTAAAGAGAGGTCATTCAAGACATATCCGTGGATGACTATGCCCAATAACTAGAATGCATTACTACATATTTGCAAGTGGAATATTTATGTGTATCATATACACCACACTATTCTTCCTACACATACAATATGTACAGACGCACACACACACACATTAAGGTTCTCTAGAGCAGCTCTCTCAGTCCAAAAGTAATTCTCAAAACAATGCCTGCACATTGTTGAGCTCACTCTACACTGCCATCATAGGATGTAGATAGTAGATACATGTTATAATGTAAAGAAAGAACAAAAACATATCTGATTTTTTCTCTCTTACTAATCATTCAAGGAAATTTAAAGGAAAGAGAAACATCTAATGACAGTTTTCTTCCCTCAAATATAAGTAAAAAGAACAACAAATTAAAATATTAATATAATGCTGATTCTAATCCAGCCAATTTCAACAACATTAGACAGAATTTAAACCACATATTTCTTAGTGAGCTACTCCATATCTTAAAACTTTCATTAAACATTTAAGTCAGTATAAAAACAAAGATTCTGAAGTGGTTATGGGTTAGAAAGGAAAAGGAAAAAACTAAGATAATGTCTCTCAATCAAGAATGTGTCCACCCATAAAACATGGGCCAATCTGGGGAAGAGTGGGAAAATTAGCAGCTAACGTAGCACCATCAGAATCTACAACAGGTGTCGATCACTACACATCACCTGTAAATCACATCACCAGCACACACAACCACACAAATTCTCATTTAAATCGGTTCAGCCTAAGATATAATCCACCCAAAAATTCATCAAATTATCAAAGCAAACATAAAACTATTTCGGCTTCACAACAAACAACTAAATAAGATGAGGAATTTCAAGCTCATTCATTTCAAAAACAGAAAAAGAAGAAAAACAAAAAGAAATTAAACCTAACACCACACGGTCCACACTTCAATTTTGGAGCTGAATCATGTGGAAAATTACAAAATGCTCACTTTCACCTTCCCCCTCAGATTCTATGCAAGAAAATTAACAACCTGAAATTCGTGCAGAAACAATAGAAAATGTAAGAATTTAAGAAGCAAAGTACCTGACTAGAGCAACCAAGTGTGATGGTGACCCTGGGATTCGAAACCCTAAATCCTAAATCCCTAAATAGAAACCCTAAATAAAAATTACCTTCTTAAATTAGCGATGGGTGACTAAGTGAGAGTGATGGGTGAGAAAGAGAGAGGCGACGGTGGAAAGTGGGTGGCGAGAGGACGCAACGGTGGCGAGAGGGTAGCGAGAGGACGTGATGGCGGCGAGAGGACGCGATGGTGGTGAGAGGGCGGCGAGAGAGAGTGGATCTGGCAAGGGAGAGAGGGCTGCAGGGAGAGAGACAGTGACAACTGGGTGAGAAAGTAAGAAAGTGAAGAGATCGACTTTCTTTGCTCTTCTACGGAGTTTAGAAAAGAAAAAAAAATAAAACAAAACAGCCCCATAGCATTTTTAAAAAGTAATGCTATAATTATACTAAATATAATAGCACTTTTGAAAAAATGCTATAATCAAATGCTATTATAGGCCTCTTTTGTTGTAGTGAACCCAGGTACAATCCTGGCTAACTGGACAAACATCTGCTGCATCTGCTGCACCTTACTCGTCTGCTCCGCATATGCCGCTCTCGATTCTTCTAGCTGACCCTTCAACAACTGCACTTCAGTGGTCAGGTTGACTAATTCTGCAGATGGCTGAGATGAAGACCCGGCGCTGAGATCACGAACCCGACCCGCTCCCATTCCGCGTATCTCCCTACCACGCCTAACACCCAGTGTCTCCGTCATAATACGAAGACCGGCATCGGGATCGGGGACTGAGATCGACTCCAACGGAGTGTCCGGAGGGTACTGGCTGGCCACCTCCTCCAAATAACTCGCCTTCTTGGCGAGCATCTCAGCCTTCAAAATGTTATACACAAGTTAGGAATTAAGAAATCAAATACAAAAATTTAAATTTGTGAAATAAAACTAAAATATAAAAAACTAACGTGCTTCGCCTTGCCCTTGTCGTTGCCGGGTCGGGCATAAACATCCCCGTAGTTGTCGACCTCCGGAAATTGCGAACCAGCCTGAAAAAGAATGTAATGTTGACAAAAACTCAAACAATACTAAGGAATATATATATATATATATTAAATTAAATAATAGCGCACCTGACGATACGATTCCACCCGGTATGAGAAGGGCATGGAACCACCATGATGATCAATCCTTGCGGGTGCTTTCCGGTTCTGAAGATTGGCATTCGACTTCCTCTGTTAAATATTAAGCAAATTGGAAATGCACATATTAGTGTATACACAATAAAGGAATAACATAAGAAAAAATAATTTTGAAGTCCTAAAATGATATAACATACCAAAAATTCCGGACTCTGAAAATGAGTGCACAACCACTGCCACTGATCAAGCCGAGCTGCCATCTCCGGAGGAGGGCTGGCCAATGCCTCATTTGCCGATCCAAACATGTTATATTCTCTGTGCAACTCGTGCTTCCATTGTGCGTACACTTTTCTCAATAACTTCTCCATATACCTAGCTACATCCGGATCCTCCATCCGAATGTCATAGTTTACCTGAAAAAAATGCAATTATCAAATTGTTAGAAATGATCAAATTAATCATTTTATATTAATCGAAATATACTCACAGAAATGGAGCCCATAATGCTTCTCTTGATGGCGTCATCAATCTTTTCCCAACTGGGGAAAAGCATGGGGCATTCACCACGGATAATCGATCCGACAAAGGAAGCGAAAGTACTATGGACCTCCTTGCTCGGTCGTAGGTGACCTTGCTCAAGAACGATTCGAATCCTCTCGTTCGTCGTGCGAGTGATTCGTTATCCCCCTCGTGGTTTTCGTACCTAGAAAAGCAAATATAACATATTAATTTCACAGTAATCTTATAACATCTAAATAAAATTAAACATAAACACAAGTGATGTGAAAACATTTTTCTTACTCTCTGATGATGAGACAGTACGAGTGGATGATGCAACATTATCATATGCACCATAACGGTGACCCCGTCGGGCCCTCCGTGCCGACTGAATCGCAGACCCAGTACTAGATGAGAGATCTGAGGATATCGCCGGGGTCGAGTCGCCCTGGGCTATGAGGTCGGGCTGTACTGCAGGGGCAGGCTGGGCTGCAGGGGCGGACATAGATGCTGAAGTGGACCTCCGAGATCCACCCCTGTTCGAGATCAACTCATTTTTATATAATTGTTAATTAGTGAGCCATTTTTATTTAATAGTATGTGCCTCCAAGGCTCCAACATGCGTTATATTCATCTTATTGAATAGTTATTTAATTCATAATTTAATATTGTAATATAAATAAATTTGAGGTGTTATTTATATAATTATAAACTAGCTAGTGACCTATTTTTTTAACAGTATTTGTCTTCAGCGCGCTTTATATTCATCTTATATAACATGAAACCTACTATATAATTTAGTTTCTTCAATATTTTTTATCAATGTAGTAGATAATATGTTAAATAAATATATGGTCAAGTTTCATTCAAAATTTCCGTCGTTTTTGTCTAATTTTGACGAAATTGAAATTTTAATCTCAATTTTCACAAAAATTTCTGTCGAAATTTCCATCGAAAATTTTCTCGAAACCAAAATTTTACTTCTTGGTAATAAATACATAATTTTATATTTTAAAAGGTTTATAGTTTTAAATCTCTAAACCTTTGAAAATAGAAAATTTGAATTAATCCGATCTATATTAGTTCTAGAAGCTTAATTAAATTGCTATATTAGAATGTAAACCAAAAAATACATTAATTTTATATTTCCAACATATATAAGACTCAGTCAGCAGCGTTGGTCTTCTTTTATTTTGAAACCATTCAGTTAAGAATACAAGCTGAGAGAGTTTGGAGACCTGGACTTTATATATGTATAGAACAATTAATTAATACATACTATAAAAAGACAAAAGGACATAATTTTGTGAGAGTAGATTGAAAGAGCTCCGGCCTCCAACAAGAGTTGAAAGGAAATCCAAGTATATATTATTCATAAATATATATATAAGAAAAACTGTACTTAATTATATATTTATTTTATTAATTTAAACTCCGATCCCTCTTTATATATAGAGGCATATAGCTACTGGAATTGAACATATATTCCAGAGCAGATCAGTTATTTAGTCCAATTAGAAACCAGCTGGTACGTTTCTAAATTGGAAATGGAAGAAATACATGCAGCAGCTGAAGCATACTATAACCATGGCACTTTAGACCAAAAGGAACGAGCTATGGATTTCTTTCGGGCCATGGACACAAACCGTGACGGGCGAATCAACTGCTCTGAGTTCACCGAGTTCCTCCGGCAGCGCGGCTACACCATCGGGGACCCCAACCTCTTCGCAAGTCTGGACAGAAACGGAGATGGAGGCCTGGATTTCAAAGAAGTGCTCACTTTCTTCTACATCGTTCGAACCAGGAGCATGTGGTGCCAAGGGTGTGAATGTGGAGTGTACCTCTGCGGCTTGTATTTCACGTGCGTTACGTGCTTTGATGGAGTTGTTTACGATCCTAGGCTTCCTAGCTACGATCTATGTGCTGCCTGCTATGCCTCAAGCAATTTCCATCACCGCCATTCAAATTTCTTGGATAACCACATGTTGCTACGCTCCAAAAGAGGGCTGCTTCTTCCAAATGTTCCACCAAATCTCCACTTGGTAAAGATCGACTTTGATATATTTTTTTTGTACTACTATTAATTTGCTATATGTTAGAGGAATTAATCTTAGATGACTTCCCTTTTGGATTTGGATCCTTTACTAATCCTTCTTTGCTAATCTCATACTAATTAATAAAAATTACGTCGTTTTACGGTGTTAATTGATTCATAATAAAAACCGTTCATTTTTTAAATTAGCAGAAAATCTAAATTCACTTATGTTTTTGTGTCTTTTCTTTATCTTAATTTTGTAGTGCATGTATCTTTTCTCTACTTTTCCTAGATATATGGCTTTTAGTGTTCAGTTAATCCAAACTAGCGCTAGAGTTTCATATGTTTAATTTGGTTCTTTCACTCTGTACATTTTGAAGTTTTGAACTATGTATATGAATTATTGTGTGCTTAATACTTCAATTTCCATTCAAATGTGCCAAAAAGATGTATGTGCACATGCATGAAATTAATTGGTATACTTCTACAAATTGAAAAAATAGAGTAATGCTATCGGATCACATTTTGATATCACATTATGTACGTACCACCTCTCTGAGACTCATCAATACAAGTAGCTCCTACCTCTATTAGAGAAATGGTAATTTGGTACTAAAATGTGGTCCCAACATTATTGGAAAAATTAACTTATCATGTTTGATAATTAATGATGAAGTTAATATATAAGCGCTATATGATTAATTTGTGTTGCTCTAATGTTCTGTAATTTTAATTGATGTAGGCAATCACTAATCCAGTTCCGCAAAGTACTCCTCCAGTGTATATTCATAATTACAATGTTTGGCATCCACATCCACCTGAAAGGGTGAGTACTACGTTTTTTTGATTTCGTTGTCATGTCCATTTCGATCAGTGTTAATATTAAGGATTATAGGTGTATATATATATGAACTATTCGACAAAAAAAAAATTAAAAAATAAAGAAGAAAGAAAGGTGTATTTTCACATTGCATAGATGCTTAATTTTCTACTGATATATATATATATATATATATATATATTATGTGATGTTATCCTTTGTTTGTATATTTTCAGAATAGATGGTCATCATTGTTCGAAGCATTCAACCTATTTGAGATAGCTCTTGCTACTGCAAGTGTCGCTACTGCTTTTTCTAATTGTGCAATTATGTGATGTTATATACAACAAAGGTTTGCTTGGAGCGAGTACTCTAGTTATTAATTAGTTTCTATGCTAGAACTAAATAATAATTCTAGAGCTACTAAATTTGAGCTCCAGAGGCTTTTTATTGAACTTCAACATTTAGGTTTATTAGTTAAATGTGTTTTTTTTTTTTTTTTTTTAATAAAAGTTTCTTGTATTTGTGTGTGTTACGTTTTTTCACTTTAATAAAAGTTTGTTGGATATTAGTATCAATGATATTGAAGGAAATTGGACGCATATCAACTCATATTGAGTGGCATGGGTGAACGTACTATGATTTTATAAAAGAAAATAAAATACTTAATTAAAAACCGATTGACAATAGAAGGATAAGTCAAAACTCTTATATGCAATTATAAGGCTATAATTTTCTAACGTGAAACGACACATTCCACATTCCACATTCCACATTCCACATTGTCACATATAATATATATATATATATAATTCTAAAATTCTACACATATAGACATAGATTTAATCACTAATTTTTTTATGCTTTGGAAACCGAAGCCCAAAACCAAAGCAACTACGTACACTACAACATCTCTAGCAATAGAGACATCAACAAAATCAGAAATATATATTGCATATAGCAAAGGGAAGTCAAAAGATCGGCTGCAAATTTAATTACTAAACAAATATTGCATGCAATACTTAAATGAAATATATATTGTTAACTATTGTTAATTTCTAATTAACTTGCCCAATTGTTAACGTACAGATAAAAAAATATAAAAAAGTTGCCCAGTGACTAATTAATTAAGGTTTGTATCACAGAAATCAAACGACTGGGGACTAGTTATATAATTGTAACAAAACCCAAAAGTCTAAGAAATAATTTACATATAGTAAGAATTTATAATTTACTTAAAAAAGGACAATCTTTCTAGAGAACGACTGAGCATACACGCGCGCAAGGAGTTGACTTAATGCAAGGAGTGGACTTGACGCAAGTTGTCGCTATGAAAGAGCTTATTTGTCGGGTTGTCTATCTTGTCCTGCTTTCTGCTTTCATTTTCTTTGTTAATGAATAATTAGATCGATCGATCGTGAACACGGTTTGTCAACTTGCACTTGCAGGCTGCAAGTCAAGTGTTCTTGGTCTTCCTGTCTTGGACTGTGTCTTGGTCTTGTCTTCCAAGCCTTCATTTCAAGTATATGTGTGTATACAGAGAGCCAGGTAGTGTCGACATCTACATTAATTTATAAAAATATTTAAAAAGGCATGAAAAAAAAAGGAATATGTGTGTATGTCTAATGTTTTGTGTCTATAGTTCGAGATTATTCTGTATAACTGATATATTGACAAGTGTATAATTAGTTTATGTGTTATAATATGAGTGGATGTTATTAATATTATACTCTACTAATATAAACACATCGTCCAATAATATTCTTATACGTTGAATTGGTTATATCATATAACGGTATATCGATTATATCTTATAATTTTTCCTACAGTTCAATGATAAGAAGGATTTATTTTTCTACACAGACTTAAAAAATAAATAAGTTTAAACAAAAATTCATTTAATTATATATTTAACTATGTTATTATCAGATAATTCGAATATATTTTTTTTGTTCTAAAGAAGAGGGAATCGAACTCTGAGTGTTGGGAAAAAAATTATGATCATGTCTATAACTTTATTCCCATTTTCCCATAAGGAATTAGCATTGGGCTTGAGGCCTAAGATTTGAATTTGAAGTCAATATCGAAAATCAAGATTTGAGGCCCAAACCAACAAGATGGCCCAATGTTAAGGCCCGTGTAAGTGTAAACTTCTTAAACATGGGCGAAGAGGAATTGAGGCTCTCAGCAATACTTGGCCGAAAGAATCTTCAAGGACGAAGGCACACAAACATTTGTATGATGAGACATGTCCAGAAAGCTGGCAAAAAGGCTGGTTCTAGCTGTCCTAATGCCAGAAATTTAGATCACTTCCAGAGTGTACACTTGTTAGCAATGCCAAAAGGAAGGATTAGGGTTTTGGGTTGCTGGACTATAAATATTGCATTAAAAGGACGCTAGAGGTCCAGTAATATAGATCGAATCCTAGTCTTGCACGTGGCAGAATCATTTTCGACTATAACAAATTAGAATGTATTTTAAATGAACATTCATATTATATATATATCCTAAAAAAAGAATCTATATTTAGACCTGGCAAAACTTGCCACGACCCGTTAACACGATCCGGAACAACCTGCAAATTTGCGGGTTTGGGTTGGAGCTTAATGGGTCGTGTCAAAATCGTGTTGACCCGATAACAACCCGTTAAGATAACGGGTCGTGTCAGTGCCAACCCACAAAACCCGTTAGACCCGTTAAGAAATAAGGGCATTTAAGTAATTTCATATACTTGACAAAAACAACCATAACCTAATTTCACTTCAACACTCACTCAGCCGCCTCCCCCCAACTCTCTCTCTCTCTCTCTCTCTCTCTCTCTCTCTCTCTCTCTCTCTCTTTCTCTCTCTCACATGCACACACACACATAGAGTCACAGACTCAATCTCTTAACAAACCCAAAAGTCCACAACTCAGAGAAGGCTTGAAGCCTTAAACCAGAGCGTGAGATAGCAGAAGAAGGCTTCGGACGATGTGATCGACGCTCAATCTCTCACTGGAGCATGGATCGATGGCTTCGGGGAGTGTCGACTCGAAGAAGAAGAGCACGGGGTGAGCTTGAACCAAAGCATCTGCAAGCTGAGTTCGTCGCCATCGCTGTCGTACGCGTCGAGTTCTTCATCGTCGATGTCGTACGCGTCGAACGAAGCCATTTCTCTCAGCTTTGTTTCTCTCTCTCTCTGTAGAAACAACCCCATGGATTTCCAGAAGAGGAGAATCCAATTACTGCTATTCATAGTTGGCATCATCACCCTCTGTATCGTAGGTACACATATATATTTTTAGATATATATATATCAATGTTTGCTTAAAATTCTGAAGGAAAACGGTAATTAGAATTCAAATTAGAATTTTTGCATTTACTTTCCACTGGAAAATGAAATTCTTAGCTAATTGAATTTGTAAAAAACTGTCATTTTTTTAGAATATTTGATATTTTGATCTTAAATCATACTCTTCATGTTGGGTTGCAGCGAAAATTCGAGAAGAAGGGCGACAGAAGTAAAGATAGAAATAGAAAGAAATGGTTTTACCAAGGATTGGGTATTCTTTGAAAATTAGTCTCCTATGTATATTTGTCCGATGGATCGGTGTGGAGTCTGTAATTTATGTAATTTTTGGAGTATTGTAATTTGTAAAACATATATTAATTATAATTTTATTTAAAAATATTTATTTTCTTAACGGGTAGAACGGGTCGTGTCGTGTTCACCCGTTAAGAAAACGAGTCGTGTTCGTGTTGGGGTTTTTGTCACTCGTAGTTTAACGGGTCGTGTCATGCTTGACCCGAACCCGCAAAACACGACCCGTTTGCCAGGTCTATCTATATTGAATGTCAACATAGTTTTCTCGAATCGATCACTATATTACAAATCTTAAGTAATTTATCATTATTTTTTTTTTTTAGAAATGATTTTTGAAAAAATAACCTACCACATATAAAAGGTTCAAAATGATTCTTTAATTGGGTAGTCGTGCCACGTGTCTTGTACAAGGACTATAATCCTCTACCCATTTCCCTACCATGCTTTTAATCTTGGCCATCAACCCTTCCACCTCTTCCCCTTTTTATCTCTCTATACTCTCTCTTTGATGGCCAAGATTAAAGCATGGGAAGGAAATAATTAGGGAATCTTGGTCCCTTGTACAACCTCTAATTATGAGTACATGTATGCTTATTTCAGTTAAAGCTTACATTTTCTTAAAATAAACAATATATATGATGTCGTAGCATAGAATGGTAGTACCATACACATGGGTAGGCAACCCTATTCAATAATTTCTCCATGAAAACGTCCACACTCTTGAAGCTCCTGCGCATATATACTATATGCATTACAAAACAGAAAATATGGATAATTAGGTAGTCATTATTTCTAAAAGTCGATTAAACCATTAATTAGAATAATTTTTTGAGAGGAAAAAAAAAAACACTCAATCCAATTATTTTGTTTAGGATTTAAGTTTTAGTTTTAGGGAGAAAAGCAATTTATGAGAGAAGATAACCCAAATGCAAAATCCGTTGGATTCTTTGAGAGAGAAAATAGCAACAATTAATCCATGGGAGAAGATCAAATTGTTGTTCAAAATTTTTTTTGTGATAAGAAGATTTCAAATTTTGAATATGGAGAGGATAACAAACTAAGTATAAATACAAACCATTAGATTTGGGTTAAATAAGATGATCTTTCAATAAATATGATATTAATTTCATATTAAAAATAGATGGTGATGTGTATAATCACCAAAAAAATAAAAGAATGATGTGTATTATTTAATTTTGTCACATAGGATTAGGGCACATATATTTCGTGCCCTAATAGGAAACAAAATCTTTTCCCAAAAGGAAACTATAGAGAAAGAACATTTGTTTTTGTGGAAAGTGACCGTACGTGGCCGACTTCCTACAGATTCTGAATATGCTGTCGTTTGCCATTTTTTCTTGTCGTATGGGGTCCCTGGATGTTGATATTGGAAGGTCCCTGGAAACCATACGCCTCTATATATACATCATGTATACACACACCCTCTTGCAATTTATAACTTCCCTTGCTAGCTAGCTATATAGCTAGGCCGCAAGGTCCTCTATCAAGACCAGAAATCAATGGAGTTGAGCCAAACGGCATTCGTTTATTACAAAGATGCCCCAGACGACATCAAGCTGCTGGTGGAGGAGTTTTTCTTAGAGATGGACCGCGACGCCAACGACCTAGGAAATATCTTTGCTTCCACTCAGTGTACAATTATGTGAAGAGTTTATTATATATGACAGCAAGTTGTATATACAGACTGCTCTCTTTCAAGTCAACACGGGAGTAGATCTACAGTTTTGTTTGGGGTTGACTATTGGATAATGGTGCTTCTGGATGTCTGGGACCCTAGGTTGTTTTGAATTTATTAGTTGTGGTTTTGATAGAAATAAGATTGTTATTATCCGCATTTGTTTTGCTGAGTTATAGGAGATGATTGTTTTCCAGTCTCCTATAAATAAGTCTTGTAACTCTTTAGTTGAATTAAGCAATTACATTCTTTTTTATGGTATCAGAATTTTCGATCTAGAGCCTTTTGTACACTAGTTATCTTCTCATTCTAAATTCGTTATCAATTGGCAATGGTTGCCACAGCTACATATCCTTTTCATGCTACTCTCAATTAATGTAGCTAACTTTGTCTCTATCAAGTTAACCCAAACATCCAGAAGCACCATTATCCAATATTGACCCGATTTCTGTTGCCTTGGTTTTTTGTTGTTTTTTTCTTCTATTTTCTTTGTGTGGTGGGGTTAATTTTTTTTTGTTGGGTCATTTAAACCAGTCCCACTTTGTAAGGCCTTCCACTATGGTAAAGCCATTTTTTGTGACCCAAAACCCATTTTGGGTCACAAATAGTGCTGTGACCCAATTCTCCCATTTATGGTGCTGTGACCCATTTTGGGTCACAGTGTTTTATACATATTTAAAATATGCCTAATATTGATTAAGTGATATTTAATTGATAATTTTAAATTTAAAGTATAATAAAAATGATTCTAGTGATCTTATTTTAATGAGATCTTCAAAATAAGGTCAATATTGAATATATTTAAAATAAGAAAATTTCATAAATTAGACAACATAAGCCTTACAACATCGGGACTTCAACAACCACAAACAAGAAAAACAACACGATGATTTAAAGGAAAAACAAGTACAACATGATCACTAAAAGGAAAAAAAAACAAGAACAATACGATGATTTAAAGAAAAAACAACAACAACAATCATAATGAGAACAATATTGACGAACCATGATCCAGGTCGTCAATATGTTGGGGCAAGTGGTGGGTTCCCCTCTCGGATCCAGATGTGCTCAATCAAATTAGTTTTTAGGGATTCGTTGACATTTCGGTCCCTAAGCAAATTCCGACGAACATTCATCTCAGGTAATGATGATGGAGCGGCACCGGTCGGACATGGTTCTACACCTTCGTATTCAGCTTCTGCCCTTCTAGTGCTCGCTTCTGGGTCTATTGGGTCATCCCTACCGTCATCCTCAGGGCGCTCATCCTCCACGATCATATTGTGCAATATTATGCACGCCTTCATGATATACCCAAGCTCAATCGGACGCCAATAACGAGCAGGTCGTTTTATAATCTGCCACCGGGCTTTTAAAATTCCGAACGCCCTCTCCACATCCTTCCTGTATCCCTCCTGTCGAGCGGCAAACAACTTATGGTGGGGAAGAACGGGACTGTGCAATGTAGTGATAAGAGTTGACCATTGAGGGTAGATCCCATCTGCAAGAAAGTATGGAATGGTGTAGTCTATCCCATTCACAGTGAATTTCACCCTGTGGTTTCGGCCGGAAATCATATCATCAAAGAGATGAGAACAGTCCAGCACATTGATATCATTATTCGACCCAGGTATACCAAAATTTGCATGCCATATCCACGTGTCGTACCCAGCAACGGCTTCAAGGATAACTGTTGGGACACGATAATGCCCACGGTACACAGCTTGCTCGGCCATTGGGCAATTTTGCCATACCCAATGCATGCAATCCAAGCTACCAATCATACCTGGAAATCCTCTACGGCTCCCCTTTCGCAAAAGTTTCCTCAAATCGGTCGGAGTAGGCCTCCGGAGATACTCTAGTCCGAAGACGTCAGTGATGGCTCTCACGAACTTCAAGAATGATTGTCGTATGGTGGTTTGGCTAATGGTCATTGACTCTGAGACCAAATCATATGGAATGCCATATGCCATCACCCGCAGTGCTGCAGTCACCTTTTGGTGAGGTGTGCAACCCACTCTACCGACGGCATCAACTGTTGGCCGGAAATACTCATCCTGGAGGCAGACCGCTTCGAGAATTCTATTGAATAGCGGTTGGTGCATGCGGTATCGCCTGCGGAAAGTCACGGTGTCCTCGATTGGCGAGGGGATGAAGTAGTTGTCCATGAGACGTTCGTGGGCGGCTTCTCGATTCCGGTGTGTGTACCGGCGATTTGAAGAAGTACCGCCATGCCTTGGTGTACCGGCGACGACGGTATGACCCATTGACACAATCAACTTACCCACCATCTCCCTTCCATCCTCTTCCCTATCCCATTCAGCATCAGAGTCCGAAGACGAGGAGGAGGATGAATACACATACAAAGTATTCATTTGGGTGTTTATGGAATGAGAAATGATCCTGAAATAAGATTGAGTGTAACATGGTAAATATAGTGGTATTTATACTGAAACCACTTGCATTTGAGATAAGGAATGAATAGTCCACATTCATTTGCTTTATGATGGTGTAGTCATTTCATGCATCAGTCTTATCTACTGTAAAGCATGCATCAGTCTTATCTACTGTAAAGCATGCATCAGTCTTATCTACTGTAAAGCATGCATCAGTCTGTGGTTAATAAGGGAGAATCCAATGTTGGGTGGAAATGCAAACATTAATTGAATAAATAGCAAACCATGACTTAAAACAAGATTGACGTTCAAATTAAAGGATACAATTAAAGAGCAAACATAATTTAAAACAAGATTAACATTCAAACTAAAAAACACAATTAAAGAGCAAGGTCTAATTCTAATTATTAGGCGGGTACCCCTGGTTTGAGTGAGTGAGGTTGGAAAGATCCGGGTAGTATCCAGATGGAGTGGACTCCGAATGGTGGTTAGCACGCATTTGCCTCCTTGCAATGACTTCAGCCATCTTTTGCTCCCAATACATCCGTTGCCCATCATTCATTTTGGAGAGGTCTTGGCCCATAATATTTTGTTCTTCCCATTCTAGCTGCCTCTCGATCCTCATCCTTTCTCTTGCTTCCTTTGCGGCGTCTCTTTCACTCCTTGCACGCTCTCTGTCAACTCTCGTTTGTATGAAAATCCTTGAATTTTCATTATAATGATCTACTGCCTCAACCATATGAGTTTGGACGGGCTCGGCTGCCTTGGCCCGTTTTGCATGGTTTCTCCCTGGTGGCCTTGGCCGCGAGGAACCGCATGGTTGGAATGGTGGTGGGTTTTCGTCCTCGCCAAGTGGTATGACTGGATCGGTCTCCTCGGGATCATCATCGGCGGGAGTGTCGGCATCGTCGGTGGCGGGGGTCTCTGAATCACTAACCCGAACAGGAGCATGAACGGCAGCATACTTTGCACTTTCCTTTATTTTTTCCCAAATGTGCACCCATGGAAACTTGAATCCAGTCTTGTTTCGAAAGCCTTCAAGTGCTTGCGTAAACTACAATAATAAAATAAAAATTAAAATATATAAATTTTCTTGTGGAAATGCAAACATAACTTAAATAAATAGTAAATTTGCTACATTTATAAACAAAACAAAAACCATAATCATACAAATATATAAATATGCTTGATAGATAAACAAAATAGTGAAAATACAATATAATAATATCATTATACAAATATGCTACATTTATAAACACAACCAAAAATATGCATACAAATATATAAATATGTTTGATACATATACAAAACAATAAAATAGTAATACCATTATACAAAGTATGCTTCATTTATAAACAAAACATATAATAATTATACAAATATATAAATATGCTTGATAATTGGATAAAACAAAAAATAATCATGCAAATATATAAATGCATAAAAACTTACCACATTGGCATCATTTGCACCGCTTGCACGCATTCGCTCGGCCTCCAATAAGCAAGCATAAAATTTGTTGCAATCACGCGCAATATCTTTGAATCGTGCTTTAACACCGCCAACCTTACGAATTGTTTCACCCCCCATGTTACGCTTGAAAATTTCATAAATTTGTTCCCAAAGCATGGCGGCTCTAATTTGGGCACCAAGACAACCGTCGGGAGACCTCTCTAGGTATGCCATCACTAGGGCTTCATCTTCAGCTACCAACCAAGCACTTCCTCTTGGAGCCATGAGAAAGAAAAAAAAATTTTGTGTAAATTTGGTAAACAAAGGTTGTAAATTGTGATGAAACCATATGAGTGTTGTGTGATATATATAGACATCCTTGAAAATATAGCTGTTGGAGGGTTTGGGGAATTTTTTAAAATTTTTTCGAAATTTTTTGGCAATTTTTCGGATATTATATCTATTTTAAATGATTTATTAAATATTTGTTAAAAAAAAAAAAAAAAAGGCCGATCTGGACCGTTGATTATCAACGGTCCATTAATCTCAGCCGTTGATCCATCACCCGGCCCATCTAAAAAAAAAAAAAAAAAAAGGCAAAACGCAGCAGCCGTTGATCACCAACGGTCGGCCGATCTGGACCGTTGGTGAGAAGGAAGCCAGCCACGCGTCAAGCTTCGTCCTCGCCAGGCGCTGCAACCGAGCCAGCACGTGACGTCAGCCGACATCTGCGTCAGCAACTGCAGCCTTCCGTCAGCAGCAACAGGCGCGGGCCCCACCTCCTTTTCAGCTCAGCAGCCGGTTCTCTCTCTTCACGTGGGCTGCTTTTGGATTTGGGTCACAACACATTTTGGGTCACACATGAAACCCACTTCTGGGTTACACTTTGGGTTACACCCTGAATTGGGTCACACATTCCGGCCCGTAGTGTTAAAGTGTGACCCATTTGTGGCCCAAAATGGGTTTTGGGTCACACAATCCGGCAGCATAGTGGAAGGCCTTAGGGAGGGATATAGTGAGCTTTACCCTTCAAAATACATATCTCAATGTATGCATAATTTAATCCCTAAATGACTAAATTTCACACCTTAAATTAAATTTCTAATAATAGAATAAAAAATCTAAATTCAGCTCCAATGCCCAAATATTTAAATCTAAATTAAATTTAAAAACAAAAAAAAATATAATAGAGTTAGAAATTATAAATACCAAGAGGCAAGAGAAGATGTATTGATTGTTGCACTTGCAAAGAAAGCACGTGAGAGCAGATGCAGAGCACTAGAGAGATTGGGGCCACAGGCCACTGCTTGTCGATGATAGAGACAAGAGAAGAAAGTTTTGGTTGTTTGCTCTTTTCTGTCTCTGTGATGATCGACAATATGTTGGGGTGATGTTTTTTTGTTTACTCCTTTTTAATTTGGGTGGGTTGTGAGCTGTGGGCTTCAATACATAGTTTTTTAAAACAAAAAATTGAGGTAGGCAGTGTCTGGACGTGTGTAAGTGTTGTCTTTTTTAATTGGAGGTGGGCTGTGGGCTGAATAGCCTGAATACATACATAGCTTAAAATATATATATATATATATTAGGGTGGGTTGGCACTATGATAATCCGTCCTTGGTATATACAAGAAGTTTTAAACAATGTATATATACATTTAAGCCATAATGAAGTATTAATTTTCAATTCATTCTGAATTGTAATTTGATGATTGGAATAAACTTTTTATTTTCTAAATCTTTATTACCATCAATACAACAAATTAAATAAATTAAAAACTGTTAATCATTTAATTCAATGGTTATCATTTCAAATAGTTAACACTTAACACAATTATTATGTTGGTCTAAGTATTTAATTATAATTTACTTAAAAAAAGGAAAAGCGCGACCTTTCACAGGACGACTTAGCATCAATTAATGCAAGGACTTGAGTTAACCCAAGTCGCCATGAAAGGGATTTTTTCGTCGGATTGTGTCCAAGAGTCTTGGTCTTTTGTCTTGGAGTGCACGCGTTTTGTTCTTTCTCTCTTGAAGGACCATATCAATTTATTTTAGTTCCAAATTAATCTAGCCATTATAAAACCCGGCCAATTCTTTAAAAACAAAAAACAAGATCTACATAATATTGGAAATGGAAGAATTACATGAAGCAGCTTCTGCATACTATGCCCATGCCACTCAAGAACAAAAGAACATAGCATGGTCTTTCTTTCAAGCCATGGACACAAACAAAGACAAAACTGTCAGCTGCTCCGAGTTCAGAGAGTTCCTTGAGCAAAGCAGCTACAGATGGATCATCACCGGCGACCCGACCCTGTTCACAAAACTGGACCGGAACAACGACGGACGCCTGGATTTCCCGGAAGTCCTGACTTTGTACTACATCATTAAAACGAGGAGCATCTGCTGCCGGACTTGTCAGGTGCCCCTCTGCGGCTTGTACTTCACGTGCGTTGCTTGCTTTGATGGAGCTGATCATCCCTATGATTTATGTCCTGTATGCTATGGCACAGGGAATTTCGTTCACCCCCATTCATATTTCTTGGATAACCACGTTTTCCTACGCTCCAAAAGAGGCCTTCATGCATCTACTAAACCAAATCTCAACATGGTAAGCAATGTACGTTGTTGTTATTTCGATTCAAGCTAGTTTACTTTTGCCTGATTGCTCATTTAAGATGCTGTGTCATCTCTTTCATGTAGGCAATCACTGCAGCTCCACAGACTCCTCCAATCAATAATGTTCATTTTTATAATAGTAATAATTTTTACTCTGTTCCAGCCGTACCTCAAGCGGTGAGTGACAATTATTTGATTTCATACAGTGTTAAAAGGATTATATATAGGTGTACATGAACTAGTTAACTTTCACATTATTCAACCAATAGAAAAGAAAGAAAGAAAGAAAGGTGCATTTTCATGACATTGTGGTAATTCTCTTCGGATATATATGTGATGTTTCCTTTGTAAATTTTCAGAATACATGGCCATCATTGTTCGAAGTATTTGACGTGGCTCTTACTGCTGCAGTTCTGGCTGCTAATTGTGCAATTATGTGATGACGTGATCTTATTACAAAAAAGGGATTCATTAGAATTTAGTTAGTCTCTATACATGCATTTATTAAATGATATTGTTAGAACCACCAAATTTCGTTTCAATATTACATATTAGTCAGAGAATTGTGCGAAGCAAATCTTATTTGAAGGAAAGAGTCTATGTTTAAGATTTACGTTTTAAATCCCATGGATCATGACATTTTGATATTGAATTTCAACATTTAGGTCTCTTTTTTTTTTTTTTTTTTTTGACCAAGTGAAGAATTCCATTAAAAAACGAAGTCCACAGACAATACAAACAACATAAAAGAGGCCAGAAGTGGCCATGCCCCCCCCCCCCCCACCAATATTTTTCAACCCCTTTAATATATATATATATATATATATGCGACATAATAATGAATTTGAAAATAAAGTTTCAATAACTAAGCATTTGGCCCCCCCCACTCTCCATAAATAATGTTTTGTGATTTGTTTTTGGCCCCCCAAAATTTAAAAATCTTGCTCCGCCCTTGTATATATAATTAATTCTAAAATTCTACACATATAGACATAAATTTAATCACTAATTTTTTTGATGCTTTGGAAACCGAAGCCCAAAACCAAATTAAACAACTACACTACAACATCTCTAGCAATAGAGACACCAACAAAATCAGAAATAAAAATACAACTGATAGAAGGAGGAGGCACATGCATCCAGTGAACACTGGGGTCCAAGCCATAGCAAAGGGAAGCCAAATGATCTGCTGCAAATTTAATTACTAAACAAATATTGCATGCAATACTGAAATGAAATATATATATACATATATATTGTTAACTATTGTTAATTTCTAACTTGCCCAATTGTTAACAGATAAAAAAATATAAAAAAATTGCCCAGTGACTAAATTAATTAAGGCTTGTATCACGAAATCAAACAACTAGGACTAGTTATATAATTGTAACAAAACCTAGGGACTCCCAGTGTATAAGATCAGATACAACAATAGGAACATCATAAACACATTTGATAGTAATTCGATCATAAATTCACTAAAATTTACACAATATTGCAATAATTAAATGAATTATATATTTATAATTTAAAAAGAGAGGACTTTTTGACCAAAAAATTAAACAAGAGAAAGGCCTACCTTTCCAGTGAACGACTTGGCACAAAAACGCAGTGGTTGACACGCAAGTCGCCATGAAAGAGCTTCTTTGTCAGCGGGTTATGTTGTCCTCGATCCATATATGTGCAAGTCTTGGTCTTTCTTTCTTGGACTGTGTCTTAATGTCTTGGTCATTTTGTCTATTTTTGTTGAGAGGGGGGCAATAATAACCTTTCAAGAAACAACAAGTAATACAACTAATTAATAGCTTCTTATACAGTATAGCCTATTCCAACATATGGCTTTCTTTGACCGAGTTCCTCTCCAACGTAGAGGTCATATTTTTGGCCAACCATCCATTAATAATGAGAGCCATTCATTTTTTTTTTGGTCATTTTAATATCATCATCGTTAATTTTATTTTTATTAGATAGACATTTGTGTTTGCATATAGAGTTTTTTTATCTTTTAATTTTGATATAAGGAAGCAAGGTTTGAACTTGAAGCTCTTAATTGAAAAAAAGACATATATATTACTTGACCAGTAGACTAGCTAAATATATCTAGGTTGTTTGTGTGATCTAGGTTGTTTGTGTGCATAGTTTAAATGATCATAGTTTGTTTGATTTTCTACAAAAAAAATATATCATTAGCAAGGAATCAAGGATCCTATGGGATGTTTGCACAATTTTATCAAATAGATCGTTATTATTGTCTGTGTTTAAATAACTAAACATTTTTCAACTTAACTGATTTTTACAAAGACGACCATACCCTTAAATAAACCTAGCTAGCTATATACATACACGATGGCAAGTTCCAACTATTGAACTATATTGCGGAGTGACTATGGTGAGAATATTTATAGACTTAAAACTCATCTATCTACTTTTCCTAGATATATGGCTTAGCTTTTAGTGTTCAGTTAATCCAAACTAGCTAGAGTTTCGATCATATGTTTGGTTTTTTCGCAGTGGTTGACACGCAAGTCGCAATGAAAGAGCTTCTTTGTCAGCGAGTTATGTTGTAGGTCCTAGATCCATGTGCATGTCTTGGTCTTTCTTTCTTGGACTGTGTCTTAATGTCTTGGTCATTTTGTCTTTTTTTTGTTGAGAGGGGGGCAATAATTTCAAGAAACAACAAGTAATACAACTAATTAATAGCTTCTTATATTAAGGATTATATATAGGTGTATATATATGAACTATTCGACAAAAAAATTAAAAAATAAAGAAGAAAGAAAGGTGTATTTTCACATTGCATATGTGCTTAATTTTCTACTGATATATATATTATGTGATGTTTTCCTTTGTTTGTATATTTTCAGAATAGATGGTCATCATTGTTCGAAGCATTCAAGCTATTTGAGTTAGCTATTGCTACTGCAAAGTGTCGCTACTGCTTTTTCTAATTGTGCAATTATGTGATGTTATATACAACAAAGGTTTGCTTGGAGCGAGTACTCTAGTTATTAATTAGCTAGTTTCTATGCTAGAACTAAATAATAATGCTCCAGAGGCTTTTTATTGAACTTCAACATTTAGTTAAATGTGTTTTTTTTTTTTTTTTTAATAAAAGTTTCGTGTATTTGTGTGTGTTCTTTCACTTTAATAAAAGTTTGTTGAATATTAGTATCAATGATATTGAAGGAAATTGGACACATCAACTCATATTGAGTGACATAGGTGAACGTACTATGATTCCATAAAAGAAAATAAAATACTTAACTCAAAATTGATTGACAATAGAAGGATAAATCAAAACTCTTATATGCAATTATATAAGGCTATAATTTTTTAACGTGGGACAACACGTACACTCACATTTTCACATATAATATATATATATATAATTAATTCTAAAATTCTACACATATAGACATAAATTTAATCACTAATTTTTTGGATGCTTTGGAAACCGAAGCCCAAAACCAAAGCAACCATACTACAACATCTCTAGCAATAGAGACACCAAGAAAATCAGAAATAAAAATACAACTGATAGAAGGAGGAGGCACTTGCATCCAGTGAACACCAGGGTCCAAGCCATAGCAAAGGGAAGCCAAATGATTTGCTGCAAATTTAATTACTAGACAAATATTGCATGCAATAGTTAAATTAAATATATATTGTTAACTATTGTTAATTTCTAACTTGCCCAATTGTTAACGTACGGATAAAAAAAATATAAAAACATTGCCCAGTGACTAATTAATTAAGGCTTGTATCACAGAAATCAAACAAGTGGGGACTTTTTTTTTTTTTTTGTTGGTCAAACAAACAACTGGGGACTAGTTATATAATTGTAACAAAACCCAAAAGTCTAAGAAATAATTTACATATAGTAAGAATTTATAATTTACTTAAAAAAAAGGACATTAATCTTTCTAGAGGACGAGTGGACGACTGAGCATACACGCAAGGAGTGGACTTGACGCAAGTCGTCGCTATGAAAGAGCTTATTTGTCGGGTTGTCTTGTCCTGCTTTCTGCTTTCATTTTCTTTGTTAATGAATAATTAGATCGATCGATCGTGAACACGGTTTGTCAACTTGCACTTGCAGGCTGCAAGTCAAGTGTTCTTGGTCTTCCTGTGTTGGACTGTGTCTTGGTCTTGTCTTCCAAGCCTTCATTTCAAGTATCTATGTGTATACAGAGAGCCAGGGAGCGTCGACATATACATTTATAAAAATAATTAAAAAGGCATGAAAAAAAAGGAATATATGTGTATGTCTAACGTTTTGTTTTGTGTCTACAGTTCAATGATGAGAAGGGTAGGGTTTATTTTTCTACTCATACGTAAAAAATAAATAAGTTTAAACAAAAATTCATTTAATCATGCCATAAATTCAAGTTACTTATAGAGTGTAAACTTGTTAGCAATCCCAAAAGGGAAAGACTAGGGTTTTGGGCCACCTCGACTATAAATGTTGCACTAAAAGGACGCTAGAGGTCCAGTAATATAGATCGAATCCTAATCTTACATGTGGCAGAAGCATTTTCGACCATAACAGATTAGAATGTATTTTAAATGAACGTTCTTATATTATATATATATATATATCCTAAAAAAAAATCTATATTGAATGTGAACACAATTTTCTCGAATAGATCTCACTATATTACAAATCTTAAGTAATTTATCATTATTTTCTTTTTTTTTTCAGAAATGATTCTTGAAAAAATAACCTACAACATATAAAAGGTTCAAAATGATTCTTTAATAGGGTAGTCGTGCCACGTGTCTTGTGCAAGGACCATGATCCTCAACCCATTTTCGTACCATGCTTTTAATATTGGCCTTCAATCCTTCCACCTCTTCCCCTTTATATCTCTCTATACTCTCTCTTTGATGGCCAAAATTAAAGCATGGTAGGAAAATGGTTAGGAAATCTTGGTCCCTTGTACAACCTCCAATTATGAGTATATGTATGCTTATTTCAATTAAAGCTTACATTTTCTTAAAATAAACAATATATATATGATGCCGTAGCATAGAATGGTAGTACCATACACATGGTTAGGCAACCCTATTCAATAATTTCTCCATATATGAAAACGTCCACACTCTTGAAGCTCCTGCGCATACTATATGCATTACAAAACAGAAAATATGGATAATTAGGTAGTCATTATTTCTAAAAGTCGATTAAACCATTAATTAGAATAATTTTTTGGTGAAGAAACTATTAATTAGAAAGTAAACCCAAAATATAATAATTAATTTCATACTTTAAACATAAGACTCGGTCTATTTTTGGAATTGATTCAGTCAACGATCATATTACATCTAGCAACTGGCTATTGATATATTCCAAACCAGCACAGTAATTTGTTTAAATTAGTTCCAAAAAACCATTATAAAACCACCAGACAGCTATAGCTAATTAAGCTCATATTGGAAATGGAAGAACTACACGCAGCAGCTTGGGCCTACTATACCCACGGCACTCCCGAGCTCCAGGGCCTAGCACGGTCTTTCTTCCAATCCATGGACACGGACCGCGACGGTCGAGTCAGCTTGGCCGAGTTCTCCATGTTCATCCAGCAGAGCGGGTACAATTGGGTCATCAACGACCCCAACTTCTTCGCAAAACTCGACCGGAACCGGGACGGCGGGCTGGACTTCGCGGAAGTGCTCACTTTCTACTACATCGTCAAGACCAGGAGCAATATCTGCTGTCACGGCTGCGGCGACTACCTCTGCGGCTTGTACTTCACGTGTGTCACATGCTTCGACGGGCAGTGCCCGTACGACCTCTGCGCTGTGTGCTATGGCAATAGCAACTTCCATCACCACCATAGCTTTTTCTTGGATAACCACATTTTGCTGCGCTCCAAAAGAGGGCTCCCTCCTTGTGCTACACCAAATCTCAACATGGTAAGCATCCAGCTTTTGCTATTTGGACCATATTAATTTACTTACAAATTACAGTATTTGCTAATCATATATATTGAATCTTTATATGAAATAGATGATTCGTTTAGTAAACGTGTTCCAAATAGTTATATTCGTGTCATGTATATATATCCATTTTTAATAAATTAACTATATACAAACAATATTAATTTATGAATCACATCTGAGATTTAATAGTATAGGTTATATATATATATGTGGACTATTATATTTCAATGTCTTAGTTAGAGATGTCATGTACGTGTGGTTCATATATGCATATAAAATGTACAATGTGACATTTTATATTCTTTTAGCATATAAATAAGCGGAATTTGAGTTGGGTTAAACTCGTTCAACCCAATAATATCACTTTGATTCCAACTTGGAACCTATCACTTTCCTATACATTCGAATGTCAACTCATGGACCAATTTTCATTGGGTTGTTGTGTACCCCAAAAAAAAGAATCATTCGGTTGACTTGAATGTCAACTCATGGCCAAACTTGCTATTTCTATTATGCTTTAATCATGGTACCATGTTTAATTTTCAATGAGTTTGAATTAAGTCTTTAATTAATATTAAACCAACTAGCTGATCAAGTAGTAGAGAAGAAGTAGTAAAAAATGTTAATTAATTAGGATTGGAATATAGATTCCGGCCGGTTCTATCCCATTCAAATGTACCATCGAAATGTACGCATGCAAGAAATATACCTCTAAAAATTAACCTAATTATTTGCTGATTCAAGTTGCTCTATCATTGATGTAGGCAATCACTCCAGTTTCACAGACTCCTCTAGTGATTTATCATAATTACTACGTTTCAGATGTACCTGAAAGGGTGAGTACGTTTATTTGATTTCATTCTCATGTCCATTTCATTGTTACACACACTAATTTTTTATTTTCACATTATTCAAAAGAAAAAGGGTACATTTTCGCATTGCATACTTAATTTTCTTTGGATATTAAACGTGATATTTCTTTTGTTTGTATATTTTCAGAATAACTGGTTCCAATCATTTCGCCTATTTGAGATGGCTATTGCTGCTGCAAGTGTGGCTGCTAATTGTACAATTATGTGAAGTTATTACAACAAGGGTTTGATGGAATCCATTTCATTAGTTAGAGTATTGACTCCATCTAATTAAATGGGCATCACATATCATAGATTCATAGTTGAGAAATTGGGTGAGACAAGTCTTATTTGAAGGGAAATGTTGTAGAAGTTTAAGGTTAATAGTTTTACCGCTGATCTTGACATTTTTTATTGGATGTCAACATTTACGTCTTTTAAGAAGTGTTTTGGAATTTTTCTTTTCATTGTAATAAAATTTTATTGTAAATGTATACAATTTCAATTTCAATTTCATTTTTTTTTTGGTCGAATACAATTTCAATTTAAACTCCACTGTTTTGTGGAAAGTTTATTATAATCTTAGAAATGTAGTTTTTAGGATCTTAAATTTTGTGACTTTTCACTTTTCCATATGTTTTATAGGATTACAGGAAATATGATGACATTATTCTTTTTTTTTTTTTTTGGCGCGGGAAATATGGTGACATTCAATAAACTGAAACACTCAAAGAAATTCGTTGGACTAAGACTATACTAAAAGAAAAGAAAAACTTTAGGGCATCTCCAACCACGGTTTCCATTTTTATGTGATTAATTATCTGGATGTTACTGAGCAACAACAACATGAAATTACTAATTAACAATAACATTAGCTCATCGATTGGCAACCTTGCGTATTGATTCGTTGACTATCAATTGACAACTTAAAAATAAACCAAAATGATTTTTTCTTAGGTTTTTTATCTAGCATGACAAAATAAAAATAAAATTTAACTCACAGTTAATTTACTCGATCCAAAACTTATCTCGTAGGACAAAATTATTGCTGAGTGCTTGTTAAGCGCGCGCTCGACAATTCTTGCCGAGTGCTTGCCTAGCACTCAACAGCTGCAGGCCTGCAGTCTACTACAACCTACATATGCAACTAAAAATTTAGCTTAAAATGCTCTAAAAATTGCAAATATAACTCTAAAATTAACTCAAAATACATATGTACATTTAACTTCAAAATTAACTCAAAATGCAAATGTCTTTACATTTGCATCTCAAAAAACACTGTAGACTTTACATTTGCATCTCAAAAAACACTGCAGATGCAGATGCATGCTGCATCTACATTTGTCAAGCCCTCGACAAGAAGGATGCGTGTATGTGCACGTAATATTCTTTAGCTTAATTTTTTTTAGGTGTATTTCCAGTTTAAAAACTTGCATTTGTTGTCATCTTTATGTCTTTTAGTGTTCTTCCATTTTGTATTTGAGTTTTTGTTTTATTTTTTCCGGTTACAATATTTGAGTTTTCTTTCATTGCCCCTATATTTATAGGTTTAAAGAAATAAAATTCAGATCCTAATAAGATTTTTATTTTTATTTTTTAGTTTTTTGAATTTTAACTATTTAATAAATTACACTGAAAAAGGAATTAGCACGAACCTTTGACATCCCAAGACAAAAAAAATATCCTCCACACTCGTGTCCAGTCCTGTCCAGTCCAGTCGCCAAGTAATCCCTTTTTGGTCGTTGCTGTCTGGCGGGAAGTTGAGGCAGAGCCGAGCTCGGCATTAGCGAGAGGGAAAACTCCTCTAAAACCCTAGAAATCAACCAAAAGTTAAATAGTACACTGTCATCACCTCCCCGCTCGCTATGTACTGGTTCGCCACTCGAAACGGCGTCGTCTGTTTACCTCGCTGTCGTCCTCTTGCTCTTCTTCTTCGCTCTCCTCCTCGCCAATGCAGCTCTCCAATTCCCTCTCCGATGCTCCTGTACTCTCTCTCTCTCTCTCTCTCTCTCTACATATATACATACACACACGTATACATATATATACCATTGCTACTGTAATCACTTTCTGTTTAAGTTATGCTTGTTGATGTCTTTGTGTGTTTGTTTGTTATATTATGAATTTATTGTGCTGTATATGGTCTTGGGTCGTTGAAATTTCTCTAAAAGAAATTGTCTTGAAGCTTGAGAGAACGTGCCTTATGATTATTATTATTATTATTTTTTGGTAAGAAGAACGCCCCTTATTCACTTGTGGGGAATATGCCTCATTTATATATACATGAGAATTAAATTTCCATGGAATAAGATTCCCAAAATGTGAACTTTGGTTCTTTCAAAGGGAGTTTGAAAGACGGGTTCTGGGTATTTGTCTGTTGGATTCGTGCCACTGTGCCAGGTACTTTGAATTTGGAAAATTCTCTTTAAGAAATGGTTTATATAAAGAAATAGTAACTTCATTGAAAGCTAGTTAATCTGGAAGCAATGAAATAAAACTGAAACCATAATGACCCAAGTTATTACTCAACAAGATACTTCGTTTTTATGTTGTCAAACATTGCTATAAAAGAAAACAAATCATGATTCATGGATGCCTTAGGAAATGGTTGTTTTGATTAATCATAGGAAATGGTTGAAGAGTAAAACTATTGTTAGTTATGCAACCCTTTAATTTGCATTTTATATTTAATTCTTGCTCTTTACCATTGTGATTTAACTTCTACAATGGGGGATTTTGTTGTACAAATGACTAGTGGACAGTATCGGAGGATTCATTGTTTCAAATATCAAAAGGCTTCAAGAGGAAGCAGAAAAGATACCAAGAAACTTAATGCTTTGAATAACTTTTGTGACGAAAGGTCTCTTTCTAACATACTGTGGTGGAAAGAGGTTTGCTACTTCATACCTTTTGTCAAGTGACTAGACATGTTTTTCTTCTTTTGTTACAGGTTTCATTGGGAATGATTTCTTGAGATCTTCAATTAAGATCTTTCATTGTCCTGGTTTTTTTCACTTGCAGAAGTTGCAGATGTGCAGGAAGCCTTCAACTGTCCAGCTGGTTAAAAGGCTCGAGTATTCCAATTTGCTAGGCTTGGATGTTAACTTAAAAAATGGGAGGTACGACTTTCTTAATGATACTAAATTTATCCTATTTTTATTTTAACTGTATGCTTATGTCTTCAGAAAACAAACAAGGATAAGAAAAAGACTTAAGTGGGTTATGCGTTGTTCTTTTCTGCTCTTATTGATTGGTCCTGTGAGCTTTATCTTGCAAAATTTACTATAATTATTGTTATGAAGTCTTTTTGCATGCTTAGATGACATGAAAGACCAAACTGTAGTTTTCAAAATTTTAACTTCCTTACCACGGGGTGGGATGGGGTACAAAAATGTCAATGATGGTCATAGTATCAAACCTGAAAAAGTGCAGGTTAGAAGGTTTGAAATGAGAAGACTAGGACTGGTTAACAGGTTTGACCATAGGTTGACTATATCTCTTTTTCCATGCCAATGTGGACCTGGATAGACGCCAGGAGGTTACTGAGCTTTGTTTATTTTGGATTATAAACATCTTGATGTCAAAACAACCCAATTTGAAGCATCTTACACGGACCTATTCAATGCTGTTTAAAACATGTAGGTCTGTTTGCACAACTCACATTCATGTTCACCTAGGATTTTGTACCTCAACCTTCTTGATATCAAGGGAGTGTTAAGACAGATATGTATGACATGCTTACCTTCTGTACATAAATGTCTCATCTTACACCTCACCTCATTCTTTTCCTTATAATTTATGGATTTAAGAAAGAAAATAGTGGCAGAGCATGGACTCAATTTCTAGGCGGACTTAAAGACAAAGTAAATTGTTGAAAATTAATTCTTAATAGTTTTTGTATTAGTATAAGTATCTATCTCTGTCATTTTGAAAATAAAGAGTCAAGTTAAAAATGAAAATTAACAGAAAGGAAGCTCCTAAATAAATTTTTCATTGTAGTATCTTTATGATACACATGAGTTGTGCTTGCTGTTCTTTTAAAGAGTACAACTCATCACTTTTCCAAAGAAAGGGTTGGAATTGGTGTTACAGGCATTGCAACTATGTGTTCAAGAAAAGTTCCCTTTTTTTTTTCTTTCTGGTTTCTTCACATATTAACAAATCTTCTACATCTCAAAGGTATGAATTCCAATATAAATACTTTATTTGCTTACTTACGTGAAAGGTCTGGTCTCTAAGAGGGTTTGCCATACTAGAGTATTCTTTAAGTTACCTTCTCTTAAAAATTTACATGCTAATTGGTTTTTATTTTTATAATTTTTTATGTTTTATGAATACAAACACAATAAATGGCCTGCTCTCTTAGAAGCCTTAAAAAATTGTTTCGTTCTTGGTAAAGCTCACTAAGTAAAACTTGTTTGTTTTAGTCTAAAAGAGGGAACACTCAACTGGGAGATCTTGCAGTTCAAGTCAAAGTTTCCACGTGAAGTTTTGCTCTGCAGAGTATGTAACTATTTCTTAATTAGCCATCTTGGTTATTAGAAGCTTTTTCTACTTCATAATTTGTTTATGAGACTTTTTCTACTTTACAATTGGGTTGCCTCACTGTAATCTCTTTGTATTTTCTTTAATGTTTTATCTATTGTTCATTAATGATGGGTGCAGCAAGTGTTTTATTTTATTATTTTTCAGGTTGGTGACTTTTATGAAGCCATTGGAATAGATGCTTGTATTTTGGTTGAATTTGCAGGTTTGAACCCTTTTGGGGGTCTTCGTTCAGATAGTATTCCAAGAGCTGGTTGCCCGGTTGTGGTATAAAATTTATTTTCATATGCATGTTACATTGGGATTCTTTGAACTTCAGATAGTTATTACATTATGTTTCATTCTGCCTCACATTCTTATTTGGTCAGTTTCTTTCCTAATGTTGAGGAACTTGTCTATAATTAAATGGATGTTTTGCTTAGTAAAAGCCTACTAGGCCATTTTCATGGCATTACTTGATTTAATGTTTTGAATGGATTTCCAATGGTTGAGTCAAGAGGATGAGTTCAGCTTGTGGTTTAAATAAATATAAAGGAAGGCGGTTTAGGCTCATAAGTGTGTACGAAACATGGGACCTTGTTAGCAAGCAAATCATGCGGCATCTGTGTGGACTTAAGTATGAATTTTATGTTCCTCTTTTTTTTTTTTTTTTTTTAATCTTTTCTTTTCTTTGGGAACTATACCATGCATAAAAAATATGAGATGCTTAAGAGGTCCTTCAGATGTGTCATTATTTTTCCTAGTTCTGAGATCTTATGTTGGGAATCATGTTCAATAATTGGTACTAGCATAATTTATCCCTGTTTCTCTTGCATCTTTCTTTCTATGTTTATATTGTTCTGTTGTCTGCCACTGCTAGCCTACACAAGTTCTTTTTTGTCATTCAACCCAAATTCTTTTTTGTCATTCAACCCAATCTAAGGAAAATGTTCCTAGTCAATTTTTTAGCAATCAATTCCTTCTCTATGATTTATTATTTAGGATGTATTTAATCATGTGCTTATTCTATTTGATGTTTCGTTGCATATGATTTCCAGAATCTTCGACAAACTTTGGATGATCTGACACGGAATGGGTTTTCGGTGGTGAGTATCTGTACTTATCATTTTATTGTGTTCATGAAATTCAAGATTGGAGTTTTAACATTCTTCTATAAATATCCATTCTGTTCTGTGGAATATGCAATTCAGCCTTTGAGTCCTCATTATTTTCTGCTCCATTCATGGACTGGAGGCTCAATGCCTAAATGGTACGTTTCCATGTGTGAAACACTGAGGCATGCCTCATTGGGTGTTCATCCTGTAATTCTTGTTAGATATTATTGCCTCTAGTGGTGTATTATGCATTCATTGCCTTATTTAGTCATCTTTCTGTCATGCACGCATATGTCAAAGCATTTATTTTTATTATCGGACTAGTTTGTTCAATGTTCATGTTTTGGTTCTTGTAGTGCATAGTGGAAGAAGTTCAGGGTCCAACACAAGCTCGTTCTCGTAAAGGTCGTTTTATATCTGGGTAATTACATGTCAATAACTCATTCTTTCAATTTAATCTGTTATTTGTTTCATATATTATATATCCTTAATAAGACGTTTTTTTGGCTGTCTGGCTTTTTTTGAAGTGTTTGATATAAATTTATTTTATTTTCTTGCTTATTTGGAGGAAAGGGATAACAAGATTTTGTCAAATCTGAAGCATATTATGGTGTCTTCTGATACAACACACTTAGTACTGTTGTCTTAGAATGTTGGAACCTTCTCATTGGTCGGTTTTCCTTTCAAGACTTATCCATGTCACGCAAATGTTGCTTCTTGGAAAATTCAAATAAATTGTTGTTTTTATAAAAACCGTTAGAATTTTAATGAAAATAAAAAACAAAGGTTGTCATGATTCTCCATATTTTTATGAAAGAAAGTTTCATGTTATTTAGGGTTCAGTATAGTTATATCTTCTGGGACAGTGTTCTGTTTTTGAATTTGATGTTCAAAATGCTTGACATGCATATGTTGCACCTGACTAATTTTGTTAAGTATTTCAGGCATGCACATCCTGGTAGTCCTTACGTCTTTGGACTTGTAGGGGTTGATCACGATCTTGACTTTCCAGAACCAATGCCTGTTGTTGGTACGACCGCCCTAAATTTTCTTTCATCAAAAAGTTGTTCCAGTAGATATTCTTTTAGATTCTCTATTTGAGTTATGCTTCATATTGAGTTTTGTTTCATGTTGATATGATGTGAATTTTTCCCTTCATTTTATGCCAAAAAATCAGTGCCTAAAATGATAGTCACTTTCTTAAGGAAATAAAACTATCTATTATTAACTATGGAAAGCTCATTAATATTTGTAAAATATATGTGGCAGGGATATCTCGTTCTGCAAGAGGGTATTGCATAAACTTTGTCCTGGAGACTATGAAAACTTATTCGTCGGAGGATGGTTTGACTGAAGCGGCCTTAGTTACCAAGCTTCGTACTTGTCGGTACCATCATTTATTTCTGCATACGTCTTTGAGGAACAATTTCTCAGGTTCATATAAACTTCATAATTTTTGTGGAAAAATGTCAGTACCATCATTTATTGCCTGTTGGGTTCTCCTGTTTGATTAAGTGTGAAAGTATGGGGAAAACTGTGTAGAGGGTGTCTAGTTTTGGTTGAATTGTGTTTCTGTTATTGTATACCTTGAAGCTTGTCTACCTTCATATTCTTTGAAAATGCTTTCCGGAAAAGAATTTCATCTAAAATGAGTTTTGGGTGATTAATCTTTTCTTGCTCTAAACCAATTAAATGAAATTTTTCTTTTTGACCACTTTATATAGTTAGAATATCTTTCTATATTTATTCCTTAAGTAATTTATTTGCTTTGTAATTATATCTAGAGGATCCTTTACAGGAACATGTCGTTGGGGAGAATTTGGCGAGGGAGGCCTACTGTGGGGAGAATGTAGTGGTAGACATTTTGAATGGTTTGAAAGCAATCCTGTCACTGAGCTTTTGTCTAAGGTTAACATATCTAGAGATCTTATTGCTTATTCTACTTTTTGTTCACTAGCATATTATATCAGATAAATTCTTTTAATAAATGTATGTTTTATATATTTATATCTATCTTTCAATGCTCTCAGGTTAAAGATCTTTATGGTCTCGATGATGAAGTTACATTTAGGAATGTCACTGTGTCTTCAGAAAACAGACCCCAGCCTTTAACCCTAGGGACAGCGACTCAAATTGGTTGGTCTAATTGTATTGGACATTTTATTTTCATTTTCATGATATGAAGTCATTCTCAAGTTAAGTCATGTTAATTTCTGTCTTGTATACTTCCAGGTACCATACCCACTGAGGGTATACCTTGTTTGTTGAAGGTGTTGCTTCCTTCAAACTGCACAGGCCTACCTGTATTGTGAGTATAATTTGTATGTTTTTTCGTTTCAGTTTATTCAAGACAGTATCTTTAGATCCAATACAATGGGGCTGTATGTGTGTGCAAGCTTGTTTCTTTTGTGTCTGTGTGTGTATCACCACTATTTGATCATTTTATATCACGACTGAATTATGTTTTCATACTATGACAGTCCTCCAAATTTCCTTTTTACTCTTTCAGTCCTTTTCAATGTACATTCTCATAATATGATAAAGTACACTTGTGCGGCTGTGTGTGTACATGTTTTCATAATTCTTTGTTCCTTAGATTTATTAGTTTTGGATTTCTCAGGTATGTTAGAGATCTTCTTCTTAATCCTCCTGCCTATGATATATCATCCACAATTCAAGGTGAGTTGGGATATATGATATACTTTTTGTATTGGTCCAGCATTAGATTATAGAATTCCGAGTTTTTTTCCCCTTAAGGCTCACTCTTTGATCTTAGTTAATAAAGTGGGATTTTTTTTTGATTGTTAGGTTGACTTTAAATTGTACTCTTACATACTGTTTCTGGATGTCCATAATGTTTAGAGCGTTTTAAACTAGGACATGATTGATGGAACTTTTTGAATGGCTCATTACAGATTTTGTTTCTTAACTAATTATAAATATTCTTAGAACTTTAATTATAGAGACGAAGAAAATACCATGAAAAAATAAAATAAGATCTATAGAGAGAGAGAGAGAGAGAGAGAGAGAGAGAGAGAGAGAGAGAGAAAGAGAGCAAGCGAGAGCGAGAGAGAGAGTGAGTGAGTAGGGTCGTTTAATTTGGTGAACTCTCCAGTAATGAGAATTTGGGTTACTATTGGTATGCTTTAGGATCCATTTGACTGTGCAATAAGACTTGATAAAATGGTCATGATTTGTATGATATAGTTTAAAGAAGGGTGGGGTGAAATCAATAAAACAACAGAGTTTTAATAACTAATGGTGCACTTTTCTCTATAGTATATGGATGGTGAGTTCCATGTAAAAAGGTTTGGAAGTGAAAAGTGTCAAAGAAGTAAGAGCCACTAACCTGCGTAATTCACGTATAAGCTGTCCGTAAGGTTGTAAATGATCTAATTTTTTATAATTTACTAATTACAGTATTTTGTTCCCCAGCCTGCACGTTCTAATAGCAATTCAACATGTTATATTTTACCTGTATGGAGTGCCATCTCTATTTTTTTTTTTTATATTATTTTTTTTATTGTTTAATGAAAACTTCTGACAAGTTGTATTTTTTTAACCAGAAACGTGCAGACATATGAGCAAGATTACGTGCTCGATTCCTGAGTTTACTTGTGTTTCACCTGCAAAGGTTGTATTCTAACCTTGTTAATGACTTAGATTTGAACATAACAATCTTGTCCCCAGTCAGACGTCAGTCTTTTACCATTTATGTGTTACAATTTCTATCATGAGATCAAGAGGTGATTGTTAAGAATAACTCTTTTGCTTTGCATCAATTGATCTTCTGCTGGTTGTAATACTTCTATTTTTATTTTGTTATCACCTTTTTGGTGTTTTTTCCCGCATAGCCTGTTAACTATTATTAAACTGTGGAGTTTAAATTTAGTGAGTATACGGATTTTTGCCCCATATGTATGGTCAAGCAATTTTGGTTTGTTTCATTTGCTGCATGAGTACATGGATGCTTTAGCAATTATGCATACATGTCTAGACACAAACACCCGTCTATGCATTTATATAGAAGTGGCACACATTTGTCTTGTCGTACTGCAGTCTATAATTCCTGACTTGCTGTATGTTCCACAGCTGGTGAAGCTTCTTGAAATGAGGGAGGCCAATCATATTGAGTTTTGCAGAATTAAAAATGTTCTTGATGAAATAATGCACATGAATAAAAATCCTGAGCTTAGTGAAATCCTCAAGTTGTTGATGGATCCTACATGGGTGGCTACTGGGTTGAAAATTGACTTCGAGACATTTGTAAGTAGAGCCATTTGGTTGAGTTAGTTTACTGTTTTCCTTTTCTTTCTTTTTTAATGTCCACTTCTTGACAAAAGAAAAATATAATTAATTGCGTTATGAGTTAATCAATAAGCAATTTTCAAACTGGATGCATTTGATTTGTGAGAACTAGAGATTTTTTGTTCATGAAATGTTTGCTGTTCGAGCCTCAATGTGTACTTACGTATCTATGATTTTTGTTGTATTCTTTATGAAGGTCTTAGTTTTTTGTTTATTATATTTTATAATCATAAATTTAGTTGCTAATTTCTATAAAAAGCATGCATCTTTTGAAGGCTTTGGTATGTCTTCCATTTTTGCAATTTCAGAAGCACTTGACACACTATTTGGTGATTGGAGGATTATAAACTTATTAGATTTCAATCTAACGAGATGGGTCTAATTCTCAAGCATGGCTTGTCTATGTCTTCTCTGTTTGTTTTCTATGCATATGACGCTAGTCCATTTTTGGCCAGGTTAATGAATGTGAAAGCGCTTCAGGTAGAATTGGTGAAATGATCTCCCTAGATGGTGAACATGATCAAAAACCTAGTTCCTTCCCTGTTGTTCCTAGTGATTTTTTTGAGGATATGGAGTCTTCATGGAAAGGTCGTATAAAGAGAATCCATATAGAGGAAGCATTTGCAGAAGTGGAAAAGGCTGCTGAGGCTTTATCTCTTGCAGTAGGTCTTCAGCATTCAACTTTTCTGGACATTGTTGAATGTCTGAAAATTTCTTTTTAAATTGTATAATGTCCTACAAGAACACACTGCATTCAAATTTCAACCTTTGTTTTCCCAATTATAAGCATTTTTTTCTTGGTAATTTTGTTGGGTGTAGCTATCTCTTTTCCTTTTTGTTTTTTTTATTGGTTGTCTATGAGATTTACATTCCTTCATCTGCATATACCCTCGATGATAATGTAGTCCAAATTTTCATGCACTTCCAAGCCTAAACTTCTTACTCCCCTTCTCCCAGCTAATAATTACACCGAAACATAATGGGCTTCTTCCTGGATGATGGTTCTGCTGTTGATTTTAAGTTTGACTGGACAACCTCAGATCTCTTTTATAGATTGTTTATACTTGCAACATTCTGTTACTGACTCCGTCTATTCAGATATATGATCTGGTGATCTTTCATTTGAAAAAAGTACATATTTGTTTTTTTGTTCCTATATTCTTTTATGTGTTCATGTACATATGTTTATTTCACTTGGATTTAAAATTGTGCAGGTTACTGAAGATTTCCTGCCCATTATTTGTAGAATAAAGGCTATCACTGCTCCACTTGGAGGCCCAAAAGGAGAAATATTATATGCACGGGAGCATGAAGCTGTTTGGTTTAAGGGAAAACGGTTTGCGCCTTCTGTTTGGGCTGGTACCCCAGGGGAAGAACAAATTAAACAGCTTAAACCTGCTCTAGATTCAAAAGGTAGAAAGGTTGGAGAAGAGTGGTTTACCACAATGAAAGTGGAGGATGCTTTAACAAGGTGTGCTATTTTCCCTGATGCTATGTATTCATGGAATTCTTTCCATACCTCTTCAATTTAACACACTTTTTATTTCTTCTATTAGTTTTTTATGTTTTGACTTCGATGTCTAGTATAGTTACTTCTTCTTTTTTTTTTTTTTTTTTTTTTTCTGTTGTAGGTACCATGAGGCAGGCTCCAAGGCAAAAACAAGGGTATTGGAATTGTTGAGGGGACTTTCTTCTGATTTACAAGAAAAGATCAATATCCTTGTCTTTGCCTCAATGCTTCTAGTTATTGCAAAGGCATTATTTGCTCATGTGAGGTTGGGTATTATGACTTTATTAAGCTTTTTAACATTACTACTATAATCTGTAACAATAATCAATGTTATCCTTCATCGTTAGATGGTTGGTTTGACAAATATATAGTGATATCTCTGCATCTATGGTATGTTTGTATTATTATATTCTACTTTTCTGGGTTGGTAAATATCATACCAGTTTTCACAATTTATTAACTGAGCAGACATGTGGTTTTGTAAAATTACAGAAACCTCTTCCTTATAGTTTAGTAAATTTTAGGATCCTTTGATTGAATTAAGCGTAAGTTACACAGATCTCCCATTTGATTTCATGAAATTACCGAAACTTATTCCAATTTTCAGATATTACATTTGCTCCCTTGTTGCAATGAAGTCAGTTTTGTAATTTCACTAGACATCGGGAGGTTGGTGTACTTCAGTCTTGTTAAATGTATAATATAGGTTGAAAGTTCTTATGGAAATTATTACTTAAGAAGTTCAGCCTAAAATTAAGTGAAGCTTTTATCAATCCCCAAGTTGTTAGTTAATAACTGACCAACAGTAAGAACATTATCCATGTTATGTTTTTAGTACCTATTTCTTTAAATTTTCACACATTTTGTATTTGGCCATGTTTCTATACTCACATCTTTATACTCGAAGTACTGTCTTGTTCAATCTACACTAGTTCATAATGATATGCATTGTACTCTAACTTTGTGTAATTGGTATATTGCAGTGAAGGGAGAAGAAGGAAATGGGTTTTTCCCACCCTTGGAGAGTCATGTACGTCTAAGGTAGTATTCAATAAACCAATGTGGGAAGTAAATTATGTACTCCTTTTAGCCATAGTTTTTGAAATTTCTAGTTTCCATTTGTTCCGATGTTTCATCTATGGTCTTTAACGATGTTGTAGTGTCTTATATGTTAATGCATTGAACGCAGGATGTAAAACCATTGAATGGAGAATATGGGATGAAGATAGTTGGTCTATCGCCGTACTGGTTGGATGTAGCAGAGGGCAGTGCTGTAAATAACACTGTTGATATGCAATCATTGTTCCTTTTGACTGGACCAAATGGTGGTGGTAAATCCAGTTTGCTACGATCAATATGTGCTGCTGCGTTACTTGGAATATGTGGATTTATGGTTCCTGCAGAGTCAGCCTTGATTCCTCATTTTGATTCTATTATGCTTCACATGAAATCTTATGATAGCCCTGCTGATGGGAAAAGTTCCTTCCAGGTCCGGTATCACCTCTCTCTCTCTCTTACTCCCTCGTTCTTCCATCTTCCACATCACATTGTTTGGGAGAAAATATGAAATAATCTAAAAGCAATGTGTCCTTGGCATTTTGTTTGATTTGAATCTTGCTTATTCCCTATAAGTATGTAGTCATCTGATTCCCATCCAGGCTAGCATCAGAACATTTCATCTAACTTAATTGTTGCAGTTGTACACACTGTTCATCGTACTCAGTTTCAATGTGTCAGGTGGAAATGTCAGAAATTCGGTCTATTGTTTCTGGAGCCACTAAAAGAAGCCTCGTGCTTGTAGATGAAATTTGCCGAGGAACAGAAACAGCAAAGGGTACATGTATTGCTGGTAGTATTGTTGAAACTCTTGATACAATAGGTTGTCTAGGTATCATATCTACTCACTTGCATGGGATATTTAATTTGCCTCTTAATACAAAGAACACTGTATACAAAGCAATGGGAACTGTATATGTTGATGGCCAAACAAAACCAACCTGGAAGTTGATGGATGGGATTTGTAGTGAAAGCCTTGCATTTGAAACGGCTAAGAGGGAAGGAATTCCCGAAACAATAATCGAAAGAGCTGAAGACCTGTATCGTTCAGTTTATGCAAACAAGGAGTTTCCAGGAAAGATTGACACAAAACTGGAACAGTACTGTTCCACAGGTTTTAACAATGATGATAGATTCCATTCTCAATCAAGTAGTGCTAAAGTTGAAGCTGTCCATAAGACAGGATCAACGAACAGAATGAAAGTCTTACAGAAGGAGGTTGAGAGTGCAATCACTGTGATTTGCAAAAAGAAATCAGAGCTTACTGAGATACATTGTGTTCCAATTGCTGCCAGGGAACAGCCACCTCCGTCAACCATAGGTGCTTCATGTGTATATGTGATGTTCAGACCTGATAAGAAACTGTATGTCGGACAGGTACATTTTCTTTGACATAACTTTTTGTTCAGTTATTTCTGGGTTCAAACTCAAAAAAAGTGGTCATGAATTTTAGTATCAAGGTTGGTCTATTACTCCACGCTTATAAGGGTTCGTTTCAAATTGGCTGAAAAATGGTGGCGTTAGGCTCCTGTTTATTATATATGTTTTCTTATGCTAAATATGACAATCTAATGCATCTACAAATTGTTGTCATTAGACGGATGATATGGAGGGCCGAGTCCGCGCACATCGTTCAAAGGAAGGAATGCAGAAAGCCAATTTCCTTTATTTCACTGTCCCAGGGAAGAGCTTGGCTTGCCAATTGGAGACTCTTCTCATCAATCAGCTACCTAATCAAGGATTCCATCTAGCCAATGTGGCTGATGGTAAACATAGGAATTTTGGCACATCCAATGTTTCCTTGGAAGGAGCAGCCGTTTGTCCATAAATCTGCTGTTTCTTTTTGTACAAGGTACCTCTTTTTAGAGAAATGGAGAGATGGTTGGTATTCCAGAAGCTTGTATATGCATGCAATTGTAGTAGCAGTGGGTGCAACAATTTTGTTTTTGTTCTGTTGCTCCACTCATTGTGTTTGTCGCCCCGGAGGTGAAATTTTGTTGGTATTGGTAATATATTTAATTGCTATTTACGCCATTTTTCTCCATTCTACCCAATTCATTATACTTCACATTTGGGATTTTGCTATATTACAAATTTTCTGGTACTCTGTTGCGCAAGCAGATTGTAGATGTAGAGGCTTCCGACTCTTTTGATCTAAAACGAAAACTCGTTTTGGTGGTGCATCTGCATGTTACATGCAATTTGAATTAGTTGGCTGCAAGGATCGAGTTTCCATTTGTCATAACCTAAAAGTTGGTTGAAAGGTTCCTATTCAGCTGCGGAGGTGGAAAGAAATAAGATGTTTGTATGTTCCAGACTTCTACACTTGTAGTTATCAAGATAAATGTCAAATTTTCTAGCAAGAAAAAGAAAAATATTAAGAACCTCCAAAAATTATCCAATATTTTTAAAGAATTGCTGTCTTTGTAAACACTGGTGAATTTAATTTAAGGCACATCAAGCGATTGAACATGATACTTGATAATTTCAATTTGGTTTGGCATTCATCATTGTCCTTGATTATCATTTTAAACGTTTGAATAATGATGAGCTACCAATTTTTATTAAGTCCTGAAAACAAACTCATATATGACTAGTACGAAGGTGAAGATATCAATTTTATGCATGTTCCTTTTTGGTTGAGGAGAAAATGAAATCTAATGATGTAAGGTATCAATTGTCCTCTGTTGCTGCTCATTATTTTGGTTCTACTGCCACACTTTCATATTGGCTTTCAGGAGCCCTCATTGTTAAATATGTACAGCCAAAATTTTTGGCAATATTGGAATTGAAGAATATCATACAAATGGTTGACTCCTTAACCAAGAGAAAACAACACAGAAGACTATCACGCTCGCTAAATCTAGCAGTGAGCTGATTTAGCAAATGGAAGTTGTTAACTTGATCTGTTCCTGCTGTCCCAACAATTGATACATCATTAAACTAATACAACAGATTTAGGCAAGAAAAAAAGTATGAAGCAAGAGTGATCCTCAGGTGATTTGAGTGTTTATGCTAGAAGCCAGAAATTCTTGTGGGTTTTTGTATTGAGAAGGTAGCCTCCGTTTTGGCCCTTTTTCTGTACTCCAACACATGTGCACTTGCTGTTATCAATCAAATACTCTGCTGTGTCTATTGGTTTCATCCCTCGCGTGTATCTGTAAGTGGTATAAAACATATACCAGAAAGAATTAGCAAGTAATTCAAGCTGAATCTGTTTTTCTATGTCAAATCTCAATAGAACTGTTGGACCTAAAACAAAAAGTTTGATGGCTCCTTCAAGAAACTATCAGCATTTATCACAGCAAAAAAAGAAAAGGATAAAAGCTATCATCATTTTCTTCTGTTTTAGGAGACAGGCATTTCTGTTTTCCTTTTTTAAAGGTTTCAAAATGTTCATTGAAAAGGATATTCATTTGCAAACATAGATCATTCTAGGAAAAGCAGCTAAACAGGTTCATTTTGGCTAATCATATTTGGTTTCTTTTTTACTTGGTGAGAAAGTCCGAGATATATTCATGGCACAAATCTTAGGATTTATAATGTAAGACTCGGAATTGAAAGTCAAGCAATGCGGAAGTGCCACGATAAATAGAGGATCCATGTCATTGTGCATGCATGCAATCTCACTAGAATGTTTATGAGAAAACTCACCCTAAAATTACTGTAGCAAGAGTCTTTATTCGTTGCCCTACAACTAGGACATCGACCCCAAGAACCTTGCATTGATCAAGAATAGTGGTTGCTTTGTCCTTGCCTTGTTCCATTGCCACCTTCTCCACGTGCACGCGTAGTATTGGTTGTGCAAGCTTGCATGCCTTGTTCATTTCTTCAAGAAAATCCACCTCCCCTAGTATTGCTTCAAAGGTTGTGGTGGCAGGGCCTAAAGGGAGGTTAGGTTTTCTAAGGAACATTGTGAGTGTGTTTTTCCATGAACTAGGGTTTTCAACATGAATGAGGATCAACTCATCATTCTCAGCCACCTGTTGAGAAAGTGCATATTGGAGTGCACCTGTTGACTCTGGGGTCGGATCTGCTACCACCATCACTTTCCGTCCCGTACGTCCACCTTCCATGTCCCACAGCTATTGACACCACCATCAACCGCCCACTACTCCGGTTGCAACCGCCACCACATCAACCCAATGTTGCCACAAAAAACTCCAAAGGGTTTTGCAATGGAGGGTAGGAAAGCAAGGAATTCACAAATTACTCTCATTTTGTCTATGCTTATTATTAGGCGAGGCTGTTAGATCCATATCCTTGAGACCCGGTCAATTGCCAACAAAGCTCTTTTGAGGGAAAGAGTTTCGATGTTTAACTAAAACTCTGACTCATAACTTTTTTATCTTCCTTTTATTTCAATATATAAGAACAATATACATTTAATCCTCCTGCCACAAGAAAAAAGGGAAAAGAAATAAAAAAACACTCACAAGCAGCCACCTCTTAAATTTTCCACAGAATTGAAGAACAATTACATGCTGGCATACCATTTCAATTGCAGAAACACCAAGAGTCCATACATCCACCTGGAACAAATAAAAAAAAAAAGTAGTGCACAAAAACAAAAGGATTTTCTTTTGTATATATAGGGGCCTAGAAGAAAGAAGCAACACAAAGGAAGTAAAATTCTGTGCAGAGCAGAAATTTTACCTTTCCTGAATAACTTGTGGAGCCATCGATCCAATGTGGAGTGCCAATGAAGTGAGAATGAAATGAAGAGGAGCATCTCTCCCTCTCTCCCTCTCTCCTCTTTCTCTTTCTCTCCTCTTTGTCTCTGTCTCTGTCTTGTCAGTGATGCCACGTCCCCTACAACGGGGACAAGCAAGTTATTCTCCTTTAGGAAACATCCCAAGATAAAGAAGGAAAGGCCTTGAGTGGGAGGGTACATCATCAGTAGCCACATCATCATCATCATCCTTCCAGGTACGAGAATTGTGTTATCAATGTGGAGACAAAGTTATTTGGCAGAGTTGGAATTGTTGAAACTCCTAGCCATTTCCAGTAGGCCGGTGCATGCTTTCAACCCATTATTAAATGTGATTGACAGTGGTGGTTGGAGCCTTGACTAAATGGCCTCCTCCCCTGCATGCCTATATAAAGAGGCTTTGATGAAGGCCATAGAAGTAGATAGAAAAACAAGAGAGTCTGAGAGTATTGAGTGTGCAGAGAGAGCCACTCCTCCTCTTTGTAAATTCTCAGAAATAGTGAAAGTGTGTGCTCCAAGTGGATGTAGGCAGTTTAGCCGAACCACTATAAATCTTTGTGTCCATTTGTGTGTGTTTTAATTGTGTGATTGTAGTATTGTGTGAGTTAAACAGCTAGAAAATTCCTAACAAATTGACTCAGGAAGCTCCGACGTCATCTTCTCAAAAGCCAAGATTCTTTCTTTAATTTATTTGTTCCATCTTGTGCCAAAGGTTTAGATGAGCCTTCAAAACTTTGAAAACTTTTATGTTTTTAAGAATTCAAAGTTCAAGTGGGTAAAGTGTAATAAAGCAAAAAAAAAAAAAGGTGAAATGGAGTTGGCCTATTTGTCGTCGAGGACAGCAGCTCTCCCTGCACACCCCGGGTTCGAACCCTCCCTCCTTCCCTGTGCTAAAAAAAAAAAAAACAATTTGATGGACTAATATCAAAATCACCATTTATTTTATTTATTTTCTTAGAGGTTGATGTGCAATTGTGCACATCAACTCAAGCCTCATCTGAAGTATAGTAGTCGTTCACAAAAGAGGTTGATTCCCTCACACAATGCAGAAAGCATACAGTGAACTCCCAGGTGTCCATGAAGGGTGAAACTTGGCTAGACCAACTAGTTACTGAATACCTGTGACACCCTAACCTATGGTTAAAGAAATGTGCCTAGAAGTCTAAGCTAAAGGAAGGGCTTCCATCTTGAGCTAATGTTCAATGTCCATTAGACACCTCTTCCACATTTTCTGGTCATGATACAGACAATGACATGGAAGTCCATGTGACTAGCTCATACAATCAACCAATATTTAGGACACCAACTGTTTGATCATGTTTGACACATATGTTTGGTCTTAGAACCCATCAACCTGAAAAGGGCTGGTTTTCCATTGAGCATGTGCAATGGTTGAGGTCAATAGGCAATTCAATACAAGTCTATTGACCTCTTTTTTCAATTATTGACTTGACACAAATCTATTTTGTTGCAATGGTTTAAGTCGATCAATAGCTATATATTTTTTAATATTTTTTGTATATTCTCTTACAAATTAAAATTTATAAACTTATTTATTTTAAAAATTATACCATTGAAATTATCTCAATGAGATCTTTAAAATGAGCCCAATATTTAATATTTTTTAATAATTTAAATTAAAACCCAAATTTAAATTTCTCTATTTTATATTATAAACTATAAAATAACCATATTAATAAAAAACCATAATTCATATTATAAAACATTGATACATTAATTCATATAATAAAAGTTATAAAACCATATATAATTCATGGCAAAAAAAAACATTGATACACCAAGTCACATATATGACACAATCACTCTCCTTCTTTCACTTTTTTCCATGGTGGATCCCTCCACTTTTTTGTTGCAACTCTAGATTAATTGGCAATTGGCAAGTTAATTTTTTGACCTATCAATTATCATGTCAATTCATCTATTGCCAATTGACACCCCATTACAAACTATTTTTGTTTCAAATTGTCAATAAATGCCAATTGAATTGCCAATTGATCACCATTGCACATGCTAAGTGTTTACCTAAAAAGGCATTTGGTCTATTGTTAAATTTAGACAGACTTTTTGTTTAAGGATTCTTCTTTCACTTGGTTCATTTGGATCCCAGTCTTCAGGTCTACCTGTTTAATAATTTGTGGGCTTTGTTGTTCTCTTGTCCACTCTTTTGGTCTTTATTTGCAATGTAAACAAACTTGGCTTTATTAGTTTTGTGATACTCTCTGGAAATTATATTATCACCATGAGGCTCTATTTGGGATTAACTCCACATGAAAGATTGGAGTCATTTATACCTAAAAAGTCAAAACTTTTCCTTGTTCATTATGTTTTGCCCCCTCTATCTGTAACCAAATCATTCAATTTTTCAAAGCAGGTAAAACCAGTTTAAGCAATCCCTGTACAAGTGTACAGGCTGTACAGCCAGAACAGAAGCACAAAACCCATTTCCAATTGCACCCAAAAAGCATGCAACATATATTTGCGCCAACTGAAATAACTCATCAAAACAACTTTATACTTTATAGGCAGCCTCGATCAATTTTCACAGAAGCACAGTCAAAATGAAAAAGGGTATTTTATGCAATACAAGCAGCACCCAACAAAATGTAAACCCAAAAAAATAAAAATGAAAACACTTATTTCGACCAAAAAACAAAAAACATTTACTTGTGCTTCCAGAAGTAAAGCTTTTAGTTCAGGCTCGCTATTTTAGCCATGGAGCCAGAGCTGAAGAGTTTGCCAGAGTTGCTCTTACAGCTAAAAGAATGAAGACTTCAGACCAAAACTAAAAAATGAAGACCGGAAAGAACCAAGCTTAAACGAAACTTTGGCTCCATTAGGTCCGGCATATGGACTCGGACTCGGGTCACTCAACCTTACAAGCCGACCCTGTAGGCCCTTTTACGTTTAAGGTGTTATTGGAAAGCCGAACTGCCAGGAAAGTGGGCGTGCCGGAGTGGTTATCGGGCATGACTAGAAATCATGTGGGCTCTGCCCGCGCAGGTTCGAATCCTGCCGCTCACGGTTTTGATCGAATCGATCTGTTTTTTGCTTCACCGAGAGCGCCCATTTTGATGCATTTGCAAACAACTTTATCCTTAGGATTGGACAACAAGTTTTCAGAGTATATCAGAATGAAAATTTGTTTATTGTCATCCCCTATGTTATTTTCATATGATGGAGAATGAGAATGTGGATGTGAGTGAGTGGTGAAGATGAAGACGTTTGTTTGAAGAGAAGACTACGACTACTTTGTCCACTAGCTTGTCGCCACATACAACCAATCACTTGAATATCATGTTTAGTTAAAAACTCACGCTACAAGGCTCGACGATAATAAAGTCTAGCATAGAATTGAGTCATTTAATTTATTTTCAACGTGGGATTCTAGCCTTGTGGTAATTAATAATTATGGTTCTAGTGGGAGTTCCAAATGTTAAACCCATCATATGATCTCCAATTAATTTTGTTCTCTCATTCAAAGAATGAAATGCCATCAACAATTTTCCTCTTTTTTAGGATTTTCATCTGATTGCCCAAATCTTGTGAACAATTCAAGCCACATACGTACATACATGCCTCTATGATTGAGATAAATACAGTTTTGTGATCGGAATCAACAATCTGTCAGATAGAGGACTCATCATTCATAAATCATAAGGTTTGTTGTGCGACGAGCAAACATGACACTAGATTTTACAAAGTGTTGATCACTAGGTCAACATTAGTTACCATGAACTCCTTCCAAGATGGAAGACTTTATTTATATAAGGATATAACTCCTTGGTTGGGAGCGGTTAATTGGATCAAAATTTAGTAGTTGACATTTAAATGCCAATTAATAACGTATTTTACTCTTTGGATACAACCTCTAACATTGAATTTTGATGCAAACGATTGGTGACCATGTATTTTTGTAATCAATAGGAACCAAGTGATTAGAATGGAGATTTAAGTAAAAAAGCAACAAGTCAAAGAAGTTTATGTTTTTTTTTGGCTAAGCATGTCAGCGTTTATGAATGAAAAATTAGTTTGATTTTATTAAGATTAAAGACCACCATTAGATTCGATCCAACAATATATAGTCGAATTATTATTTTGATTTTTTTTCATAATCCATAATGATCTTTTAAACTCAAAATAGAAGTAAACTTCTGGTTGACAAAGTAAAAAATATTTTCAGTAGTGCTAGACATCCCATATTTTTATACTATAATTTCATACCACCTTATATGGCAACTTACATGGCATTCATACATTGGACACTAAAAAATAAAAACAAAAAGAAAAAGAAAAACTTTGTCCAATAAAATAATGACACGTAAAACGGTATAAAAATATGGTATAAGAATGTGGTAAATATAGCATTATTCTTAATCATATAATGTTTTCTTTTGTAGAACTTATGACTTTGAATAAATTCTTTCCTCCAAGAAAAAATTATAAATAAGTGTATTGTTATGGTTTTCTAAAGTAATTAGTAATTACAATATAGAGAAGGTGGGTTTGTGGCATTCGAATGACCATGTCAAATATATTGTCGATCCATGCATGACATGAGGCTTGCTGAGTTTGATGGGATAAATAGATTATGATTAATATCCAATGCACCAAACATCCTATATAATTACCAAAAAAAAAAGAAAAAATCAACAACAAACATTCTTAAAACATTTTGAAGTATCTCTAAAATCCGAAACCGAGAAGACATAACACGACGATGGTGACAGCCAATCCAAGATTCGATGATTGGAGAAGTAGAGCAAAATTGCTTATAACTAAGCTTGGCGAATCTGGAGGATGAGAGGCTGAAGGTAATGGAGTTGGACTTGTTAAAGGTAGGGAGACCTTGACATCAATCTTTTGTCCAACTTGACAATGGCCAGGAGTACCGCAAACAACGTAAAAATGACCAGGCCTTTTAAGTATAGACTGCAATAGTAGATGTAGTGTTGCAAGATCGAAAATCTTGGTCAGTAACTTGCATGACACTATGGAATTGATTGTTGTAAGAAAAAATTAGAGTGTCGCCGACATGAAAATCTTTCGTTGAAGCCCACTTGTTGTAATCGACATGCCCTCTAAAAGTCCATCCATAAGAATCACCAACTTTGTAAACAACACCACCACAACAACCACCACACAAAGCCATAATTGTCACCAATAAAATAATGAGTGTGCTCTTTCCAAAAGCCATGACTAATTAACTAAAGAGAGCAGGGAGTAAAAGAGAAAGGGATCGAATTTAGTGAGAAAGAATAAAAATGTAGGTGAGTGAAAATTTGTGTGAAAGGTACTATGCACAGCCCCTTATAAATAGTGTGAGTTTCATTATCCCAGTCCTAGTCGGACAAGGTTTTCCAAGTAGTAGTAGGAAATATACAGTTATTCCTAAAATGGTTGGTTTTTTTTGTTTTTTGGCCAAATAAAATGGTTGGTTTAGGGAAGTAGCTATACGGTGCGTTTCGAATACCCAAAACAACTTGGAAGTTGGAACCTCAAGTTCGACTTCGCCTTTTGCTTTACGCAACATGTGGAAACGGTGTCGTTTCAGTGAGTTTTTAACTTCTGCTCTCTCCATAGCAGGGGAGACCATATTTACAAACAATATTTACACGCATGCATGCACACACATCAGAATTCATAATGGAACATGGTAAGAGAATCACCAATTGTGCGTGTCTGAAATACAGAAATTGCTTAAGATAAATGCTCAATATATTGTCCTTTCTGTTGCTGTTTACATCTTTGTCAATATATTTGATAATTACAGTTGTTAGAAAACAGGCAGAGTGAATAATAAAACATATATGGGATGGCTGCTTGCCCAACATAACCATTTAGAGAAAGAAATTGAACTCCAAAATTAAGAGCTTGAATTCTGGAATATAAATTATATTATTGGGAGAAGATGAGCTTATAAATTATATTGTTGTTTCTAGTTGCTAAGTAACTATAAGTTAGTTGCCTATGTTTCAAACTGTAATAAGTGCCCACCGATGGAGTATACAGCTTAAAATATAAAGTTGTGAAGCCAGTTTATCAATATGGTAACCGAGGATTGATCGACCACCCCTTTGGCTTGTTCCTAATCCTGTGTATACAATACAAAGATTTTTATCAATTTGGTTCATTTTCTTGGTCATGCTATTTTGAATTGTAGCTAAAAGTCTCTGTCATGATCTTTTTCTTTTCCTTCTATTTCAAACAGAATAATATACACTTAATCCTAGTATTTTTGTTTGTATTCGACCTACGGTACAATTAGATTTCATCTTAGTTTCAAACATTCAAAAGCCAACTATTTTTCCCAGGTCATGTATACTCATCCATTCTATTATTAAGAATATCTGTCAAATTCAAATCATTCAGGTGCAAATAAGATCGATGCACTGTGCCCAACAGTTACTATGCCAACAATAAAGAATCTTATTACAAAATGAATAAATGAATATTTGAAGCATTACAGTAACAAGGAAACAGGCACATTGAATATCAAAACATATATGGTATGCCTTTCTGCCAAACATAACCATTTAGGGAAAGAAAATGAACTCCAAACTTAAGAGCTTGAATTCTGGAAAATAAATTAAATCTTGGGAGAAGATGAGGTTACAATTCAATATTAATCCATCCAACTTGCTAGCGTGTAGAGCAATCAAACAGCCGCAAGAAATATAAAATTTGAAGCAAATCATTTCTAAGCTATCCAAATAAGTCTCATCCATACTTCAGATAGGGCAGATAAAATCTCAAGCGGCTGTTGAGTATCCAGTTCAGAAGTATCTACGCAACCTAAAATGTCAAAGTTGAGATATCCTTCAATTGTAGGAAAGGTATAATTCATGTAACAGAATGCCATGACGCTTCCAGTGTGAGTGAATTCCTCTGATTTCAACAACGGTGCAGGTTTGCCATTGGTGGCCAGGTTATAGAATCATCTAGTTACAAACAATATTTACACACATGCACGCACACATCAGAATTCATAATGGAACATGGTAAGAGAAGCAGCAGGATCAGCAATTGTTTATGTCAGAAATACAGAAATTGCTTGCAGATACTGACCTACACCTTTATCAGCTTTTGGCGTTTAATTTCTCTAAAAGAATCTTGTTTAGGAGGCCCGGATTTGCTTTTCCTTTTGATAGTTTCATAATCTGCACAGGGTTAAAGTGTTCAAAACCATCTCACTCAAGTAAATTAAACATTATTAACAGCGTAATAATGCATGGAAAAGGAAGCGTAAGGATGGGTAAAAGAAAAAATCCATTATAATTTGACAAAATTTTACCTGGCCAGCAAAATAACCTTGCAGCTTAGTTTTTCCACCACGATATTGTTCCAGCTGCTTTGGATTCTCCGACAATACCTTCTCTACCATTTTCTCAATCTCAGCAGGATCTACTATCTGTTAGAACCAAATTCATTAGAGAACCCTTAATTTTCTACTATCTGTTATCATCATAAGATGATTTTTCTCACTGTTCTGCAGAAGAGCATTAGTTTTGTAGGGCATCAGCTAAGAGAACTACTCTCTACTGAAAAACTTATTAAAGAGACAAATCAACAAATTCAATCAGCTATGCATTAGAACCAGCAAGCTATTCCCTTCTTTCCACAATGTTAGTCCTGTTTAGAATAAACCAGCTTTCTAAAGGGAACAACATTTATTGTACTGCCTTTGAAAGAAAATGTTTAGGCTTCCATAATCCCTCTTGTAATAACTCTGTCCATTGACTTTCAAGTCAAATAAAGTAGAGGGCATACTAAGAAAGAAAAAGAATGTCTTTTTTTTTTTTGGCCAGGAGAAAAAGAATGTTTTTGAATTCTCAAAACCAGACATCTTGGAACATCCAAAATAAAATACAAAACTACCAATTTGGGATGGATGGAATAATCTTGTATGTTAGTTTCACAAATTTTACAGTGATAGGTGTTGAATTTGACACACACAAAAAAAAAAAAATTGCTATTTTGCACAGCCTCAGGCAGTCAGGTCACACATCTAATCTAACTTTTATTGGAAAAGTTGATCTCAGATCAAGTTAGCGAGCATAGCAATTACATGTACGCTAGCTTCGCTTCACCCATATTCTGACACCCGATAAATGCGCAATATACTGTTCTTTCTGTTGCTGTTTACATCTTTGTCAATATTTGAAAATTATGTAAGAAAAATGCAAAATTAAGACTAGCTAACCACTGTCTGTTAAGCATGAAAGGGACAGGTAGTTAATCTCAGCATTACAGGCCATAGCATACTCTATTAAATTGTGGTCCTCACTGCATACTTCCTATTTGATTCTTATCCAATACTATATCTAAAGCTACAATAAATATTGCATATATTATGTGCCTCATGATATTCACAATTGACCAACCTCACCCGGAGTCATGTCCAAAAAGATGGTTACCATATACACTTCTTAATCGAAATAGCTTTTCTTTTTATGCTTAATTTCCAAATTTTCTTTGGACAAATCAATATAACCATCCTGGTAGATTAAAATTCATAGATGCACAAGCATTCACTTAAACTCATACTTCTTCTATACAGCAACTCTACATTTTTCATCAGTTGACTGTCACTGCCATCCTTATGTTTAAGAGGAAATAATACTTTTATTAAATTGAAGAAATAAGTACCAGCACGACGCACAGCGGAAAAGCTAGCTGTCCATCGAATATACAAAAAAAAAATTAAACAATATTTTATGTGACAGCAGCCCGCCAATCCGCATAAATAAAGAAGAATGATTTATCTCGAAATTGAGAAGAAACTGAAACCCATAAAGAGGTCCATAACCGAACACTATCCCCACTGGCATCTATTCTATAAACTTGAGCTTTCAATTTATAGGTCCACCCAAAATTAGGCACCCCCTATAAGCATATCTTGTTGAAATATTGGAAATAAAAGCTTAAACGAACAGACAGATAATTTGCTAAACGAATCACATTTCATATAGCTGACCATTTGAAAAGAATTCTATGTTAATGAGCCTGGAAATAAAGTATAAAACTTGCCTGAACTAAATCTTTTTCTTCTATCAGTCCCTTCACAGTACCACCCTTGGCTAGAAGCTCAAACAATATCTGCAAATTATCTTGATCTTAGAAATAAATAAAGCTGTAAGACTTGTGCAAAAAAAAAAAAAAAAAAAAGAAGCTATTACCTGTTTTCCTATCTTCCCACTAATAGTCCCATCTTTTATGGAAGCGATTAACTCAGCCAACTCTTGGGGGGTAAGCTTAACCTCATTGACGGTCAACTTTTCATCTTTCATATAGGCAGCAATATCACCCATTATCCAGTTGGCAGCTAGCTTTACATCAGCACCCTTTGCAATAGTAGTATCAAAAAATTCTGCAACCTAAGGTATACATTAAGCAATGAGCGCCACTTCAGTTCATTTACCATAATATACCATTTAGATAATCATATCACCTTGTAGCACTTCAGGTCTTCATATATGACTGATCAAGGCTTTCCTTGAAGTGATACTTAAGGGAAATGCCTCATGGCACATCCATAGACATTAAAAACTTCTGGTTTACATCTCATAGTGATTAGTGAGAGACACTCAAGAGACAGATGCCCAGCCCATGAAGAGCATACAATTACTTCTAAAACATCACCGATCTACTTCTCACGGGAACTTTATTTTACATTGAATATTTCTGTAACAAATATCTGTGTAGAACTAAACTACAAAGTTTGCTCTTCTATATTTACTTAGCTACTAAGTCAAATCTACAAACAAAATTTGAATTCAGTCATAAAATTTTACTTCTGTTTTCTTCGTTTAACAGAACAAGCATTCAGAACAATAATGCAGAGGACTCACGTTTATGTCATTGGCAAGGAAAAGAACATCCTGCATGCTTAGGCCCATCTTTTCATACCTCCGACGCTTCATTTCTGGAAGTTCAGGCAAATAATTATGAATATCATCAACATAGTCTCTGGTCAGGAAAACTCCTGGAAGGTCTGGTTCTGGGAAATATCGGTAATCAGCAAGTCCTTCTTTCTTCCTCATAGTAACCGTCTTCTGTACGGTATAACAAAGTTAACAGAGGATGTAAGTAGACACAAAGGAACCATGTGATGTGAGCTATAAATCTTGTAGTCGTTCAACTAGACAATTAGGATGAAAAGGTACGATGACCTGAGCTCCTTCTTCCCATAGACGAGTTTCCTGTACAATTTCTTTACCTTGGCCTTGACTATGAAGAAGCACCTGCCTTGAAATTTCATAATCAATTGCCCTGCTCACAGAGGAAAACGAGTTCAAATTTTTTATCTCCACCTGCCAATATGTAATAGGATAAATTATATCAGTCTCCAAAAGGTATATATATAGAATTGCATTATAGTTAAAGTTGACCAAACAGAAAAACAATCATTACAGTCGATATATATATATACATCGCAACTTTTTACTTCTCCACACCTTTTTGACCTTTTTCGTGAGAGGGTGTGTATGTCTTGTAACAAGTGGATTTTTAATTGCAAGGCTGCAATGTGACTTCTACAGTGTATAATATGTAGAGGCATAAATATAACTTACTTTATGGTGAATTATTTAAGTGAAACAAATTTTTCATATCTCATTTTGACATTCAAGTAAGATATTGATCAAGTATAAAATGGGAAAATGCCACATGACAAAAGATATAACATTCAATGAATATTCTTCAATGCAGGAATCTTGAAAAATTAAAAAAATTAAAAAAACAATGCTTTCTTTAATTTGATAAAACAAACAATCACACAAACAGAACTAATACTAGTTCCATTCTAAATATTCTAATTATCGGTGTTTTCCTTTAAGCTGTTACGACAAAAATCTCGGAATTTTTGCTAAGAACAAATTCTGCCCTATTTTCACTAACAGCATCTCAGTCTCATCAATTGTCATAGCTGAAATTTTTACAATTTATGGCTTTATGCATGCCAACATGATATTGCAATGATTACCAAGTATTAACAAATTCTCCAAACAGCTAATGAAAAGTTGCAAACATAAGGATCACTGATTTATGTCATCCTTAGTTATCATTTTCCTGATTTCTAGTTATTAGATTCTTGTGATAACGAACCCTTTTTTTCTTTTTTTTGAAAGAATTTCTCTTTATACTTGGTTTTTAGTTGCCAAGATAACACTAAATGTGCAAGGAAATAAAAGTTACTTACCTTCGTCCCAAACTGTAATTGCCCAAATGGTCGAACAGAGACATTCACATCACAACGAAGTGAACCTTCTTGCATATTGCCATTACTTACTCCCAAATACCGAACCAACCTCTGTAATTCTGCAGCATATTCTGCAGCTTCAATACCACTTCTCATATCAGGTTCAGAAACAATTTCTAGCAAGGGCACCCCTGCTCTATTTAAATCAACCTGCAGAAAAGAAACAAATAGTATCTAGGAGTCTATGATAGAAGATAGAGTCAACTTCAGCCTTTGAGAATCTTTTGGAAAAGAGATACAAAAAAGATATTCAATTCTCCTAGGTAATATGCAAACTGATAAGAATTACTTTATATCGACACACACACACACACACAAATAAAGTTGTTCCATCGTAAAATTCAATGTACTTGCAAAACTGAATTTACCCACAATTCAAAGACTATACTGAGACTGATTTAAGATTTTAAAGTAGTAAAATCACAGATAGAAGAAAACAGGAAACAAAGACATTTTACAAAAGAATAAAACCAGAATGTAGTTCAATCCATTATAACATATAATAAGCAGAACAATGCTGATGACAAGTATAAAGGGAAAGGTACTTTCCTGTGAGTAACTTCCACCTTCTGAATGAAGCAGCTTCCCTGCATCCTCTTCCATGTGAACCCTTGTAATGCCAAACCGCCTATGCCCACCACCAAATTCTAATGGAAGATCCAAATCAATGTAGCCACCAGTTGCAATTGGAACATCAAACTGTGATATTTGATAGCCCTTCGGAAGGTCCGGGTAAAAGTATTGTTTCCTATCAAACTTTGAGTTCAATGACAATTTGCAATTGAGTGCAAGTCCCACTTTCACTGCAGACTCAATGACCTTTATGTTCAAAACCGGTAAAGCACCGGGTAGACCCATACAAATGGGGCAGACGGTAGTGTTTGGTGGAGAGCCATAATTATAAGGACAACTACAAAAGGCCTTGGTAAGAGTGGATAGCTGGACATGGGTTTCTATACCTATGATTGCTTCATAGTCCTTTAAGGCTTTCTCAAGTGTTTTGTTCTGGGTATCCAGTGAAACTTTCACTTGTGGCTTAACCTTTTCTTGTGTGGCTGTCTGGGTTTGTGAGCTTCTCGTTGTGCAATACAAAATGGCATATTTTCTTCTAACTAATGCAACAGTTGGAGAGAGCAAAAAAGGGTGGGTTTGGAAGCTTCTAAAAATTGTGGAAGCCATCTTCTTAATCCAATTGGAAATCCAACAATGCACAGGCTGCCTTTGCAAACATCAAGCAATGCATAGTTAGCTGAAAATCAGATTTTGAATCTAAATTGATTCAAAGAAACAGCTACAATTGAAAATATAATCCTAACCACCACATCATTCATCTTTTCAAGCAATATATTCGTATCAAAGCACATAACCCAATTCAACCTACCGCTGTATAAACAAAAGCACACAAAACCCATTCCAATTTCACCCTAAAAACAACATCAAGCCAACTAAAACAGCTCGCGGCATCCCAATTATCCCAAAAACAAAACAAAACGCAAAAGGGTATTCATTGCATTACAAAAAAAGAAAAAAAAAAAAATCACTCCAAAAAGTTCAAATAAAGAAAACACAAACACTTACTTGTGCTTCCGGAAGTTAAAAGCTTTGGTTCAGAGTGTTAAATTGAGAAGTACGTTGGAGTTGCTCTAGGCTGTTGCACTTACAGTGAAATGAAGAGTCACCTGGTTAAGCTGCTCTCGCTCAGGAGCAGACAAGAGAGTAGAGAGCCAAAGATAGGCTTAGCCTACCATGAGATGAGTCATCCATGCAAAGTTAACTTATGGTGGACACTGAACACGACCATGGGATGACCCAGTTGAATAAAACCAATGCCTTATCAAGCTATGAACCTTTGACTCAACCTCACAAGTCACAACCCAACCCTGTAGGCAGCTGTGACGATTAAATATAATACTTTAAGGCCAAGTCCCCATGTGGTGAGCGTGCCGGAGTGGTTATCGGGCATGACTAGAAATCATGTGGGCTCTGCCCGCGCAGGTTCGAATCCTGCCGCTCACGGTTTTGGTCAAATGTATTCAAATAACTTTTTAAGTTACAATATGAGCTTCCTCTGGTTGGAAAATTATGAAACTACTTTGCGTGTCAAATTATTTTAAGTAATTTCCTTAACTACTTCAGCTAAAAAGCCTAAAACTGTCATTTTTTTTTTTCCTGGGAATATTTTATCTTTAAAATTTTGATAAAGAACAAAATACACAGTGTGCTTCCCAATCATCGAATCGATCTTCTTTTTTTTTTGCTTTGCACTGCCATGGTTCAAAAAAAGAAAAATGAAAAAAATGAAGACTGATAAAAACCAGCTTAAACGAAACTTTGGCTCCATTAGGTCCGCCATATGGACTCGGACTCGGGTCACTCAACCTTACAAGCCCACCCTGTAGGCCCTTTTCCTCACAAGTCACATCTAAGCATTTTTAAAACTATTTTTTTTTTTTAAAGCATATTGACTTGCAGACCAAATTACTTCGAAGTAAATAATTCCTTTTTTTTTTTTTTTGGAAATCATTCATTGTTTTTTTATAGAGAAAGGTAAATCATTTCATTACCATTGTAGCTAAAAGCCTATTGTTTTTTTATCAAAAAACAAAAAAGAAAAGCAGTGTTTGTATATTTTTGTTAGAAAAATGCCAATTTATTTCTTTAAGACAAATGTATCATCTTACACCGTTCATCTCTTAAAGGTAATTTGAAAAAAAAAAAATGAAACTTATTTGTCACTTTTTTTCTTTTTTCTTATCTCCATCTCCCCATCTCAGATCTCCCTTGTTTTTACTCTTACCACTACTTTTATTCTAGCTCTCTAATTTCAACTAATTCTACTACTTTCAACTAATATATACATATACTATTATTAAGAGAAGAATTTCTTGTCTTTAAAAAAGAGAGTAAAACACTAATTACTCTTTCCAGCCCATCCAACAATTTCATAACAATTCAAATCATAAAAAAACATGAAGGATGGGCAAGGAAGAATGCTTAGTGTATTATTGTTGGATGGACTCAAAAGAATGCTTAGTGTATTATTAAATTATTTACTGGTGAGTATTTAACTGCTCCTCGTGACTTAAATATAAAATTGTCATAGTAATTACACACTATTTTAATTTCTACTCACGCATCTTCATCTTCCTACCTATTTCATACTCTCATATCACACTTTTTCTCTTCATATTATCACACCACATATATTACATGCATGTGTGATGCTTGGTACTCTTGTATTAACTATAACTACCAACATGTATGGCATGTGAATGAATCAACTCTTTGACTTCAACCAAAGTTTTTTTTTACTCTTTCACTTCAACCAAAGTTCTTTTAGGAGTGAAACTCATGGATTAAACTCGATTCAATTTTTCAAATTCGTCACAAACTTAAAAGTAACTATTTCAAGGAAAATTCAACATGCAAATAGTTATTGACCCTTCAATGTTGATGGGTTAATTCACATTTTCACTATTATAATGTAGATTTTCCTTTATTTAATATGTTTCCATAACATATGGTCTCTGCATTGTAGATGATCTCTCGTTTTAAAATATATGAGTTTTAAATAAAATTTAATTATGGTCACATAAAAATAAATGGAAAAAGACAAAGTTTTCATATTAAAATGTAAAAATAAAAATTAAAGAAAAATGTTTGTTTTTTTACCTGAAAAAAAAAAAAAGAGAAAGTTGACTTGGGTGTTGATGTAATTGAACATTTGACCCTTAATTTATTTCTTTCATTTTTTGTTTTTCGAATAGCACCCACTTGCAAATTGCAACATTACAGTTGTTGACTGGAGTAAAATCAAGCCAATGGTCTTCGGACATTAGAAACTTTTGAAGTCATCGACTCATAGTTATGCCGGGGATGGCGGTGGAGGGATTGGTCTTGTTTGGTCCTCTTCTTAATCTTCGTTGCTAATGAATACCAGCTCAATGCTATAATACCATTCTCAAATCATCCACAACAACAAGGACACAAGGGAATGGAGGGACAGCAATCATGGAGGCCAAGACTATCGTTCAGGAGCGCCACCATACTGATGTGTTTGCTGAACGTGGTCACAGCTCTTCTACTGCTTCAGGGCTTTCTCTCCTCTGCTTCTTCTCGCTCCAAATTCTCTACCTCTCAACCCAATTCAGGCCAGTTTCTCTCTTTCCCTCCATCTTGTTTTTCATTCATTATGAAGGAGCTCTAATGTTTTTGCAAGCAGCAATTTGACATGGGTATTCTATATGGTTGCAAAGCATGCGGACCCATTATTTAAATTTGCTGAATTTTGTAACCTTTTTGTTTGAGCGATTAGATTAATGATAAAGTTGTGGATTTTTCTTGGATTATGAGGAATCCAATTTTTCACATCTTCTTCTTCTTGTTGGTTGGATTGGTGATCCAGTTCGTTTGGGGCTGGGGAAAATTTGGACTTTTAATGTGGGGTTTAATGGTTTTGCTAACTGGTGGTGAAACAAGTTGTTTTGGTTTGGTTGGAGTGGATGATACATGTATTATGATCCTCTTGTATAGCTTTGTGGTAGATTGCCAGTGAATGTAACAAATTTCTAGACATGTTAAGGATTTTAATGTTAAAAAGTTTAAGAATATGCTCTTAATTAGGATTTTAGGGTTGAGAGTTTTGTGATTGAGGGCTTCTATTTATTTCAGTATTTGTTTTTTGTATTTATTCCAATACATTCATTGAATCCTTTAATTTTAATTCTATGAGGTTTTCTTCCTAATTTGGATTTAGATCGGCTTCAATTCTGAAAACTAAATAAATAAACAAAGTGACACTTCGTAGCTGTTATTTCAAATCCATTAATTTTGTGGCTTTAGTTCCATGTACTTAACTTTCCAAACCCCAACTGGACATTATTGAACAGCTATGAAATTTGATTAGGGACCGAAATACAGAACCATGTAACCTAATTCCATGTTTAAGTTGCTTTCTAGGAAGTTCATACCTTGGAATATTTTTCTATCTTTGTGTCTGGTTCCCCCAATCCCCCAAGATTAATTTTTGTTTAGTCAGAAAATTTTGTAAATGTACCCATCATAGATTTCTGAGGAGTCATTTAGCTGTCATCTCTAGTAATATGTTTAGTTTCATAGTGATGTCTGTGTCTTGGCTTTCTTCAAACCTGGATAATAAGTTATTTACTTATGTTCACTAGTCATTTAATTTTCCCATTCTGTTGGTTCCAATGCCTGGGTTACAAAAACAGCAGGCAGCCATCCCCTTTCCCTAAACCTTCCAGATCCTCTACAGTTCAACTACCTACTCCATCAAAAGTAAACCTAGGAACTGCCCCTTAATAAGGAGGAGAGCTACCAGTTGGCCTTCTATCATGCTGTGGGGATGGCACATGTGTTTTTCACCAATCAATTCTCGTACCTGGCTGGCAAGAGGTCTCTATTAGAGCTCAGTATACAACTCAAAATCAAATAAGCTCTTTGGTTCAAAATTTTATAGCAGAGAATATTTTTTGGGCCAGATTCATCTGACTGTAAATGCATGGGATTTAACTTGATGGTAATAAATTAATAATGAGCTAATTTTAATGGAATAGTGGTACAACATGGTGATCGTTAAGTCATTTCTTGAATGTAGGCATTACAATGGCATGAATTCTACATTTGGATGACTTAAAATACATTTTCGTTTAAGTCATGATTCTTGGACAAACTTTGATGCTCCGTTGTAGTTTTGAAGTTAAATATACTCTAATCATGAAACTGTAAAAAGTTGCTTCTCTTCACATGGAATAATTCATAAGCTTGATTGTGATATTTTATTGACTTTACTTGGGTTCCTCTAATCCTTTTCCTTTATATAAACATCACTTTATGAGCATTGAACTTTCAGATTGACTCGTACACACTGTTTAATATTTCCAATTGCAGCCACACTCAGGTATGTCAGAGAATCTGAAGAGATTCGTCTCGCTATGCAACCCATGGAACTGATAAAAAGAGTAAGTATGGCATCAACATTATATCTGTGGTTCACTAGTTATAGTTCTGGTTAAGATTTTCTGCTACTTCTAGTTCAAACACAAATGAATGGTGAGTTCCTCATGTAAAAACTGAACTGATAATGTATGCACTGCCTGCTTGTCTGTTATATATGTGCACTTTCCATTAAGGTTGGAACTTTTTGTTTTTTAAATTATTTCCGTATCAAACAAACAGCTAGCCTTGCAAAAGTTCATGGATTGGAGTAGATTATGATTGTTGTTCAATTTTCTTCCCTATTCAGGTGAGGGAAATCCAACAAGAAGCATATGCACAACCGGAAACAGTCCAAGAGAAAGACACAAGGCAGGCCGCTGCAGTTGACCTTTCTAAAAGATTGAAGGATCTTCATTCTGTTAATGAAGCAAACAGCTTGAAAGGTGAATCTCTCTCTCTCTCTCTCTCTCTCTCTCTCTCTCTCTCTCTCTCTCTCTCTCTCTCTCTCTCCCTCCCCTCCTTCCCTCCCTCCCTCCCTCCTTCTCAGTGTTTGTATTATATGCTCTCTCCCTCCGTCCCTGTGTTTGTATCATAATTATATTGGTCACTCTGGCTTCTGGAGTTGAGAATGTTTTTGTGTCAGTTATATCTTTATCAGAAGAGTTGTATGAAATGGAACTTTTGGATACCAAATCTCTCATAATATGCACCTTCTAGGGTTGTATTTGTTTGATGTGCAATATTGCATATTCAACCCTTTAATTTATATTGTGAGCAGTTCTGGATGTATTTTGACCTTAGATGTGTTCACTGTGTTAGTGTTACATCCTCTCATCTTTTTGTCTATGAGTGTGTTGTCTTCTACCTGTGCATAGATAAGATACTCCTCCATTCTGTTTGATTTAAAATTTGCTTAGAAGTGACTTGTTCTTGATGAAAAATCAGATAGTTGCTCGCATTTTAAGTTAGATGTTAACCATAACCTGTCAGAGAACTCATTGGACATGCTTCACTCATAATATCTTTTCTATTGTTGGAGTAGATGGATTCATCATTTTTTGTTTCTTGTATGAATAACACTAGTAGGTCCTGTTTATTAAATTTTCATCAAATTATCTCTCGTAACCTGTGCAGTTACTTCTCATATATCCACTAGTTGACTTGTGACCTCTGTTGGAGGTCTGCAAATACAAGAAGTCATGATTCGAGCAAGTTTTTGTTTTCCTGTTACTTGTTTTATTTAATATTATGAACTAGATTTTACCAATTTGCATAATGTCTAACAGCCTTGGTAGAGTGGCGTAAACGGAAGATGGAACGAGCAAGACTACGTGACCTAGAGAAAAATGGAACACTCACGTCTCAAGCTTGAGCTGTATCCTTCACATATTATTGCTGGTTATATACTGGAATTCGGAATTGTCTGGAAACTGCTTTATACATGTCCATATCACAACTCTGATTTGATAACAAAGAAGGTTTATGTATGACCATACAAAATTGTACCAAGAGAAAAAATGGTACTTGGCAGTCATTGCCATTCTTATACAGATGTTGTAGTCAAAAGCTCTCTGTGTAATATAAATATACACTATATGTTCCTTGACCTGTGTGAGTTCGATTAAATGTTAAACGTTAATGTTTTGTAATTGCTGTTAGGCAACTGGTGGCCTGATTTTATGAATAATTTGCTTTCCCCAACCATTGTGTTTATTCTTTTTGTCTATATCATCGTTGTTAACTTCTTCTTAAAGTGTACAAATAGATTAAACAGAATCATAAACAGGTACCCATCATGGAACGAACCAGCCACTTACCTAAGTCATATAAGCTCAATAAATTGACCCCTGATGTTAGTTTTAAGCACCACAAAAGAGCATCAATTTCTTAATGCCACTTTGCTTCAAGAAGAGATCATTTACCCAAGGGAGTAAATGAAGCATTGGCTTGATACACAACACAAACACTCATTGGAGCGCAGCAGTTTACCCTTGCCTTTGAGTTACCTGAAACCCTAAATCCTTAATCACCACCCACTACCAATGAATTATTTAAGGCATTAAAGAAGATGGACACTTACCAAACATCTATGGATGCACTAATTATACAATTCCTGTACAAACTTTAGCCAGTTTGGTCGTTATATATATATACAAGCTACAAGTACACAAGATTAGTACAGTTGTGCTAACAAGCTTAACAAACCTAATGGCAACCATCAGTCACAGAGGAATTGCATGTATGAAGGCTTACAAACTACAAGTCCAGGAAACAGACCGGAAAACGTCTAAAATGTCAGAGCAAATCAGCAAATCAGCACATCAGCATCCATGGCTTGGACAGCTTAGTTCTTACTTCCAGTTCATTTTTCAATTTCTTTCCTTTTTCTCCACCTCAGACTTCAATTGCTGTGTACATGAGCCAAGTCAATGCTTTGGATGATCTGACAGCAAAATTGACATTTTCCGCATCTACGTTCGAGGAAAAATTTATGGACAAGAAAATTCGGAAGCCAGATAACAGAACTCCGTAAATATGTAGTCTGAATACCATCTGCATAAGATAACAAAGTTATTGAGCACAAATGAAGATTAGTTATCTTATAATTTAATGCAATCTGCAAGAATAACCAAATATATCCAATCATGGTCCAATAACCAGAGTTTCAGATTCTCTTAGCAAAAAACAACAAAAGAACAAGTTTCACATTCTTTTTCAATGTACACCCACCTATATAATATGAAAACCATGCCTAAAATACATAGCCAATATAGCAGATTCCAAATACGTTATATAGGTTTTATACTATTAGGAAAAATGTACCACATCTTCATTCTACATATTAACTTGGTTTATTATGTACCTAGACACATTCTATGCTTTATTATGTACGTTAATAATGCATGATGGTATGTAATGTACTAACAACGATGATCCCAAACAATATAGCAACCAAAAAAAGACAATCGCTGCTATACAAATTTTTAAAATTCAAATGTCTGGCTGAGTCAACAACCAAAATAAGTGCTTTTTTTTATACCACAAGAGGGTACTCTGGAAAAGTAAGAAACAAATTACATACTCAGATGTCAGGCTTAGTCAACAACCAAAATAAGGTATGTTTTAATTTTTGACATTTTCAAAGAAAAAAAACAACCAAACAAAATGATGCCCAGTTTTTATTAAAAGAAAATGTTGACCAAGGACTTTAATCTAATTTTCTATTCATTTAATTAATATGATCAGGGCAGGGCGTACAGATCAAATTTGTATACACTTTCATGTACAGAAAGCCTACCAATTTCAATGAGAAAATAATTATATGTTCAACTAAATGGACACCAATTACAATATTGATGCCAAGTTAAGAGAGTACAAACACAAACACCCCAAACCCAATCAACTTGCAAGGCTGCACGTTGCCCCAGTACCTGCGCAGGCACACCATTAGGTGCAGGACTGGTATCACACTCAATATTCAGGAAAGGTTCCTATATTGTGAAGAAATTCTAGGCTGCAATCATTACCAAGGCAAGTGATAAGAATTGTTTTGATATTTGGGAGGGTCTATGGTGATACTAAATAAGCAATAATTGAATCTCCCCATCCAAACTGTCAGTGGATGGTTCTATCTATGGTGATACTAAAAGGAATCAAATGATGAATATGTAACTATATTGAATCTCCCCATCCGAACTGTCAGTGTTCCCCCTTTTAGTATAAACATAGATATTAGGTAACTAATTTAGTAAACATCATTTAACATAGATATTATCTTACTAGTATCGTATTCAAATTAGATAAGGTTACTTCCCAAGTACTTACAAAGCATATCCAACACTTCATAGAAGTTCAAAGTTTATATCATTGATTGAACCTTGAATTTTATAATGACATTCCTAATATACAAAAGGACTAGAGTTGTTGAAGTGTATATAATGTTTATGGCATATATCAAAACTGATTTTGAATTCGGAAGACAATAGCATGCATATATAAAATTAGCATATAGCATATGATGAAAGAAATTCAACACTAACTGAAGCCACAAAAAAAAATTTGCAAAGGTTTTCAAGAGTTATTTAATGGGCATATCAATATCAATGCATCCTTACCCCAAATCCTCATCCACACTTCATAAGTTGTACACACACCAACTATGCTAAATACCATCACCTTGTGCCATGTGGCTTATTGCTTGCAACACAGGTTGTAAAACACTTTGCGTGCCTTGCATTACAATTTTTGCTTTAAAACAAAAGTACTAGTTCCATGGGTAAAAATTATTGAGCTATCTAAGCATTAATTGATGCTACTAGATTTTTTCTAAGCCAGATATCTGATTTGCTATTGTTCCTATATTGGCTGATGATTAATTATGTGTCAGTTGAACTGATATTGGGACTACTACTGCTTGCCTTTAAATATATTTCCCATTGATCACTTAAAAAGGTTTAATTAACTCAATTTCCACAGGTAATAAAAGGTATAAAATTTAAGGTTTTCTCACGATTACTGCAATAACTCAAATTGTTGCTCTTTATACTCCATAAATAATTCAATGCTTTTTCTTTTCATTACACTCTGACTTATCAAATCCAACATGCATCTCTTGCCTTTTCCCTGTACTAAACTTCCCTTCAAAAAATCCCAGAAACACTAAATTGAAATAGCTTCTTTTTCCTGCTTGCTGGATAATAACATAGCTTTTGCCAACAAAGGCATCTGCTTTAAAGGTTAGTCCTATAATTGCTTCAAGGAACATCTATTCCATAAATTTGCCACAATTATCTATTGAGGCTTGCATGTATCAAATATGAACTCCAATGCAAAAACTGTTCCAGAATCCAAAAGTGCAACCAAAACCCATGCTCAATATCAAATTTAGCTGAGCTCATTAGTTATATGGCACGCACATACCCAAATGACAGCAAGGAATGGGACAACGACTAAATATGCCAAAACCACTCCTGCTAGATGCACCAAATAATTTATAACCCTATTGCAAAATAAAATCTCAGGATAGTATCATTGTCATTGGGACTGAAAGGCATATAATTGTGGGCACTGAAAAATTTAGTTCTAATGGGTTTGAATGTACAAATAACAAGTAGCATTTTTTTTGGAACCAAAAAGTACATAATTTTCAGACTCTTTTCATAAATCTATATTCATCATTTGGGAGGCTAAAATAAATAAATCAATAAGATTTTATTTATCAGTGACTGGCTACTATGCCCACCTAACAAGAATCTCTAGATCTGCCCCTGCTGGCATAAACATACAACCCCAGGATGGCGAAATCTAACACAAGCCTGCAATCTTGTACCGACATAAGCACTTTTAGAGATGAAATTATAACAGCTACACTCCAGAACAGGTGGTCCTATATAACTAGAAATAGATTCCAACCACTCCAAAATTAGGCATTACTTAACTAACCCACATAATTCTCTTTCAGGTTCCACTAGCAAATACCATCAGACTGAATTGTTTAAAAAGGTTATAGGTGGGTGTATACCTTGTTGAACCCCATCACATTCATGACTACATATGTGAGTCAGCATTTTGAGAGAGCCTCATGGGTTTTACATATATATACCTACTGGTGGTTTTATTCCCAGATTAAAATATCTTAGTATGCTGATACTTTTTCATCCACTTTTTGTAAGCATAAATACTGTTTAGTTGAAGAAAAAGCATATATTCGACCAAAAAAAAGGAAGAAGAAAAAGCATATGAAACAGTCAACCTAATCTGGCCATGCCGGACTACCTAACCCAATTCAACCTAAACCAATCCCCTTGCTCTTGCTAAGCATAATTCCATATTACTTTATCATTGGATGTAAAAGTAAAATTAACAAAACTTCCAACTGGAAACTTTTGATGAAAGAGCAATATTGAATAAAACAAGGGAGGTGATTTTCATACTCCTCTTTTCTCCATTTGCACTCCTTATTTTTTTAAATGTTTGTATATATTTTTATTATTTATTTTCCACATACACCCTTTAGCTTTTAATTATAGAATGTCACCTATGCAACATTATATCCTACACATTTAATTTTTTAAAATTTTTATAATAATATATCTATTTTTAAAACTCTCTTTTAAAAAGGAAGAAAAACTTATGTAATTCTCTACACTTCTGTTCGTCTTCTTGATATATAGTACACCTAGCTCTCTTTTCTTATTAAGCTATCATGCGACATTCATTTTTTTTAAAATCAAATATGCTACAAATTAGTAGTGGTTGCTATGCAGTGTCAAAAGACCCAAAAATGAGGGAGTGGACTAATTGAAAACCCTAATTAATTTCATAACACAAAACCCACCATCAAAAGAAGAAGAAGATACATAGATCATGACCTTCATGAAGAAAATGAAAAAAAATATATGACAGGCTAAATATTTTCCTAATAAAAGTATAGAATGATCATTGAAAGCACGTACAAGACTGGTTCACATAAATCATGAACCTCATGAAGAAAACGAAAAAAAAAAATATGACAGACTAAATATTTTCCTAATAAAAGTATAGAATGATGATTGAAAGCACGAACAAGACTGGTTTACAAAAGAAAAAAGATGCAATATGAAGAAGATACAACGAAGGGGAGAGAAAATTACTTATTATTATTTTTTAATAATGATGAGAGAATTTAGGAAAAAGTAATCATTACTGAAAGATAATTATAATAAAAATTCAACAGCCATAAAGGGTAGATTTGGAAAAATATATAATAAAAATATACAAAATACATTAAAAAAAAGATGGAGTGCAAACAGAGAAAAGAGGAGTGCGAAAATTGCCTCCCATAAAACAAATCAAATAGTTGTGGTTTAGAAAGGGGAATTTTTTCTCTCTTTTGGTTCATGATTAAACGACAAATTCCTGCATACTCAGTGTCATATTGCAGGAGTCAAGACTAAATATCAAGAAAAAGTCATGTCAGAGACTACTAGTAACAAATTTAGCCATAAGCACTGTTGGTGACAAACTATTCTGGTACTGGTTTTAAACAGCATTCATGTTCCCCTTGACTCCTCTAAAGTTGTTGCTCTTTTTTCTCACTGCAGTTATTTATTTAACCATCATAGTCTCTTAATTCTTGACTATGATATCCTCTATATGTAGAAACTAATAACTAGATTCACCACAATAATCCAAAAACTATTTCTAAAGCACCAAATTTGAAAGCACTACTCCACATACATACAATATGCAACCATGAAGCAGATAAGAATTCAGAAACTGTTATCCCTCAAGCATTTATCTTTGAATGAACATCCGTTCCCAGAAAATTAAAAATTAAATAATGTCCCATAATTATAGGCAGTATTATGTCCCATGACATAGTATCTACAATGGAAATTAATGAAACAGCCTTGCTCCAAAGAAGCACAAATTAAAAAGGAAGGAATCTCAATAATAGGGGAAAAAAAACTTCGAAAATGAAACCATTGAAAGTGACAAGGACAGATGCTCAATGAAAATAGTAATATTTCATGCAACGGCAGACAAAAATGAGAAATTATCCAAATGTTATCATTGCACAAGGAATCACACACCCAGCACCTATAAATAGGTGAAAAGCTGACAGTGAAGTTTACCTAGAGCTACAACAAAGTACAGGAAAAGACAAACTTACTACTAATGATTCTCAGCAATGAGAAGAAAACAGGGCAAGCTGATATGATGCAAAAAGAGGAAAAAAAAAAATTAGAAAAGCTTCTATTGAAATAGAAGTTGGATTTACCTCAGTGCATCATATTCCGATAACTCTGTCTGCATGATTCAAAAAGTATCACACCTTCAAAATTATTCAGTTACAGATAGCAAGTTTCCCTGTCCATTCATCAGCCACCCCATAGTCAAGGCTCAACTCTCTCATAGGAGGGATGTTCTCCATTGCGAAAAGCATAAGATGAGGAAACATCAAATTATTGTGATCATACAGTACAAATTGCACCAGCACATTTGGAGTTGAACTGTGACTAATATAACAAGCAACATTTCTCATTTTTGATACATCCATTGCAAAATCCGACGGTGGGATTGCAGGATAAGATGGACGTACATAATCAGGATATATCTGAGATAAATCTCCCCATTCTGTCCATCTCTCAGAAAACCGATGTGGATAAATCAAGCTATCACCATTCATTGAAAAAATTTGAGCCTGTTCCCTCGTGAGAATAACCCCTGTATACTCACATATAAAGGCACCGGCATGTATCAAGTCCAAGGACCTAACTCCCCAACCTGTTTCCCTTGATCTAAACACTTCCAGTCTATTTCTCAACCCTTTTTGTGTGACACGATTCCGACAATGTGGGGGGCAGCGACAGAAGTTGCCGCATTCAAAAACCAAAGGCTTCCCTCTCAGGAGAAACCCATTCTGATCATAAGCAAACTCGCCTCCGTTTTTCAGAGCACAAAAGCAGTCATCAGAACAACCGTCGACGCAATCACACCCAGTACCATGCCCGGACTGATGAAACACATGCGTCGGAAACACAGTTGTCGCAAGATAATCATAATACAAGGGGTCCTGGTCAGCATCAATGTCATTGAAAAGCAGAACCGGAACATTCTCCTTCTTGTTAGAAATATCCAAACTAAGATAACCCGTCGGCCTCACTGTCAAGGGCCTAATCCTAAGACTCTCGGCAAACCTGAGAAGGGAGCTACCCATCTCAGCTTGCCCTTCGATTCTTAATATCTTATACTTATAAACACCAAAGCCAGACTTGCCCACATCAAACCAGCAATCAACAATTCTATATAAGCCATCATAAACATAAACCTTACTTGCAACACTGCCCTGATGTTTGAGCCCTCTGATAACTCTCACTTCAATCCCATAATGCATGCTTCTCTCCAATGCCAAGTTCCCACCTTCCAGCTTCTGATGCGCACATTGCCTATTGAACTTGTCCTGCCCTCCATGACCCGTGTAGATAATAACATCCCCAGCATCCTCATCGTCCTCGTACCCACCCGAAACGATAATGCTTGTAGCTATCGACTCGCGGTTCGAACTCTGGCTCGCCGGAAGATAGTCAATTCCAGCTTGGACCTGGCCGTGTAACCCAACCACACACAACTCCATTCGAAAAAAGAAGATGTCCCCAACATAGACACCAGGTATGGAACCCACGATCCTTTTATCGCGGTTGAGCCACAACCCGCGATCCCTCAGCACCGAGGCGGCTCGCAAATCGCCTCGGGCTCGCCGCCCGAGCCCCGGAGTCCGCTTCTCCTCCTCCGCCATTGAAATAATGCGAATCGAATCGTACAGCATTCGGGTCCTCCGAACGACGTCGCGGAAGTACCGGTGGTCCTCGACGCTGAGATCGGTGACCCGGACGAGCTCGTTGGAGCGCTGCTGGTATTTTCGCCGCGCTACGACGACCTCCGAGAGCTGATTCTCCTGCGAAACCGGGACAATTGCCCCTGAATCCGGGTCCAAAACGTCGACGTCTCCAAACCTCTGAAGCCCTTTGGCGAAAGCGGTGCGAAAGAGCTCGGAAATGCGGTGGAACTCGGAGTAGACATTGTCTTGGTCCATGGAAATGGCGGAGGGTTGGGACATAGGAGTGTGGTTCTGGTCAAAGAAGGGGGTGAGTTGGGAATTAGAGAAATTTTCAGGGGCAGGGGTGGGACTGGGAACGAAGGGTTCTTGGGGCAGTTGGGGTTGATGGGTCTCCATCGGCTCGTCGAAAGGTTCGAGCTTGGGTTCGATTTTGGGGACTTTCAAGGTCATAGCCATGGCGGTGGTGGTTGGGGTTGAACCTGAGTTGGGTTCTGGGAGGAGGTTGAGGTCAAGAATTGGGATGAGAGAGCCCATTTCTCCTCAGAGAAATGAAGTGGGTTTTACTAGAAAGAGAGTGTGGAGGCTGGGCATGGAAGACTGTGCCTCGTGCGTTGTGGGTGGGGCTCCCTCTCTCTCTTTAGGGTTCCGCAGAGAAATTTGAAGCTACTTTCATGGCGGATTTGGAAATGGAGGTTAGAAAGGTTATCAATTTTTGGCGTCCTTTTTTGGCACCAAAGTGATTAATTGAATTGTAACAAAAAAAAAGTGATTAATTGAATGAAACTGACTTTTGTTGGACGAAATTACCCCTCTATCTCACAAGCTTGGATAGATACATACATCTGATTCTGATCTGAGCATTGGATGCTTAGGAGTTAGGACAGCAATATCCAATTACAACATTTACATATACCACCAATATTTGGGTCCCACCCTGTTTAAAGTATTAATTTTGAATTACCTCATTTTTTTGAAAAATTCCACTTTGAATTCACCTCTTTTTTTTTTTTCAAATAATTTGAGTACCAAAGAGTTTTAGTTTTCAAATAACTTTCATTCAAACCCCCAAAAATTACCCTTTGCACCCCTCATTTTGACAATTCCCACATTATCCTTAAAATAAAAAATATAAACTAAATTTGTGTGGGAAAAAAAAAATATATATATATAAACTAAATGAATTTTCAAAAAAGAAAGTCTAAGACATCCCACCATATCCCCTTTCCTTAGACTTGTAACATGTTGTGTTTTTGCATATTCGGTCAAACACGACATGATACATTAAAGTAATGGGTGAACACGATACGACCCGTTAAGATAAAGCATGAAAAAAAAAATACCAAGATAAACACGACACGAAAAATAACGGATAAACACAACATGACCCCTTTCACTCGTTAAGAAAAAAATATACATTTTTTCAACAAAAAAATTTAAGTAAAATATATTTTAGGGCCAAACAAAAAAAAAATCAATAAACATTTTCAATATTACAAATTAGTCAATGAACTTTTTCAAAAAAATTTAAGTAAAATATATTTTAGGGCCAAACAAAAAAAAAATCAATAATACATAGTCACTGTTGACCAAAATGAAATTAAGAGAAACTATGTGAATTAATAACGAAACAAAGACAAAAATGAATTTACGACTCTTGCTGACATCACTAAATTTTTTTAAAAAAAAGTACATATAAGTCAATAACAACCACATACTTTTTTAAAATGATAATTGTGTGACAGTCAATAACAACCATATTGTTTTTTCACATACACCTCCTGAGGTTTCAAAAATGACACATACACCCTTTGAAGTTTCAAAACTGTTGCATATAACCCCCTGTAAGAGAAAACATTAGGCCATAATAAGAAGAGGTGTCCAAATAAGAATGTTGGAGGGGTGCAAAGAGGTAGTGTGAATGTTTCAAGGGGAAGATGAAAAGTGAGTGGAGGAGTCAATGCATTAAGAGGGAGGAGGTTATCTGCAACAGTTTTGAAACCTCAAGGGGTATATGCATACTTTCTTAAACCCTCAAGGGTGTATGTGAAAAAACGATAAATCTAAGTGGGTGTAAATGTAAATAACTCGATTATATGCATCGCAATCACCCATAAAAAACTAAACAAAAAAAAAAACTTATAATACCCTAAATTTCATGGATTTTGAATCCAAAGAAAAATTGGTGGCTAGCTTTAAAAAGAAAAATATGATAGTAAGATAAAATTGTTTAATTAGAAGTAAGTTTTGTTTAGTAAACTAAGACGTTTATGTCTTTGGGTTTTCGATTTTTTTTAGTTAAAGATATAGAAGAAACATATATGAGAGAAAATGATGGAGGAAAAATGAGATAGAAGAATAAATGAGGAGAATTCATAGAATTAAAACTGAAAAAAATAATTAAATTGTTTGGTTTTTATTTCTACGTATGAATCATGATATATATACATTTTGATTTTATCATCTCTCTCTTTCATATCTTCCATCTTTCTTATAGTTTCCTCATTTTTCATTCTATTATTAATTAAAAATTAAAATAAAAAACGTTACCGAACCAGCCGTAAACAATTTCAAAAATCATGGGTGAGTCAAATGAGTAAAGGGGCTTCAAAATCATTTTTTAGAGTTCAAGTATAACCAAACTCTAATAGATTTAGACAATACTTACCTTCTCACCAGTCAGTAGAATTTATTTATTTATTTTATCACATTCATTCTTACCACTTGATCTAACTCTAAAGTTTATATAATAAATATGTATTAATTTTAAAATAATAAGTCCCATTATTTTTTTATTAATTATTGAATTTATTGCCATAAATAATTATATGGTAACATTTTCAATTATTTTAGAAAGATGATATATGCACTTCAAATATGACGTAATGCACTCACGCAGTAAGAGTGCATGAAGCTAACATTTCTTTTATTTTAGTAAAAGAATAATGTTGGTCTATCATAAAAAAGTATAATGTTGATCTTGGATCATAGGGTAATTATAATATTGACTATTACAATATATTAAAACTAATATATAATGCGTATTATATATACATTATATATAGCAAAAAAATTATTATGTAAACGTACTATAATACGGTTACGTGGTGTAAACAATTCATATCTTATAATATGGATATACGACTAATTTATATTTATAGAATATAATATTAATAACACTTATCGATATTATAACATGTGGACACGTGCCAGCATTACAATTATACATAATAATTATTTCATATATTAATTATAATAAGGAGAAGCTCCTTGAAGGGATTTTTCTTTTTCTATAAGAATAAAATAGAATCACATTTATGGCCTAACTATTAATGCAATTCAATGATATGAACAATCCCTTTATTAGGTCCCCACTCCCCCACCCAAGGATTATCCTTACAAAAAGGCGACTGACAATGAAAGAGGGTGGGGTGGGGTGGGGTGGGGTGGCTGGATTCTTTTTTGTTTACTTAATTTTATACGTGGGTAAACTATGAAGTTTTTCATTGAAAAAAAAAAATAAACTTTTGAGGAAAAAAGTTTTAAAAGGGGTATACTAAACAATTGTAGTAGGTCCAAATGGAATTACCTGTTTTTTTGCTAATAGTTCTTAAATTTTGATTTGTGTCTCAATTTGGTACATGAATTCTAATTTGTCTTAATTCTTTTTAAATTAATATTCTTTGTCTAATAAAAATCAAATCAAATTTTTGTTAGAAATTTCTGATTGGCTTCTATGATTTTGTGGAACAAACCTTAATATTATCGTAAGGGATAAATATGAATTAAGATATAACGAAAGTTTGAATTTATCTTTATTAAAGGCCAAAAAAAAATAGTTTAAACACTAATTTGACAAATTAGAGTTAAAGTGAAAGTAAAAAATGTTTCAAACTCTCTACTTGTTTATGTGTATGCTCAACTTCTAGTAGGCTCCATTTGGTTCATGGAATAGTGACGCAGCGTAGATGAAGAATCACAACACACACACACAAACCCTAGACTTGTTGATTCTCTAAATTGAGAGTGCCAAGAACAAGGGGGTCTATAACCTTGTTGATTCGAAGATTACCAAGTTGATAGAAGGTTTAGAGAAAAATCTCTATTTTCATTAATCATCAAAAAACTGAAATTACAATTGGTAAAAGTTGTTTAAATACCGGCCACTAAAACCCTAGGTAACTCCCGAGAGGTCATAAATGGTAAGTTCAATGGCCAAATTAAATACTGAAAGCAATAAAAGACAATTAAAAATGTCCAAAAAATTCGAAAAAACTTTAAATGCGATTTTGGCCTAGAAAATTGCCTTATTTGGCCAAAATCCACCATAACTTGGATTCGCCTCGTCGATCCCTTTCCGGAAAGGTATTGTGTGAAAAAATCGAACACCGGAAGCCTAATGGCTAGATTTGAGCCTACCACTTCGAAGCTAATAGTCATGTGTGATGCTTGCTGCACCAATTAGAGGCTTAGAAATGGGAAAACAGTTTCAATCCCATGTTTGTTAAGTTCAACATTAAGAAATAATTTATACTTCATGGGAAAATGATGCCCCAAAGAGGGAAACCCTCCAGCCATATTAGGTTTACTTTTCTTTTCTCATTGGCAAGCATTAATTACAAATTTTAAGACCAAATTGCTCCTATAAAAAATTTATACTTCATGGTGAATGGTTTGTACAAAGTTGTAGAGGAAAGAGAGAGACGAAGAGAATGGTGACAACTTTCACAGAGAGAGAAAGAGAGAGAGAGAGAGAGAGAGAGAGAGAGAGTAAGACGAGTATGGTCCAGTGAGAGAGAGTGTAAGAGTTGTTGACCAGAGGGAATGGTCGACGACAATAAGGGTGGGGGTGGTTGAATTCTTTTTTTTTTTTTTTCTTAATTTTATTTAGGAGTAAACTATGAAGTTTTGAGGAAAAGAGTTTAAAATGGGGCATACAAAACAATATATTGTAGTGCATCCAAATGAAAACCACTAGTTTTTTCTCTTTTAGTTCTTAAATTTGATTTGTGTCACAATTTTATACTTAAACTCTAATTTTTCTCAATTATATTTTAAATTAATATTCTTTGTCTAATAAGGATAAATCAAATTTTCGTTAGAAATTCTTGGTTGGGTTCTATGATTTTGTGCAATAATCGTACCATTCCTATGATTTTAACTATTTTATCTCATCAATTCATAGAAATCTGGTAGGTCACAAATTTATTACTGTAAAGGATATATATGAATTAAGATACTCGAAATTTATAACAAAAGTTTGATTTTGTCCTTCAACAATTTTTTGTTTGTTTAAACAATAAAAATTAGAGTCACGGTGCAAAGTCAAAAAGGATCTGGATCCCCTGCTTATTTTTTATGTGCTTGTTTTTGTTTGACTTTTAGGCTCCGTTTGGTTTGCAGATTAAGAGGCTTGAGAATAAGAAACCAGTTTCATTCTCAAGTTTGTTAAGTGCAACATTGGGAGAATAAGTTATACTTCATGCTCTAAAAGAGGAAACCCTCCAGCCGACTTGGGTTTGTTTATTGGGTGCTTTGCTTAAAAACTCAAAATGAGAAAGAAATTTAACTCAAACCCTAGTTGGCCCAAAAATTAAGTTGAAGCTCAAACTATCCACCGAGCGCTAGGTGGGAATTATCGAGCGCTCGGCAGATGCATCTGCAAGCTGCATCTACAACCTAAAACATGCATCGACAACCTAAAACATGTCATCTGCAACATAAAAAGATGCATCTGCAAACTAGAAAGATGCATCTACATCCACCGAGCGCTCTGTAGTGCATTTTTTCGTCTCCACTTGTGTGTACACGGATAGATTGGACTGAAATTTACTTTTTTTAATTGGTTGGGTTTGTAGTTTAAAATCTTTTAAAAACAGGATTTTAGAGTAATTTATTATTGCTTTTTCTTTCTCATTGAAAAGCATTAATTACAAAATTTCAAGACCAATTAAATTGCCCATATTTACAATTGATTTCAATACCAATAAATAATTCCTACTTCAAAAGAAATGATGCCCCAAAATGGGGAAATTGAAACCCTCCAGCTAGCTTGGTTTTACTTTTCCATTTTTATGGAGAACATTAATTAGGAAATTTCAAGACCAAATTACCCTTGTTAACAATTGAAAAAAATACTAATTATGTCTTCACAAAAAAAAGAAAATACTAATTCTATCTAAAAAAATAGTTGGTATTCTTTATTAAAGGTACAATTAGAAAACCAAACAACTTTTGTTCCTATTCATGCACAAACCAAACTTGGAAACAAAAATAATATGATGATATTTTCTGATTACTTGCTCAGCATTACTAAACATAGGAAAGAGAATCTTGTAGTTTCTTTTCCCAAAAGAATGCATATGATCAATTGATTTTTCAAAAATTTCATTCTATGAACCAAGTGGGACCTTAATCTTAGCCGTGTATTATAAATCTAAAGATGTGGCATAAGGCGTGAGGAAAGAAAGAGGTAATTGCTTGTCGTTTTCAACTGTGAACAAAAAGTGTGATAAATTCGTAACACGTTGTTGATGAAATCAATTCTTGATTCCAATGATCAAATAGAAATTAAAGATATCTCAATCTCTCTATAATATTCGAAGTTCATATTAAAAAGATAGAGAATCCCTACAATAAGTAAGATCTTGGAAGAAAAATGATTCTTAGGGATAATTGATTCCTACAACTAACTGACAAGACTTGCGAGTTGCAGCAAGGTCATGACTCATGAGGCTTAACCGTATTCGATGACCTAAATTAATTTATGCGATATAAAATCAACTGCGTGATATCGTGAAGTGGTGTCTGCAATTGAAGCAACGGAATAGAGTCACAATAACAAGCTAGGCATCCGAATCGAATCTTAATCTTCACATTTGACTATATATGCAATTGAAAATCGATCATGCAATAATATTACACTTGATGACACTTACCACTCTAAGTTTGTGTTTATTGGTGCTCAAAATTTGTTCCTTACTACTCTAAATGGTTAATCACCAATTACATACATTTAAGGAGTGGACGACAAGGAAATGCTGCCACGTTTATTGGTTTTTTAAAGTTGAGTGAAGCTGAGTGCATGCATTACTCATTAGTCATTTGTCAAATAATATTAGCTAGGTGTACACATTTGTCATTTCCATGCATGTAGTGCATGCACTTGCTTGTTAATTGGATGAATACTGGCTTGTTAATTGGATCATCGATCTTGAAAATAAGATAAAGGAGGTAAGGTTTACAGAATTTCAAACTGGTGGACCAATGTTAGGAAAAGAAATAATTGGTACATTCACTGATTGACGCCTCCAATGTCATACAACTTTGGGTCTATTGCTTAGAATTAATTGTATCAAAGCTCCCCTTTTACTTGAGTTCAAAGGTAAAAACTGCTCACCTAATTAGTTACTACTGCGAAATGAACAGATCATTTTACAATACTTATATATATATATATATATACACATACAGGCTCTTTTGTTGAGGTATATCTCAACTTATTTATGTTGAGGTATACTCTGTTGGGGCCCACATGAGTCGTTTTGTGTCGATCCGAACCGTTCAATTTTTACATCTCCATAGATAGATCATCTTTTCAAAAAATTAGCCAAATCGGAAATCATTTGCCTATCTAACTTTGATCAAATAAATGGACGAACCAAATATTTTCGATGAAACCATCCATTTGTTTTATCAAAGTTAGATTGGCAAATGATTTCCGATTTAGCTAATTTTTTGTAAGGATAATCTATCAATGAAGATGATTCTTGCAAACGGTTCGGATCGACACAAAACGACTCGTGTGGGCCCCAACAAGGTCATACCTCAACATAAATAAGTTGAGGTATACTTCAACATAAGGAGGTACTTATTAATTACATAATCTAATTAGATATTTATTAATTGATACATACATACACATACACAAACTAGCCTTCTTTATCTCAATAAATATTTTCAACTCTCATGCTCTTTTTAATAAAATCTAATATTTTTATAAAATTTATATAAAAAAATCAAATATAATGGGTGACAAGAAATTAAACTTAGAAAAGGATTTATAACATAAACGACAAGCCGGTGGATCTTCAGTCTGATGAAAATAAAATGAAGGATAAGGGATAGCCATATCCCTTTACATTTAACCCAATGTCATGCCTTGTGCAAACTTAGGAAATGACTATTTGAACCAGGGATTAAGGTCCCGTTTGGGATTGCGGTGGAAGACCCAAAAGCTGCTGTGGATGATAATTCTCAATCACCTACAGCAGTTTTGGTGTTTGGTAAAAAAATTAAAAACTGCTTTTTCCCACAATTCTAAACTTTTCACAAATAAAACAGAAAGCAGGTTTCTAGGTGCTTTTGAAAGCTACAGTGAATCACAGCAACAATGAATATTTTATTTTATCCATAATATCCTCATTGATTTCTATATTTTTAATTTGTTTATTTTAAATTAAAAAATATGTTCATTGTTAGTTATATTTTATATTGTGATAATTAATTATGATATTTTATTTGCATGATTAAAATTATAATATACCTAAAAAAATAATAGACATAGTTATTTAATAATGTTGTTCTTAGAAAAATTAATGCTAATAAAAATTTGTAGCAAAAAATTTAAAAAACAAGTAAAACACATTTTATATTTACCAAACAAATAAGTGAAAGACACTTTTAGCATCATGTCTATTTTAGTAATTATACACAGTCACAGCACTTTTACATTAACATTTACCAAACACTTTGATACTGTTTTTTGCACTCACAGCACTTTTGAAAACATACTTTACCAAACATTCAGCTGCTTTACTTTACAACTGATTTTACTTCACAGTTGTTTTACCTCACAGCTGTTTTTTCACACAGCAGTACCAAACTGGCCCTAACTCTGCCTACACAAAATGACGAGTGAGGTCTTTAATTAAGGATATTGTGGAGAGATCGAGAGGGACGTACTCTCGCCTTTTCTTGTAGCTAATTACAATTGCCATTCTTTTCTTCACCATTCTGGCATTATCAAAGAAGCTATGGCTGGCCAGCACAAAATGACTTGTCTAGGGTTTTAACTTCTAAGTTTGACATGAAAATAAGGTACAAAATCAGTTGTGCTTGCTAATTAAAACACCCTAGCATTATTTCCTAATAGATAACCCACAGCCCACACCATGTGATCGAGAACACTGAAATGATATTAGGGGAAAAAGAGAAAAAATGATGTTTGAAATTTTGAATTGCATGACATATATTCTAAAAGAAAAGAAAGAAAAGAGAGAAAAGTTCACATGAAAACCCTTTTTTGTTATGTGTTCTAATTATCCCACCCATCACACCCTAAAAGTCTTGTTATTTCTTATTAATTCTTGCCTTTAAATACACGTGTGTCCATAAGGGGTAGTTTTTCGTTGTTTGTTACAAAGCAAATATTGTATGATAAATTTTCAATTATAGTTAATTATAGCAACAGTCTGTAAATTTTATCTCGAATTTCACTTGAGTCAGCAAAATTTACTTTTAGAACACGTATTATTTCATGAAACAAATGCATTGGTCGTCAAGCATGAGAGGCTGCAAAAAAGACAATTCAAGAAACATGGTCCATACAAAGGGAAATACAGAGTTTACTATGGCGTCTAAAGCTCAGTTCATTGGACACCTCTTTTGGCCATTAAAGACTTCAACAAAGTCAGTCTGTAAGTTCATTAAAGAATGAACCCACTTATACAGCCATACAGGTTCTACTTGTATTATATAATGCAATTACAAATTATAAAGAAATTAATGAGTGCACATGACATGAGACAATAAGCAATATCAAAAGGAAAATTAAATTTTTATTAGTTTGATTATAAAAAATGCATTGTTTTATTAAAGTTGAAAGATGAAGTGAAAGTCTACATCACTATAGAATTTGTACATTCCAATTAGATTAGAGCGTACTTACATTTCAATTATTTTGTACTTCATTAAAATTTAAATACAAGGGTATGTGTGGAGAATCAATATTTCACCACTGAAAGTAGAAGCTAGCTCCATTAAGTTTATTGGACTTGTTTCCGGTATTAAAAGTGTCATGAATTTCTCATTATTTTGCTAATCACAGAAGGATAACATCAGCCTCAGGTACCACCGTGATATCATGAGAACGACTTACCCAGGTATGCCACCAGCTATCCCCTCCCCCCCCCCTTCTCTTCCTATCTCTTTCTCTCTTTTTCTTTCCTTCTCTTTCTCTCCCTAATTAGGATAACATGTCCCTCTCTCTATCTAATTAGGATAACATCTGCCGACAGGTAAATTATTGTCTGATATCATTTATGACTCATACTAAAGGATCATTCTAGAAAGAAAGCTCTTGACTCTAGACATAAAGTGACAAAAATGCACACGACTACTTCCCAAGCTTGCCAGCTAGCTAGAACAATTACCTGTTGATACCATTAGTTGTTTTCAAATGTACTTGATGATCATCACAATCCATTAATAGTATAAAGGGGGATTTTGATTTTGCACCGTTTGCTTGGAGTGGGCCCACTACTCCACTAGGGTACAGTTGGACAAGCCTAGGTGGCAGTGTTGCTGATCAGATACACCGACAGAAAGAGGGTTTCATGGGAGGTAAAAGAGCAGAGCTTGACAAGTATCCGACCACCTGTTAACCAATGAATCAATGATCCACATGGAGCACCTGCTGCTCAACACGTATCTGAAAATATCCAACACCATTCACTTTCACCTCCCCTGCCTCTTCTATATAGACCCTCTGAAGCAGCTTCTCTGCTCCTACCAGAGAACTCTTCAACAAAGTCAATCATAAGCATTGCAAAGAGAAGTAGCTAGCTAGATCGAGCTTGGTTTTTGTGTTGATTCGTTTCGTTGCTTAATTTGTGAAAGGAATTGAAGGCAGATATGGCTCAGACAGTGGGAAGGACCATTGCAGCTCCATTGCTGTTTCTCAACTTGATCATGTATTTAATTGTAGTGGGGTTTGCTAGTTGGTGCCTCAACAAGTTCATCAATGGCCAGACCAACCACCCCAGTAAGTAATCTCTCTCTCTATCCCAGTAACTTAACACCTAGTAATTAATTTTGGGTTTTTGAAATTATACTTGAATTAATTGGGTCAGGTTTTGGAGGAAATGGTGCAACAATGTTCTTCCTTATCTTCTCCATATTGGCTGGTGTGATGGGCGTAGCATCAAAGCTGGCTGGTGCAAACCACCTCAGAGCTTGGAGGAGTGATAGTCTAGCTGCAGCAGGAGCATCAGCAGTTGTGGCTTGGGTTTTCACTGTACTAGCCTTGGGGTAATTATAAATTCTCTACTTCACTTCACATAATCATTTATATATAATAGTTACTTGAGCCCAATTAATTTTAAGAACTATGTATCAACTTAATTATTCAAACTTTAATTATTGTGTTGTTAATTTTAATACTTAACAGGTTGGCATGCAAGCAAATAAACATTGGAGGGCACAGAGGTTGGAGGCTGAGGGTGTTGGAGGCTTTTATAATAATTTTGGCATTCACTCAGTTTTTTTACCTCTTGTTGCTTCATGCTGGGATCTGCAGCAGCAAGTATGGTCCCGGTTACCGCAACACTGAGCACCCGCCCGGTTACCGCAACACTGAGCACCCGGTTGGCGGGGTAGATCCGATCCATAAGGGTACAGCTGGAGGAGCCCCTGGTTCTAGGGTTGTTTAGGATGTGATCATGATGTTACAACTCCCACACTTAGATGGGGATTAACTATCTTTTTTCTTTCCTTTTTCTTTTATGGGAGGGGGGTTGTGTATTTCATAATTTAATGTGGGAAGTTTAGTTTTCCTTTTTGTGATTATGTGGGTTGTGTATATTGTGGTATTAGTGATCAAGGTGGTGTCTAGTGCATGTTGTGCCACCTATGTGGGAATTAGATTTTCAACATTATGTGTATAATATGTTTGATGACTATGGCTTCTTTATAAGTAATGTATGGTAATCAAGATTTAAGCATCCTCTTTTAACTTAACTTGTGTTGACCATTTTACAAATGTCACAGTGCAGTGGTCCCCCTTACAACACATGCTTATGTAAGAACACTTGCCATTTGCCAAATCACGTATTAATGACCTTGAAATATGAAAAAACTATTAGAAATTTCATTATGATTCAACTCAAAATAGAACATAGAATGTTTTGAAGTTGCAGGTAATAGGGTTCAAGCAATTAATATAGTAGGGTGGACCAAGCAATTAATCCCACTATATAAACAGTGACAACGAGTTATGAGTTGGTTTAGGCTCAGGCTGGCTGATCATTTCAACCAGGTCTGGATGACTTGTACAAAGGAGGAGCACTCATGGCAACAGTCCAAAAACCCCAGAACTCCAAAAGCTCTTTTGTTTTTTAGCCAGACCCAAAACTCCAAAAGCTCTTTTTGCTGGTATATGTGGAACTGCAATCTAATTTGCTTGGCAACACCCAGGCAAGACAGCAAAGCACTTGGCAGATGGTGCATTAACAAGGAAGTTTCTCGGCTAAAATAGTTGAACTTGAGCTCATGGCCTTCTTGCCCCAAAAAATAAAAACCAAAAGAACTCAAGGCTTTCATGGCTGGGGCTAAATTGGCAATGGAAGTGGGATACCATAGTTTGGTTAGATGGTTGTCCTTCCTGTTTGAAGGGTTTAAATAAGTTTTGATGCAATTCCTTTCCCTATTGAAATGAAATCTGTTTCATCTGGAAAATAGAATACTATTATAGATTTTAATTTAATTCAAATAAAGATCCAAGGCAATAAGGCCCTGTTAGCAGCATTATAACACTCCAATAACAACAAGAAGCATTAGATAACTTCTTATGGCCAAAAAGGACATCAGACCACAACAGCACTTTTTAATCATAAAAACCTACTAAAAAGTAGTTAAAAGTACAAATGGCAAAAAGAAGAAAATCAAAATCCAAGGAGAAGGGAGGGGCTGCCCGATAAGAACAAAACCCTTCAATCTTGTGCAAGTAAGCAGACAAAAACGCCATATGCTAAAAGCGTATCACTCAAAAATAAGAACTTTATGATGAACCTTCATTGAGATAACCTTCCTTGCGCCCTTCAAATCCTGGCCGCATGAGTTTTTTCTCTCTCTTTGCAATTTTCCTCATTTTCTTCTCATTCATTTTCTGTGATATATTTTCTGATCTCTTCTTCTGTTTCTCTGCTTTCATCTTGTGTGTGGTCTCAACTCTTCCCTTCCACTTCTCAGCATTCTTCTCATGCCTCTTCTTCTCCTTGTGTATGCTTTGTTTCAACAACTTAGGATCATCATGAACCTTCATCCCAGCAGCTCTACTCGTTGCTGCCTTCCATGAATGCTTCTTTGAGATAATTTCGCCTTTCTCTGGATCTTTCTTCGCTTCTTCCAACTTTTTGGCCCTCTCAAGCTCCTTCAACTTTGACAGTCTTCTCTTCTTATTCTTCCCAAGCTCATCGTCGTCCCCAAGTTTGACATGACTGAATGCAAGCTCCTTCGAAGCCTCTGCAGCATCTTTCTCCACTTTATCCACTGAATCATTATTAGTAGGTTTCTTTTCATCAGATACAGTTTCTCTCTTCCGTTTCTTTTCATCAGTTCCTCTCTTCTCATATCTCTCGTTTCTCTCATTCCTCTTCCTTGCTCTCTCTGAACCTCCACAATTCCGACCAGCCCGAAACTCTTCAATCTTACGACGAAGCCGTTGCTGGAGTTCTTCATATGTCACTGACCGGTCATCACCATCCAGACCAGGCACCACAGGTTTAATCTCCACTTCCTCCTCACTGTCACTCTCATCGTTTGACTTCTCCTTTTCCAAACTTTGCTTTAGCAAATCAAGGGTTGTCGTGGAAGACTTCTCTGGATCCAATCGATTTCTTCGAGCCTTCTTAATGTTTTCCTTTGTTTCCTTCTTTGCTGAAGCTTTTGCAGACTTGCTGAGGCCCTGAAACCATGGCTTCTCCTCATCATCAACAGGTAGATAGAACCTAGCAGGGATGAGCTCAACTAACTTGTCGAAGAATTGAGAATGCTGATGGATAATAGACTTCAAATCAAGAATTGGATTGGAACCAGAGGCGTGCTTTTCTGTTTTTTTCTTCATCTGCAAAGTGATTAAATCAGTCAGATGGCATAAAAAATGTTGCAGGGATGTTTAGCTGAAGAAATCAAATCAGTACAAAGAATTCCATAACTCTCCCTCTCTCTCTCTCTCTCACACACACACACACAAATATATCTCTTTTCCTTTATTTCATGCAGATGAAATTGTGAAACAAATCAAAATGAAAAAAGCCTAAACCATGACTAGTTTATACAGCCCAATCACCAATTAAGAACCTCTCATTTACCAAGATTAACTAAGTTGAGAGAAGCTTCAATGCAGAGAAAACACATATAGCCTAGCAATAAAGAAAGAAAAAACTCTTGCATTATATAAATCTACTAATTCCACAAAAGACTAAATAAAAGTCATATTTCTAATTAGTGTCAACAAAGAGGCAGCCACAAGGAAATTTCAATCACTAAACCATAATTAAGCATCTAAGTAGATATAATTATCCACAAAGAAATTAACAACCAACACAGAAAGCAACTACCCATCACTAAAACATAATTAAGCATCTGCTTATAGGCATCGAACAGAAAAAATAAAATAAAATAAAACCACTGAATGAGCGCTATGCAGACAAACAGAGAGCAGCTTTATTTGAAAAAAATTAAAAGAAATGGAAAATCTGGAGACATAAAAATTCCAATATAAGGGTGTTAATATTAGCATTCTGAGGCTTCAATTAGAGCTGGAACTTCTGAAAGTTCAACATAAGAAAACTTATAGACACAGAAATTCAATGTAATATAACCAAACAATTCAAAATTCGAAGATAAGTAATAGCATTTACAGACAAGAAAATTTCAATTATTCACGAACCCAGGCAATAATAATTAACAACATTTTTACAGATAAAAAGGAATAATATCCGAACAAAAAAAAAATCAATTAATCAAGAAACCGAAAAATTATAAAAATAAACTACTTACTGAGCAAGAAGACGCAGACAAGTCACAGACGGTGAAGGAGCTTCAAACGGGTTGGTGGGTTTCGAATGGGATTGTGGGTTGAAGATTCAGTGAGGTCGAGAGAGGGAGTGAGATTGCATGAATGAATGAAAGGAAGGAGGGAAGTGAAACCCTAGAGGGTAAAGAGCTCTCAAAACCTTCTACGATGTCGTTTCGCCCAAAGAAAGGGCGCCGTTTCGGTTATGAGTAATTGAAAAAACAAACGCACATTGGGCCTGAACCCGAGAGCTTATAAACCCATTTGTGAACCCAGCAGCTTATGCTTCAGCCTAGTAAGCCCAAACTTAATTGGTGCTGTTTTCTTTTCCCAAATAAATGGAGAGAGGACAATGAGACGCTAAAATTTAATAAAGAAAAGGCGCATATGACTAATTGAAAAAATTATTGTATGTGATCGTAACACTATGTCGCATAATGATGTGATATTACTAATTTACTCAAATTAACACATGGACAATTTTAAAGGTTTTTTCTTAGATTTTAGGGTTTTTTTTCTAGATTTTAGGGTTTTAAAAATTAATTATTATATACATGTTATAATTTGAATGGATTGGTAATATCACGTCATTATGCCACGTAATGTTACGGTCATACACAACAATTTTTCTACAAATTGAATTGAGTTTATATTCAAATTTGTAAAGTTTGGGTTGAGTTAATTGACGTTAGCTCAACTGCTCAAGTAGTGAAGGTAATAGTGAATAATGGATTAAGATTATGATAGATTTAGAGTTCGATTTTTTTAATATAATAGAAAATAATTAATGAAAAGTTACAATCAAATTAAGGGTTTTCTCGTGATTGCATGGTTTCAAGTTTGTAAACCCAAGCAATTAGGTGGGCTTGGAAAACAAAGCAACTTTGGCCAAACTAGGGTGAAATTTTTTATCTCAAACTCAACCTCATAATTGATAGGCCCAAGTTGTTACCACTAAATACCTACAATTAGAGATGCCCTTTGGTTTGGTTTTTACTGAACTGACTGACTACTAAGCAAAAAATTTTAGTATGGTAAACCGATTTTCACAATTTGAAAATCAAAAAATCTAAATCCGAAAAAAATTGGTTTGATTTTAGTAAAAACTGAAAAAGTTGGTATTGATTACCGAAAATTGAAACTGAATTGATTATTACTGAAAAAATTGAAATATTTACCGAAGAAAACCGCAACAATTACCTAAATTTAGTTATATATATAAATATATGTTTATATAATACTATTATGTTATTAACATAAATACTAAACTACTAATATTCTAAACTAACATTATTAATTTTGTTTTGGTTATCATATTATATGATATTACTTATCTTCGAAATTTGGCTATCATATCATATCATATTATATTATATGATAACCAAACAATATTATATGATATTACTTAACTTGGAAATTGTTTGGTTATCATATCATATTATATCAAATTATTAATATTGTTTGATAACTCTATTAATATTGTTTACTTATATTATATCATATAACTGCATTAATATTGTTCAAATTTTGTTTACTATGTTTGATATCATATTATAGAGTTATCATATTAATATTATTAAATATTTCGGTAATTGTAAAATATGATAACACAAATATTCACTACAAGAAAAACAGGATATGACAACGCGCGAGAAATGTTGTCAAAGCAGTTTAACAACGTTCGCATGCACGTTGCGTATCTTGAAGTTGTTAAAAGTTTTGCTCATTCAACAACGCGCTTTTGAAGTTGTCTAAAATGTTAATGAACGTTGCTAAATACTTTTCTACAACGTGTAAAAAACGTTGTATCTTATAACTGCGTTTTTTAAACATTGTTGTTGTATTTTCCACAACATCTTGTGCATGTTGTTATTCTTATTGCATTTGACAACATGCTTTTATTGTTGTCATTGTTCTTTGCATCACATAAATATGAATGTTATTAAATAAAAATTTACATTTTTTCAATAAAACAAATTTAAATTTGTAAACCTAGTTCATGAACACATCCAAGGTGCAATATTTTCTAATTAAATATCATTAACATATCTTCCAGCCACCAATATCATTCATTAAATAGACCAAATAGAACTAATATCATTTATACAACCAACCAAGTAACTGTCAAAAACAAAAACCAACTATTTAGCACAAGTCAACCATGTTAATCAACATACCAGCACAAAATATACTCTCAATGTCTACTTGAAAATCTAACACCTAAAATCCAACACATGCTCCTACTGTGTCAAACTCTTTGACATTTCTAAACAGCAAAATTCCACCTTACAATACCTAAAAATAGCAAAAGTCCACCTACAAAAAGATAATTCTCTTCCAATAAAGCTTAGGTACTCTTTGTCATCACCAAATAAGACTTCTTTTCACAAGTTCTTGAGCAATTCCTTTTCATGAACCTGCCATTTCAATAAAAAAAAATGTACAACAAGTTAGCCTTAGTGAAATGTCAACAAATTTTTAAAGATGCACATTTTTTTGTTCAATCAAGCAAAATTAGCCTTTTAATTGTTGAAGGCCTTGCAAGTGATTCCCAAGTTCTCCCTTTAATTTTGAAGTCACATTTCAATAGAAGGGCTCTCATACTGCAAAAGCAATCTAAAAATAGCTTGGGACTTCATTGGACAAATCATTTATGGATCTCTTATATCTCTTGTGAGGATCAAGCAATTGGCAAAGTCCAATTTTAATTTAATTAAGCAATTACATAGTCCAAAATAGAAATACATAAGCACCGCGGAAATTTCACAGAACTCACCAAACAACCTCCAAGGGTCTCCTAGAAGTTTAATTTGGGCAAATTGAGACAAACGACCGCTGACCCGCCGCCGCAAGTGGCGGAGGCAGTGGTGGCAGCGGCGATATATCCTAAAAAAAATTTGTTTTTCAACTAAAAATCAACCCCAATCAACCTAGGCACTTCAATTGGACGAAATACAACTCAGAAAAATCATTCAAATATGCTCAATTCAAGGTAAACCCGAAATGGGTACAAGCCCTAAAATTTCAAATATCCAGATTCTCAAAATTGACACGCAAGAACAAGGGGGAAAGAAAGCCCATACCTAGAGGATCATTTCTCATAACTGGATCAAGGGTCAAATCTCGCCGGAAAAGCTCGAACTGGCCGGAGAAGCCGCCGGCCTGAAATTTCTCGATTTGCCGCCATGAGGGGTCGTCGGAGCTAGGGGAGGCCATGGCTGAAATCGCCGGGGCCTGGTGAAGAAAACCCAAGTGGTCGCCGCCTTCAAATCCGCCGGAAAAGACGAGTCGTCGCCGGAGGCCCGATCGGCCTTGAACTGGGTTCGGGTTTTTGGGATATTCTAAGTTGAACGGAGACCAGGCAGGGCAAGAAGGAGGGACGACGAGGCTGGTGGGCCTTTGACCTCTGGCAGCCGTCGCCGGACGCGCCCTCACGCGCCGGTGATGGCGGCGGCTGCATTGTGTAGCGCGAGGGAGAGAGAAACCGAAGAGAGAGAGGAGACAGAAAATGAGGTGAGAGTGGGATTTCTGACTTGGAGCTGAAATGTAGGCGCCAAATATTTCTTTTCAGTGATGGGTTGGGCACCAATAATTTCAGGATATAACAACAATTTATGCACGTAGTCATTATTAGAGAACTTCACAACAACAAACGAACGTTGTTGTTTCCTAAATAAATGACAACGAGCTATTATAAGTGGTCATATGTGAAAAAATTTCGCAACACGCACTATGTGTTGTCGTATAAGTTTTTAATAACGTATTTTATGCACGTTGTGAAACTAATATTAATAATAGTGTACGACAACAGGCACTTAATTGCACGTTGTTAATGAGTGCTTTCAACAACAATCATTTCGCGCGTTGTATTATTGACGTTGTCATATCCTGTTTTTGTTGTAGTGATTGTTAAATATTTCGGTAATTGTTCGGTTATGATATGTATATATAATGTAGAGTTATCAAACAATATTAATAATGTGATATAATATGATATAATATAACTAAACAATTTCGAACAATATTAATCGAGTTATCAAAAATAGTATATCATATAACTAAACAATATTAATATCATATTATATCACATTATTAATATTGTTTGGTTATCATATAATATAACTAATATTATATGTATATATAATATTATCATATTAATAATGTTAAAGGTGTGGGTTAAAATATAGAGTTATTCTCTAATAAAGTAAAAGTTATCATTTTTAGGAAAATAAGAACCTCATTGTTAGGTAAGTAATGTATATATATATCATCAGGGGCTTTTTAATAAGGGATCATTCATTTAGTGTTAAATGATAGATCCCCTTGTGGGGCCCACACAAATCGTTTTGTGTCGATCTGAGTCATCTATTTTTTACATCTTCATTGATAGATCATCTCTGCAAAAAATTAGCCAAATTGGAAACCATTTACCCATTTGATTAAGTGGTCAAAGTTTAGGTGTTTATAAACGAACTTGTTGTTCGTCCATTTGTTTGGTCTAAATTAGATATCTTAACGGTCTCCGATTTGGCTGATTTTTTACAGGGATGATTTATTAATTGAGATGTAAAAAATGGACGGTTCTGATCGACACAAAACAACCCGTGTGAGCCCCACAGAGGAATCCCTCATTTAACACTAAATGAGGGATCCCTTATTGGAAGGCTCTGTATATATCATACATAATATTCAAGGCCCCTGTATATATCATACATAGTATTCATATTTATCGGTATATATACATACTAAATAAATATAATATATACTAATATATATTATTAAACTACTTATACTAGTATATATTCTTTTAAATACTAATATTAATATTATTTCTATTAATAATAGTATTATACTAAATTACCAATACTATACTTGTGCAAATATATATTTATTAGGGCTGCCTATTGGTTTGGTATTTACCGAACCGACCGATTACCGATCGAAATTTTTTGGTTTGGTAAATCGATTTTAACAAGCCGAAAATCGAAAATCCGAAACCAAAAAATTACCGAAAAAGTTGGTTTGGTTTTGGTAAAAACAAAAAAAAGTTGGTAAACCGACCGATTACCGAAAATTATGACCGAAAGTAACCGAATCGATTATTACCGAAAAAACCGAAATGTATACCGAAAAATCCGAAACAATTACCGAAATTTAGTTATATATATTTATATGTAATATTATTACATTAATAATTTAATATGGTTAGTATATGGTTATATATATTTATATGTATTATTATTACATTAATATGCTTAGTATATAGTTTATATAGTATATAGTTCATAATACCATATAGTTTATATAAATATATAGTTTATAACTTTACTAACTTTATATCGCATATAATTTATAACTCTATATAGTATATAGTATATGATATAACTGCATACTAATACTATATAGAGTTAAAACATTAATGTTTTAATATATAATTTTAGTTATACTTATACCCTATATAATAAAATTACGAATTAGTATATAGTTTTAGACTTTTAGTTATAACTTATAGTTTTAGACACTTTACCTTATATATATATTATATATTCTCTATAGTCTAAACACTTTATCTTATATCCTAAACTTAAAACTTAAAAGTTAAATACACTAAACTCTATTAATATCCTATACACTATAATTAAAACTTAAAACTTAAAACTTAAAACCCAATTAGGCATACAATTTTAATTTCTAAATAGTAAACTCTATACACTAAGTCTATTATTATTTGTTAATTACTCTATAATGTTATATATAACTAACATTGTTTATGTATATAATATATAGTTATATATAAAGTTATAAAGTTATAAACTAATTAGTACTTAGTAGTTACTATAGTTTGATAGTATATAGTTTATAATACTATAAGACTATAGTTTATATAATTAATAGTATATAATATAGTATATAGTTTATAATACTATAAGACTATAATTTATATATTTGATAGTATATAGTTTATAATACTATAAGACTATAGTTTATATATTTGATAGTATATACTACATAGTTTATAATACTATAATTTATATATGTAACATATATAACATATAACATATAGTATTATAGTCTTATATTAGGGTTTAATATTATGGTATTATAGTCTTATACTATAGTTTATATTAGGGTTTAGGATATTTTTAATTATTTATTTATATAGAAATGTATTACATAAATTAAAACAACTAAAAAACCTCAAACAAAATCTCAATCGAAACCCCAAATTTTTTTTTTTTCCTTTCATTTTTTTTTTTTCATTTTTTTCATTTTTTTCTTTCCTTTCTTTTTATTTGCGCCCACCCACCCCTATATACAACGGATGGGTTTCAATTCCAAGGTTCATAAATATGGGTATATGAATCAATCTATTTAATTTGTTCTCGATGCTTTGGTTTCTTAATCAACTTTGAAAACAATTCCATCTTCTTGATTGTATAGAGTCCCCCCCCCCCCCGTGACTCTCTTCCTCACTTTCTTAGTTTTTCTTTTCTTAGTTTTTTTTTTCTTCTTCTCTCTCTTCCCTTTCCTTGCGCCGATCACCATCTCCGACGAGAACTCTCTCGTCCAGCAGTCGATGGCGACGAGACCAGTCCCAAAAGCTTCCTCTCTCCCTCCTCTCTCTTCGCATGAGCGTTGATTGCCCAGAACCCAGCCGAAAACCCCGAACCCGAACCCATAATCCGGCACTGTCGCCGGCGTTGACTTTCCTTCCAGGCGGCGTCAAGGCTTCCCACCACCCAAGTCTTCTTCCTATCGACACGATGGTGTGCTCGGATTCTCCATCCGATCAACCACGGCGGCGGATCGAAGCCAGAGATGTCGGAGGCTCCCTCTCTCTTTCTCTCTCTCTGCCTCTCTCAGACTCTCACTGTTCCATCTCTCATCTCTCTAACTCTCGATCTACCTCACAATCCTCACCCAACTCAGTCGCCGATCTGGAATTGCAGGTAAATCTTGTTTTGATTAATGGTTTTTTTGGAATTGCAGGACTGATTGTATTTGGTGATGAATACCGAAAATACCGAAAAATGCCGAAAATCGAAGGATCCGAAAAATACCGAATACCGAAAAAATCAATTCGGAAATCGGCATCAAAATTGAATACCGAAATTTTCGGTAATCGAATCGGCAAGGCCATTTACCGATTCGATCCGACCGATGGGCAACCCTAATATTTATCAAACATTATATATATGTTATGCATCATATTTAATTAAATTGCAATTTATATTGGTATATAATTAGTATTATTATAATTAAACTGAAAATATTAGACACTAAAATTACCGAAATTGAATGAAAACCGAAGTTTACAAAAAATTATCGAACTGAAAAAATTACCGAAACCGAAAAATACCGAAATTTTGTTTTGGTTTTGATAAGCCCCATTATTGAACCGAACCAACCGATGGGTAGCCTTGCCTACAACACTCTTTTACTTAGACTACGATCAAATCTAATGACTTGATTTCTTGGAATGGAGTCTTGAAAACTTGAGATCTATTATACAAAAAAAAATTTATACGACCGTAACACCACTTGACATATTAATGTGTTGTTACTCCAAAAATTGTCAAACTATACAAGGGTATGAGATGAAGTATATTAGAGCAAGGGGTTGTTCTCAGTCTCCTTTTGAAAACATAATTGGGTACTCTCATTTCCACTATGCACAATGGACATGCTAAATGCTAAATATATGCTATAGTAAGATAACATTTTTTGATAAAAATGAACTACAATGGGGGAGGTTTGCTAAATGCTAATTTAGCATAGCAATCTCTTGAACTAAGACAAGTATGGGACCGGCCATAATAAAGTGAAGGAAAATATTGTGAGTGGAAACCATGTGACGGCTTCCTATTGGGCTGCTTCAGCTATAATTTTTGTGTCATTGGAGCAAAATCTACAAAAGCTAGGTATAGCTAAAGTTAAACAATTATACTAAATATATATAGCATTTAGCAATTTAGCATAGCAAAAATCATTGTGCATCCTCTAAGGTCTGAAAAGAGAACTTACTTCCACACTGCATTATGTTACAAACGTCTGGACTTGTTCCATTGAACTGTCAAAAAAATATTAAACAAGATAAAATACTCACTAATATTGAATGTCGGAGTACTCTCATTTGTCGAACTTTACACATCTGGGGTTTTGGAAGCAAAATGGTTTCTTTATGTGGAGAAGGATCTGAATTATTTTGAGAGCACACAATTAATAACAATGTGGGTCATAATTTTAGGCTTTACTACTGTTTTAAAAGTAAGCAAAAAGATCCAAGTCCATTGCTTACCATGCATGCTTAAAAGTGGTGAAAACGAAATATGCCAAACCATTAATCTTTGGACTTTTGAATTTGATCGATTGATCGATGAGCCCATAGTTATAAGCTAGCCAATAATGTATTATCTATAATTAGTGAGGTTCTACCAAATATTGGAACACTGAGACAGCTGGCACAATAATTCTTCCAGTTACTTAAATTCTTTGAGAATTTGTATTTTCTCACCATGTAGACTCGAAACTAAAACTACATGATTGGTCTTATATATAAAAAGATGCATTAGATGATGTATATGATGGGTAGTTATCTGCTTATATTTTGGTGTTGATGTTATATATATATTGATGATGATTAAATTATATATAACCATAACCCTATAAATTCTAAGATGATGTGGTTTTTTACTATAATAAGCATAGCATTGGTATACAAAATATAAGTAAAATATTAGCATGTGAGTTGGAATGTGTTTCATGCTACTCTGAGATTCCGGAAAAAGAACAAATACTTTCCTTGGGTTTTTTTCCACCTTCAATTTATACCCGATAATCTCCTGCCACAAGTACAAATCCCGGCCACCTTTTATAGGTTCAATCACTCTTTCACAAAAGTCCATGGATCTTATTTAAGTTTATTGCCTTTGTGATGGAAAATGTAGGGTTTTGTCTAGGGACATGGGTTAATTGACCCATGAATTCAGATTTCTTCTTTAAGATGCCAGATGCTTGAACCCATTGATATATTGGCTGGGTCCTTAAAATCTAGCTAGGAACGTACAATATGTATATAGAAATGTCTCAAAGAGGCAACTAATTTTGTAAGGAGAAGAGAAGAAGTAAGTCCGGTACATATCTAGCATTTCTATTCAAATTAAATATTTGAGAGTATTCATTTTACCCTTATTAAAAAACATTCATGAATCCTCAACTAATTTTGTCACATAATTTATAAACCCTAAGACTATATCATTTTTACTATAAATAAGGCATCTTATATATTTTAATAAATGAACATAAACATGTCGATTTAGATACAAAGATTGTCATGCATGATAGAGCATGTGTAACCTTCCCTACTGTACATGAATTTAATTTGCAATAAACAAAATTTAAGAATATAGAGAATATTTTCTTGTCAGACAATTATTGGGCAATATAAGCATTTTTTATTATCAGACTATCTATCAAAACAATATTACTTTAATTTATCCCTCTTTAATAGATAATGCACTAACCTTGTAAGAGATAAATCAATTACAGTTTTTTTATTTGTTTGTTACCAAATAAAATTGATGACAGCTTGAGAACATTTTTGAATGACTTATCCTTTTTGCGAAAAGAGCAACATATACATAGAATACAGAAATGGATTCATACAGAAATCAATTAAGTATATATGCATATAAATATAATGGTGAGGTAGGATGATGGCAATGTGTGCCTACCCAAGCGTGCGGGAAGGGTATGGTAAAGACAAACCCAATGGGGTTGACTGATTGACCAAGATTAGAGCATAGTTGATAGTCTCATTCTAAAAGGGTCAAAAAGTTTGCTTAGAAAGGTACGTATGTGCATACTGTAAAGGGCTTAATGGGGTCAAAGTATTAGCTAGTATGAACTTGAACCCAGCTGCACTCAAATTACATGATTCAGTGCTTAATGAAAGATTTGGATAAACAACAACCAATTAATTAATTAATTAATTAGTCTATCTGTAGCTAGGTATGAGTTGTAGTGTTTACTACTTTTGTGTGATATCATGTGTGTTTGAAAGTTAAACCAGACATCATTAAGCTCGATTAGTCGGCAATGAAGTTGATAGCATATGTCGAGATTGATCTACGACAACAAGTTTGGTTACCCCTTTTTATCCTAAAAGTTTTTGATGTTGATGCATTCAGATCGATAAGGATCGGCTCCAAAAAGTGAAAGAAATTAAAACAAGAATTTAATGATGCTATTTTGTTTAATTTTACACGAAAAGAACTAGCTAGTACATTACTTAGTTTGGCATTCAACTGCAGCATTTAACATTAAGCTTCGTACAATTTTTGTTTTAGTTGGGCAAGATCTCACCATTTTGTAGTGAAATTATGAGTGAAAATAGAGCAATTGCAACCCCTCCTTAGATTATGTTGTGTTGATGTTAATGAAACCAGTCCGTGAGTTTTAGGTCAAGTGACATGGAATGAGCTTAGATCCCTTAACGCATATTTTTTATACGAATATGTATCGTGTTAACATTAATGACAAATTTTGATCCGCTGTTTAATATCATTTGAATAAAATTATTTATACCATATCTTTAATATAAATAAATTTTTGTATGAAATATCACCTCTTTAATTAAATTATGTAAAAAATGAATAGTTGAAATAATACAAATAGCAGTACTCATGTTACTTAGTTATAAATACATAAAAATATCACCAAAGGAAAAATACATGTGGAGAATCCCATTAATTTCAATAAGAACCACACATTAGTTAGTTAACACACTATTGGTCTCATTAATTAAGTTGACTCCACAAATCGATCAGATGCTCAAAGGTTTAGCAATACTTCAATTTGAGTTGAATTAGAAGGATAAAATTCCAAGAGTCTTGACTAGGAGTTGACCCATTGTCCACTACAATTTGATGCCCACTTCCCCAATATCAATGATAATGTGTTGATCTAAATTTTTTTTTCTTTTGATAAAATGTGTTGATCCAAAATCTTGAATTTGGTTTCATGAGTGGTCTCATGAGTTTGTAGCTAGCTTATTTTATATAATGTGAAATGATAACAACAATAGAGTGATCCAAATATTTTCCAAAATTTAATTAGATGTGACAAAATTTTGGAAAAATTTCATTTCTTTGTTGATCAACACCCGTTCTGTTGCTTACAGTTTAGAGCTTAACAACTTAATTGTGAATCATTATTTGACAAGTTCTTATTTATTTATCAATTTAATTCAATGTCTAATTTCTCTTGTAAATCACTACATGCCAAATTGTGACTGATTTTTAAGTAGGAATGACTCCTTACACATAAACACTTAAAGCATTTTATTTTATTCAGAAAATGACAGAATAAGTTGTCTTGCACATTCATAATGAATCTTTGGACTAGCATTGAAGATTTTTTTATTTTTTTTCTCCACAGACCATTGTGAAGGAGGTGAGGATAAAGTTTGAACTTAAAATTAGGTCTGTATGAGTACGTAGCAGCAAAATAGTGTAAGAAACACCGAAAGCCATGGTTTTGGGGTCCAAAGGGACAAGCAGGAATATGGCAGGCAAAGAAATTGAGAATCAGTTTGAACATGTTGCAATTGGTCATGTATATAATAAAGTATTATAAGATTTGCTTTTTACCTGTTAAGATAGCAACGGTCAACCCCATAGACTTGAAGTCAAATTAACTTGCAAATCCAAATGGGTTATGTTAAGTCTGCTCTACAACTAAGATTTGCACTAATTAATCAACCTTAATTCAGTTTACCTACCTTGAACATTTATATCTCAATTCTCAAGTAGCTTCTGCGGATCAACAGTCTAGCTACAATGCATGCAGTTTATGTGGTATACCATTATACCAATGCAACTTTTAGCATACATGCATCAAATGCCCTTGTTGGGCCTACTTAATTTATGTGAGAATGTGGAGTGTTGTCTCACATTGAAAAAGTATAATTTTTTATAGTGACATATAAAGATCTTAGGTTACTATTTGTCCTATATTAAAAAAGTATAATCTTGCATAGTAATTTATAAGGGTCTTGAGTTACTTCTATTGTCAATTAGTTTTTGAATAAATACTTAGATTTCTTCACTTTAATATATGAAAAAGAGACAAATAGATTCCCACGCTACAACAAATAAGTGAAAATAATCAAGTGGGAGATTAAGGATTGATGTTTCAAATATCAAATCAAAATATCACGAGAAAAACTTACATGTAACGGGTATATACGCCAACTCTATATCTCAAAACTCCTCACATATTAGTCATGTGACCTTTAATTGTGAGATAATGAATATATACACTTGTTACATGCAAGTGTTTTTTCAGATACTATTAATTTCAATAACTTAAATAAAAACGCACAGATCAATAATATATATTAAATTAATAAAAATGAGATTATTCTACATTAGATAAAAGAGGTAACATTATATAATATATAGAACTTCACACGTAAGCACACTCAGAGTGATTGTACAACATGAAATGTTAGTAGAGACATGAGCCCGGACAAGTACTATCAGAGTTGATGGTTCTTTAGTCACGGACATATCGCAGGCTTGTGGCAGCATCAACAGCCAACATTTTTATCATTAAGCTGAGGGGTCTTAATTTGTTCCAAGGGGCCATTGGCACAGTATGCCTCATCTTTACACGAATATAATTGTATAAATAAAAATGGAAAACAGCTAATTTGTAACTTTTTTAAAAATCAAATTTCACTTTAATGGTGCCTCTTTAATTTTCTTTCCCCTTTAATTTCTTATATTGGTGAATGAAATTAAAGCTTCTAGGTGAGTGAAAGAGACGGCAATGTGTTTGCTCAATGGCAATATGGCTTAGTGTGATAGTGTCCCGGTAGAGCTTTGATATTTAAGCATAGTCAAAAATAGAATGATGTTGTACAACCCTTTTACTTTTAAGTTCTAACTGAATATTCTAGGGACACTACTAGAAAAATGTTTATTGGGCAGATGCAAAAAGGTAAAAATATAGTTGTGTAACACCTTTTTGACATTGAGCACAAATATAATTAGACATGTGCTGTATAATTTTTAGACATATATAAATTTTGTTCGCCATATGTATTTGAGAATGTGGAGTGTGTTATTTTACATTGGAAAAATATAGCTTTGTATAAGTCTTTATAAGGATATTTGGCCTCTCCTTATATTTCTCATTGGTTTTGGGATGGAAATATAGTTTTCTCCATGGTATTAGAGCATGCTATTAATGTGTTGGGCCCAATACAACAGCCCCACGTGCTCCCATGTTGAATTGTCTACGTGCTAGACTTGAGTGACGACACACATGTACAAGAGTAATAAGAAAATGATCTCATAGCCTTGTATAAGTCCCTATAAGGATCTTAGGCCTCTCTTCCTATTGCCAATTGATTTTGAGATAATGCATAGATTTCTTTACTATGCCCCCTTATAGTGGGCACGAGATTCGTGCAAGTAGGCGATGACATTGCTCGTATTTATGGTCTTCATGAAGTAATGGCAGGTGAATTAGTCGAATTTGAAGAGGGTATGATAGGCATTGCTTTGAATTTGGAATCAAATAATGTTGGTGTTGTATTAATTGGTGACGGTTTAATGATATAAGAGGGGAGTTCTGTAAAAGCAACAAGAAGAATTGCTCACTAAGTCCATCACATCAACGTCAGGAATCACTGCATGCATATACTATAAAAAGTTTGAAAGCTTTTTTTATACAATATCTATATAACATACAAATACATTTAATGGTGGAAAATCTACACTCTAATACTACCAACATCTAATGACATGCAATAACTGTCTCGTAGAATTTTTCGATATATTGATAGTCCATCAAAACATCTTTCATGCATCAATTTATCGACGTTAAAAAAACTTCAATCAAATATTTAGTTGTCGTTTACTTAATTTGCAATTAAAGCTATATTCGTAAATTCATCAATTATTTTTGAAGTTTTGATGACATGACAACTCCAAACTCTATGCAAACTAACCAAAATAATACTCATACGTCATGCCTAAGGCTAGGGTTGGTTCAATTACTGAATCGCCAGCCCAGTACCAACTACTAATCGACACCCTGTATGAATAGCCAAATCCTAACCGCTACTAATGTCGACAATGTCGATAAACCGACGGGCGGTTTTGATTGTTGTCGGTCAATTTCGGTGGTGGCTATAGAAGTTTCGAGATGGTGGTGGTGGTGGATGGTGGTTCCTGGTGGTGGCTGTGGGATGCTCACAAAGAGAAGAGAAGAAGAAGAAGAGAAACTAGAGAAGAGAAGAAGAAACAAGAGAAAATAATAAGAAGAAGAAGAAAGTCGTCGGTTCGGTATCGGTGGACCAATAGTTTGTGATTTCCAAGTTGTCATCGCCACCGTCGGTTCGGTAGGCGCACTGCCACCGTCGGTTCGATGGGCGCACCGCCACTGACACTTCGGACTCGTCGAACAATTTTGTTTCAGATCGGTTGGGTCAGTTTCGATCGATTCTTCGATTTTTCGAAAAAATCGACTTAGCCCTAGTCATGCCAATCTAAACTCGCTATGCCATTTAACCAGGAGTAGACACATAACTCAAGTGAAGTTCCTAATCCAAAGGTGCAACGTTGGAGTGCTTGGAGAAAATTTTTTGGGGTCGTTAAATTTCTTGGCTAAATGGAGGTAATCCCACATTAGGTGGAGATTGTTGAGATTGTGTAGCTCGACACAAAATTGACACAATAATACAATATATAACCTCACCATAGGAGGAGAACAAGATTCAAATTCTGTGTGAGAGAATAAGAAGTACTTTACCAATTATTTACCAAGTGATTGTTTCTTGATTTCAATATATTCTTACAACAATAATGTTATGGATATTAAATTTGGATTTCTAATAATATTTCAGAATACATGTTAATATTTTATTGTTAAAAATAAATAAACTCTAAAATAAATTTATAAATGAATCAAGAAAACAGTGTGACATCACTTGATATACAGAATTTAATACACAAATTTGGTATCCATATATACTCTTCATGGACCCACACAAAAAAAAAAAAAAAAAACCACTGTATTAAGATTGTGCAAATATACAGAAAGGTCACTTTCATGGATTCTATATATATATGAATCCTTCTTTAGTATGCCATTAAGCTATCAAATCTTTTATGTAGATACAATCATATAGCGATTAGATCTAAAGATTTGTGTAATCATACTAATTCGATCTAGGATCAAATCTGTTTTCACCCAAATAAAAACCGAAAGTAATTGATTAAGCAATTTACGCTCACTAACAATTGGCTCCTCTCCTAGTGAAATTCCAACTCAACAAAAATATCAAGGACCAAAATGAGTTTTAATTAAAAACAATTATATGGGCACAATAGACGTACTCTGTCCAGTACTTCTAATTAAGTAGTAAATAATCAATGGGGCACAAAGTATGCATACATGATACATGATACATCATCATGAAATCATTGTGGTTTCAAAATGTGATAAACAGTAAATAATTTCTAGAAACTCTTGTGTGATACATGCCATGCCATGCCACACCATTCCCTCCAAATATGAAAGACAAAAGCAGAATTAGTTAAATATTGGGCCTTAGTCCCACATAATGCCCTAATTTTTTTATCCCAATCTTCTCTGAAATGACACACACGTACCTAAAGAAGATCAAAACAAAAGGCAAGAGAATAATAGAAGGATTTTCATGAGATCGATGAGAGAGCTTTTCTAGCTATAGCTAGCTTTTAAACACAGTACACATGCTTAGCTGTTAATTAAACAATTAAGTTCAAATTAATAATGCAGCAGCACAAGTATTATATGGTTTCACTTTTCTTGATCATCCGTACTAAGCACGGATTATTACGTGTTGTGTACAAATAATTAATCACAAAGAAATCTGATATGATACTGTGACTAAGAAACGTATGAATATTTCATGCAATTAAGGTTGGTGGCTGTAATAAATAGTAATAAAAATAAGGTTATTTTGTGGTGACACATTTTGAAAGTGAAGAGAAAGGAAGATGACGGAGTGAGAGCAGTATCTTTTTCTATTGGTGTTAATTTGTCTTTGTTTATATGAAATGAAAGCAGAAAGCATGGACTGGTCAAACCACACTCCGATTGCTACAGATTGCATTAATAATTTACATTGGAACTGAAATAAGATGTTACACTAGATTCTTTTGAAGTTAAGCGGGTTGGATGTGTTATGGATTAGCGTGGTCCACTATTAATATAGCTACTGCGTATATTGGTATTGTCTTTAAATTAAGGTTAACTACCAATAATTATAAACTTTTATCTCAGAGGCATCAATTAATATTATTAGCATTGGATTACTGATGAATTATTTATTGTACATTTTTATGTCACATGTCTGATGTTAGATGAACTCTATCCACGCTCATAATTTATATATGGAGCCACACAATTATAATAAAGTACTGTTTGCATGAAATTATTCAAGAAGATTTGTTGTCTAGCTCTTTATCTTTTTTATTTTATGCATTAATTAGAATCAAGTAATCAACAGAGCACAGAAAGGGTACGTACGTAAATGCAGAACTCTACTATTGGAGCTACAGTCCCTCACTTATGTGTTGAATAACTTGAATATTATTGGTATTAGCATCGAATTCCAAGTATCACTTTGGTATTCTCACTTATCCAAAGGGATTCATGGTACTGAATTTCTAACCTAATGTTTGTATACTTTTTCTACAATTCCAATGAATCAACAAATTATTTCCAAAATATTAGGCAATTTTTTGTCCCAATATATGTAGATAGAAAATTTTATTGACTATTTTATTCAACATACTTATAAAGTGAGAATAGAATTTTAATGTTATAAGTTCACAAGAAATGAAATTTCTTAAATTGACTTCATCTAACAAAAATAATGAAACAACATATTATGCTTTTAAGGAAAAAACTGTGAGATAAAAAAATTAACTAAAAAATGAAAGTAGAAAAAGACAAGCATTTTTTTTTATTTGAGGAAGGGGGAGTCGAACTTAATTGAGACATTTCGACATTTACATTGTGAAGAGGAATATCACTAGACCAATAACTAGTTTGTAAAAAAACAAGCAGATTAAACCTCACTACTCACTACTTTGCAGTTATCAATCTATCTTTTTTTTTAATTGATTTCTTTTATGATAAACAAGACATTGTAATTTTATTCTAAAGGGCTTTTTTTTCATTTTGGTACTTGAACTTTTGTCTTTGTCCTAGTTAGATACCCAAACTAATACTTGTCCCAATTTCATATACAAAAGTTTATTTTATCTCAATTTGGTATATCATGTGACTTTCGTCAAATAATATTACCAAGCGGTGTCAAAATCAAGAGCATTTTAGTCAACTGAGGTTTGTGAATAGACTAAATTGACCATATGTATGGGTATAAGACATGTGCAAGGCACATGACCAAACTCAATGTGTTTAGCAAAATAAAAATTTGAGTATGAAATTGGGACAAATATTAATTAGTTTGGGTACATAATTAAGACAAAGAGCAAAATTCAGACAATAAATTGAAAAAAAAAAAACCATTTTTTAAATGTATAAATGAAAAGTCTATTGACATGTCCTCCCGCGCATGTGGGGCAAGTAAGAGCATTTGCAATGGTGGTGTTCAATGCAATTTTATTACATGAAATTGAACTAATAGATTAAAATCCACTTGCAGCAGTGTAGTTTAGTTCATTGCAATTGATGCAATTGAAATAGAGAGTGCATGAAATAACACCCTAGTATGAATTGCAATAGCACCAGACAAGGGCCCCACATGTCACATGAGTTTGTAGAAGAAAGAATCAAAAAAGATAAAACCAATGAACGGGTGACATTTAAAAGATATATCTATTGATCTGAAACTATTGAACTGTATCATTGCAAGTAAATAGTTTAATTCAATAGATGTCAAAATAGTTCAAAAATTGAATTATTGCATTGAACTATTGAACAACCATTGCGAATGGTATATATTTGTTAAGTTTATAAAAAAAACTCAAAACCACATAATTTTATCCTTGCTGAAGCTTCCTATTGGGTACTTGGAGCGATGGCATTGATCACTTTCAAACACCCAAGCAGAAGCAACTTAAATGGTTGCACAGGGCCTCTAATAATTTCATGTATAAAACAAAAGGGTTTACATAGAAGAGTATTGAAACCCACCTAATAGCATTACTCAAGCTTTTCACACCATCAGCCTTACCCACAAAGCATTGCAACATATATTAAAAATCCACTCCGCGTGTGCCGTGTGGTCCATAAAGCATTATCATTCCCAAAATATTAAAAAAGCACCACGTGTCCCCTTGGTTTTTTTTTTGTCAGCCACGTGTCCCCCTGGTGACGTTCCAAACCCATCAATGCCTTGAGTATTATAATGCTCCAATACCCAAAATGGCATCACCAAATTCATATTTAATTCCATCTTATGGTAACTACTTTGGAACAATCTCCTTAAGAAGTAAGCAAATCCAACACCTGGTCCATACCCATTGGCCCTCTTGCAATTTTCAAGTTAAAAATTCGACCACCCACCTAATATTTAAAGTTAAAATTTCTTTTACACTATGCTTAGTATGCTATGGAGCTACTAGTTCTTCTAGTCCAAATGCATACGTGGCCTCTCTAGCCATGAAATTCCTATTTCTCTTTTGTCTCACTTTAGCATTCATGAGTTTTAAGTTGTAAACTAAAAGATTTAGATTCTTACTAGAATATGTCACCTAATATAATAACATATTTTTGGTTCCTAAAATGTCATTGTATAAGCCAAATATTTTGTCGAACATCTTATATTGGGTTATTCAACAATATTTGACCGGATTGATACAATGAACTCATACCTAACTCATACTTCTTTTCATACGTGTATCGTGAATTTAGCATTTCTCAAACACATCTAAAATTTTAGGATACTAAAATGATAAAGACAATATAAATCAATGCACGAAAACGAACTCATTTTCATGAAATAAATTTAATGTCATCAAGTAACAGGTGATATGATGAGAGAGACAAACACTTGATTATCTTGATGTTGAATCACACATCAAAGTATAAGACATACATGATGACCATAAAGAGGCTAAAAATAAGTCATGGAACAATCTCAGACCATTTACAAGTGGAAAAGGTGTGGCAGATTGTTTTTGTCATTTCAGATTTGGTGATGGTATATATTTCTGAGAGATCAGATCATTTGTACCCTTAAAAAGTGGAAAGCTTAGGGAGGATTTGAAAATGACAGTTAAATTGACTGATGGAACAAAGTAGGGGTTATGCTGCTGATGTATAAATATGCAACAAACACTAGCAAAAATGCCACAGGGTTTGGAAGACAAACTTTATAATTAGCTAAGCATACCTAAGCAGAACATAAAAGTTCTGCTTTCACATGCATTGGGCGATGATGGCAGGTCATATGGGTTGGGGTATAATAGAAGAGGAGGGTTGGAGAAAGGGGCCTTGGACTGCTGAGGAAGATAGATTGCTTATGGAGTATGTAAGAGTTCATGGTGAAGGAAGATGGAACTCTGTGGCTAGACTTGCAGGTATGCAGTTCCACCCCCTATATACATATATACACCTCTGCTAGCTAGTCTGCTTGTGTATAAGGGACCATTCTTGTCCTGTTACCAACTAGTAATGGCTGAGACAGTACTAGGATTACTACAGTCTTAGCCATTTTCTTATACATGCATTAATTGAGTGAATGGGACTAAAAATGTTTTGTTGCTGGTTATATAGGACTGAAAAGGAATGGAAAGAGCTGCAGACTGAGGTGGGTGAATTATTTGAGGCCAGATCTTAAGAGGGGGCAGATAACTCCACATGAAGAGAGCATAATTCTAGAGCTCCATGCTATATGGGGGAACAGGTATAACTTTCTTTCTTTCCTTCTTTCTTTTTCCAATTGAGTTTTCTATTTTCTGGTATTAGTGAGCTTAGTTGGCAATACCAAAGGCTTAATTGCTAGCTGTATTAAAAAAATTCAGATGGTCAACAATTGCAAGAAGTTTGCCTGGAAGGACTGATAATGAGATCAAGAACTACTGGAGAACCCATTTCAAGAAAAAGGCCAAGGTGCCTTCTGATGCCTCCGAAAAGGCAAAAACTCGCCTCTTAAGGCGGCAACAGTTTCTTCATCAGCAGCAACAGCAGCAGCAGCAGCAACAACAACAACAATTGCAAGTGAATTATCAAGCAGACATGAAAGGAATCATGGCCTTATTGGATGAAAATGACACTAAAATCCCATCCTGGCCTCAAGTGAAGCAGGACATGGAGAGTACTAGTGCATACCCTCACACAGCTGATCAGGAGCAAGGCCTCTTCTATTCCATGCTTAGTGGCAATGTGTATGTGCCTGAAGCCTCTTCCAATGAGGACAATGTTCTGTGGGATGATGGTTTGTGGAACTTGGATGATGTCCATGGCAATTTTAGCTCATCAGCATGTGCAACAGGAAAAGCTAATTGTTTGCACAACTTGGTGGTTCCCTTCTGTTGAAATATTTGAGCAGCTTTAATTTGATTTTGTTGGTGTTATATTTCTGGTGTCATCAAAATTAACGACCCAAGGCTCTTAAAGCCAGAGCTCTGGTTGGTGTGATTTGGGTTGTAAATGATGCAATCCAAGGCTAGCTAAGTGGTCTACCATGCATCTTCTTAAATAAGTGGTCTACCACTTTAACTTGCTTGAGAATTGCAATTAATTGAAGCTTTAACTTGCAAATCAAAATGTCATTGGCTTGAAGTATGGAATTTTGCTTTGATCACATTTAATCTATGTATTTCATGCATTTACGTTTACCTTCACAACAAAAATTCGACTCTCATTATCCCTCTCCTAAAAAACAACTTAAAAAGTGGTTATTTTCAAACAAATTTTCTCTTTTATGAAGGAAACTGTTTCTATGAAGGGAATTGACCAAACAATATAAATTAAGCAGGAATAAGATAAACTGAACCTTTTAAGCCATTTACTCAACCGAGCCATGTGTACAGTACTAATTGTAATAGGAGATGAAACATGAAAACACATGATTGCTTGAATACTTTCCACATTAGTACTGGGCCTACTGGCTCACCCATGTCAAGCTTTGTCGTCATATTCTTTATGCTGGCTTAGTGGCTTAGGTGGTGTAATTGGTGTTTGGTTGAAGTTAATCAGGATTGAAAGGAATGGCTCAATAGTCTTTGGTCGGCTATGAGATTTTGGAGGTCTGAAATGAATAAACATGTACACAATTTGAGCTTAACATAGTATATAAATATATAAAAAATTTATGAAATTTGAGGAGTCCAAAGCGATTACCTGCTTTGCCTTTAAAAAATATAAAAAAAAAAACTCTTGCAAACACTACCAAAAAAAAAACACAAAAACAACTCAGTCTAGCGTCTCTAGCCCATTACCCTTTCTATCATGAACCGGGCCTTCTGAAATTAAAAAAATTGAAAGCCCATTCCATTCTGCTCAGCCTCTTGATCCGATCTAACTCTCCCTCTTCTTCCTTTCGTTATATTCCATTGCTAAACTCTCAGCTCTCTGTCTGGGCTCTCTTTCACTCGCTCTGTCAATCTGTGGATCAATTCTCTGCCTTCGATTCAATTTCGGTGAGTTCTTCTTCTACATCTGACCACATGATTTTCTCTCTTGTGTTTCCATGCTTTTAGTAGTGGTATTAGTCTGGGTTTCCTCTCTTGTTACTTTTAGTTTAGGTTGTTGATGAATCTCTATTGTTTTTGGTTTGTTTCATTCACTCTGTTTGATTTTTTTTACATGTGATTTTCTGGGTGCTGTTGCATTCCTATTTAGGAAGATTTTGGGTGTTGCATTTCGTTTTCTTTTTGTTTGGTTTGGTTTTGTTTAAATGATCTTTTAGATTAAAAGTAGAATCTGCAATCTCTAAATTGCATTTTTGGTTTTAGACTATATAGGTTTTTCTCATAAATTAGTCGCATAATTGGAGTCAATTAAGGCAATTAGGCGCTCTGGCTATTAAAGGTTTTTGCTTTTTGATATTTCAGAAACATTCCTTCTTTTGGGAGCTTATAAGTTATAAACTTATGCCTAAAACCCAACTTAACTATGTATGCTTTACTAGTTTCATAAGTAAGATTTTTGAAGATGGTAGAAAATGGACCCTTTCCATCACAAAGTATCTTTCTAATTCTTTAAGATTCTCTAGTTGATCAGCTTCCTTAAGAAGTTTGAAACTTCGATTGTTATATTATTTGTAGGTTCTTATTGCTATAAGAATGGTTACATTTCAGTTGGTAAGGCAAGTTGTTGGGCTGATGTATCACAACATGATATCACTTGTTTTCTTTTTTTGGTACTCTAGTTTCTTTGTCAGCTCTTTTGCAAATTAATGATTATTTTATAAGCTGGGGTCTTGTGGATTTTAGTGTTGAAGCTTGCATGTATGGTCATTGTATCTTTCACCAAAAACCTCTATCTTGTTCACATTTTTTTGTTGTTCTCATGCCACCAGGGATTCTGATTTCAACAGACCAGCAAAATGTCAGGGTATGTAGATAATTGTTTTTCTGATTGTTTAATTTGATTATAAGGAGATGGTTGAGATATATGTGATAGACTTGTATCAGTGAACTTTTGTGCTAATTCTTGTGTTGATGAAATGGAGAGGATGTTACAAAAACCTGGTTGCAATGAAAAGTTTTGTGATCAATTTTTGTAAATATTTACTCATTGTTTTGTTATGAGTTGTGCAAATAATTGAAATGATAATGTCGTTAGGCTGTTATTATTTTTTAAGCACTTTTTTAATACATAAAAGCTTCATTCCAATAAATTTATTGTATATCTAATTTTTTTAATATTTAATTTACTAATTTGTTTTGCCATGAAGATATCTAAGATATTATTTTTTAATTTATTTATCATTTTATTTAATGTTATGAAAACATATAAGAAGTTTATATTTTTATATACTTTATTATTTTTAATTCAGTTCAATTTTATAGTAAACCAAACACAAACTAATATTATTAACTAATCTAGCTTCTCCATCCCATATTAGACCAAATGCAACATAATATTAAAGTTATCCTCTCCAACATTTTAACCAATCTAGCTTCCAGTGTTGCACTCCAAATGCACCATTATTAGTCAGTTAAGATGTGAACTATATGTGCAGGTGACAACAGGGTGATACAAAAAGATGGGAGAGAAGATATGGACACCTTGATTCATTAAATTAATTCATACTCTTGGCTGTTGTAATATCTACACCAACATACACACAATGCCCTTCTTTACCTTCAGACCCCAACCCTAGCCCTACAGAAATGGTGGGACCCAAGAGACACTTCCTCCCACTCCTCCTCTTCTCTCTCTTTGTCCTCCTCTTCTTCTCGTACTACCACTCCTCTCTTCCCCTCTCCTCCACAAACCCAAACCCTAATTTAACTCTCCATGCCCAAAATCCTAGCTCTGACCCCGATTTCACCTTCATTGTCAAGGTCCTCGCATTCAACCGCCTTGACTCGGTCACTCGCTGCCTTCGTTCCCTTGCTGCTGCCAACTACCTCACCGACCGTGTCCACCTCCACGTCTACATTGACCATTTTGCCATCGGGGATGCCTCTTTAAATATTGACAACAAGCTGCAGGAATCACATCAGATTTTGGAGTTTGTCAACAGGTTTGAGTGGAAATTTGGGAGCAAGCTTGTGCATTACCGGACTACGAATGTGGGCCTGCAGGCCCAATGGTTGGAGGCCTGGTGGCCCAGCTCCGAGAACGAGTTTGCGTTCGTTGTGGAGGATGACTTGGAGGTCTCGCCGCTCTATTACAAGTTTATGAGAAGTCTGATTGTGAATTACTATTACAATGCCTCCAACTATCGTCCGTACATCTACGGGGCTTCGCTACAGCGACCAAGGTTTGTCCCAGGTACCATCCTATTTTGTTTTGTTTTTTTAAAGTTCTTGGAATATCAATCTTGGAATGCCTTTTCTTTAATTCAATTCCTATAAAAAAAAAAAAAAAAGTGTTAAAGGGCCTATGTTTAGTGATGGCACTGAATTGCTAGTACTTTCTCTGATACCGACTATCCGATCTGAGTGGTGTAATTTATACAAGAATGTTACAAGACACTAGTTTGCATATTGTGTCATGCTACTAGTTCAACTTTTCTAATCCATTGAATAAAATGGACATTTTTTTAGTTTGGTTCATTTCATGGACTATTTATTCATGGAAAGGAAATTTTGTAATTTCCTTCTATTTGATTTGTTGTTGGCTTATAGGTAAACACGGGAACAAACTACAATTGGATGATAGAACACGACTCTTCTTGTACCAACTGGTTGGCACTTGGGGTCAGCTTCTCTTTCCTAAACCTTGGAAAGAGTTCAGGTTGTGGTATGACGAACACAAGGCAAAAGGCATTAAGCCAGTTCTTGATGGCATGGTATATTTTGTTTCTTTTATTTAAAAAAATTATGTTTCTTGATTTCTTGTTGGTCATTTTTTTCATTTCACTTATTACTCAGTAGAGATGTGGAAATTTATGTGCAGGTGACAACAGGGTGGTACAAAAAGATGGGAGAGAAGATATGGACACCTTGGTTTATTAAATTTATTCATACTCGTGGCTATTTTAATATCTACACCAATTTTTTACATGAGAGAGCGCTTAGCGTCTCTCACAGGGATGCTGGTGTTAACTATGGGAAAACAGCTGGCCCTGATTCCCATATATTGGATGAAAGTTCTCTTGATTTTGATATTTGGGATATGCGACCGTTGAGTGATCTTAAGTGGTATGATTTTTGTTTCAGAGAAGTATTTCCTGAAAGAGTTGTTGGGAGCCTTGATGAACTTGGGTCTGTTCTTAATTCTGTGCAGAAACATGACACCATTATTATTGTGAGCCTGTTTGGGGTTCCCGAGATGGTAATAAGGAACTTGCTCTGCCACTTTGAGAGTCTAAATTTATGGAACTATGTACTTATTGGCCCTGAGTCTGACTTCATGTTTGATCTAGCAAGAAGAGGACATCCAGTGATTGGTGCGGACCAGTTTCTGAAGGGTGTAGGAGCTTACAAATTGATTTCTTTCCAGGATTCTTATGTAGAAATGATGAAGGAAATATTAGTCAAGGTGTTTGTATTAAAAAAGTGTTCAGAATCTAGGTACAATTCCTGGGTGGTGGATGGGAACATGCTTCCTGTCAGCAGTGACCTATTTATTGAGTCTGATCCCTCATATGATTTCTACATAGGGAAGAGCTCGGAACTTTTCTTTTCCGGGAGATCATCTTCTGCTCGAAATATTTGGGGTAAAGAAACTATATCCAAATTTGCAAAGATGGTGAACTCTTTGCTAGTTAAAAGACAGAGCATAAGTTTTGGTTATATAATGGCCAAGTTTTTGGAACAGATTGGTGCGAGAGTAAGGAGCCTTGATGAGACAAGCCTTGGTCTCAGAATCGGTACCAGTAATGTCAATCAATCCTTAGGGGATGGAAAACAGTTGGTATTTTGGTCTAATGATATGGCCTCAGATTTAGTTCAGAAGCGGCTTCAAGAATTGGGTGTTTGGATTGTAAATGATGACTTTTCTTGCAAGGCTGTTCTTTGTCACAAATCATAGCATCTGAATCTTGTAGCACTTATACGAATTGTATCTCTTCATTTCATTGTAATTTATCTATCTTTAGCCATCTGTTTTTTCATTCTGGCCAATTTTTCCCCAGGCATAATTGTCATCTGCCAAATGTGCTATGCATTAATCTTATGGCATAATGCGTTTTGTATACTTTTTTCCGAGCTAGTAAATTTTATTTTTATTTTTAATAAGAAGGGTATTAGCAATTAGATGTGACGGTTTCAGGGTTTATAATATTTGCCAAGATAAGTGATCAAGTTAAACCACTTGCCAAATAAAAATGTACAAGTAAAATGATTAGACGAGGAATTGAGGCCTTAATGACTTGGTCCATTTTAATATTTTAATGAGAAATTATTGTGTAATTGATACACTGTCACATGATGTAACTAATTTAATGTGTCATAACATAATTGAATGTTATTAATATTATATCTTACTAATATAAATATATCATTTAATAATATAATTATACATTGAATTAGTTACACCACATGATGGTATATCGGATACACTCAATAATTTTTTTATTCTAGCAGCGTGCATGCTTTTGGTATCTCATGATATAAAAAAAGATGCAATTAAACAACTATATATTGCAGCATATGTTGACTCTAAACATAAATGTTGCAATAGGGTTTTGCATGTACATTTATATATAGTTTCATTCAAAAAATTAAACAAAGTGATTGGCTCATCGTTTCACTGGTTTAGTACTTGGCCTACAAAAATAGTTCGATATGCTGAGGCATGCATGAGTTTTGTAGCGACATAATAATACAGCTTCCGTCTTGTGTCACACATAGGTCAGCAGTGATCAGTGAGAAAGATTACAGTTGCAAAGCCGCCCAGTACTGAGTGATTGTTCTCCAAAAGCAAGATACTACTTTATAGGTAGAGCCAAAGATGAAAGCAATTGCCACTCTACCCAAAAAAAAAAAAAAAGTGGAAAGCAATTAACTTTAGAGAAAAGGCCTCATGTACATGTACTCTTAGTTCATCAAGATATGGTTAAAGACCAAACGATAACTTAGATAAACTTAGAAAATGACAACACAAATTAACAAAGAACTAAAAAAATTTAAGTGAGTTGCTCATTTTTCCTTTTGTTCGTTTCAGTAAGTCTTAAAACGAAAAGGACGAAAGCTCTGTAAGAGCATGTGTTCTATAACCAAAGATGTGAATCGGACATATGCATATATCCTAATTTTCACTAAATATGCATCAACCAACTAATGGTTGCTTGACTTCAAATATATTCTTACAAATGCACTGATAATTAAGAAATGGGCAAAACTATTATATAAATATAGTGTAAAGACACATACAAGGCCACTAGTATGGATTCCATATCTATGAATCTTGCTTAATTTATTGCTATTGAGCTATCAAATCTTGTATACGTTGATACAATCATATAACTAAGATCCTAATTAAGATTTGTGTAAATCATATTAATTCTAGCATCATTTCTACTTAAAACTTGAAGCAGTTAATTAAATTATTTAAGCTCATTACCAATTGTCTCGCTTGCTAGTGAAACTCCAACTCAACAAAAATATCAAGGACCAAATGAGTTTTATATACCATATGGACAACATAGATTCTATCTAGAACTTCCCATAGTACTAAATCAATGGGACACAACCATACACAGATCATCACAAAGTAAAGTTTTCAAAATGTGATTAGACAGTAATTAAATGTTTCTAGAAACTCACAAGGGCACGATTAGTTAAAAAATTGGCCCTAAATTCTATCCTAATCTACTTTGAAATGATACCCGTAAAGAAAGACAAAGCAAAAGGGTAGTAGAATAAGGAACCCACATGATGATCAGATCTTTTCTAGCTTTTAGCTGCTAATTAAACAAGTTCAAGCTATTCATTCACTTTTCTTGATTTTCCGTACTAGACAAGGATTAGTGTTGTCTAGAAATAATTAATCAAAGAAAATTAGGTGTCATGATTCTGTCACTAACAAGCGTATGAATGTTTATCCAATTAAATGGTTGGTGGCTGTAATAAATAATAATTAATAAGGAATTTTATGGTGACCCATTAATTTGATGAGAATATATGATAGGCAAATGACAGAGAATAGTCTCTTCTTTTAGGATTAATTATATATATATACCTCAACTATACATCACTTATCAGTTGGGTACCTCTGGTTTAAAAACTTTCATTAGGGTACATCAACTTATGTTTTTTGTCAATTGAATACCTCCGTTAGTTTGACCGTTAGGAAGACCGTTAAATGCTTACGTGGCACTGACGTGGCACACGCGGATCCCACCATTAAATATTAATTTAGCATTTAAAAATAGCCACTAAACCAAAATTAATAAAAATATCAAAAATATCAAAAATATCCTTCCCCTCCAGACCCTCACTGACCAGCACCAAACCCGAACCCGTCTACACCTCCGTTAAGGCCTTCGCGCTCGCCACCGTGGCAAACCTCGGCCCGGGCTTCGACTTTCTGGGCTGCGCCGTCGACGGCCTTGGCAACTTCGTCTCCATCACTCTCGACCCGCAGGTCCTCCCGGGAGAGATCTCCATCTCCGAGATCTCCGGCAACCATTCCAAGAAGCTCAGCAAGAATCCGATCTGGAACTGCGCCCGCATCGCCGCCATCGAGGTCATGAAGATGCTCGGCGTGCGCTCCGTCGGCCTCTCCCTCTCTCTGGAAAAGGGCTTGCCACTGGGAAGTGGGCTGGGATCCAGTGCGGCCAGCGCAGCCGCCGCCGCCGTGGCCGTCAACGAAAACAAATATCCAAGACATGACGCACACAACCGCGTACATGCCAAAAACGCCACCAAGCCCAACAGATTTGAGCATCACCGGAAGGGAGTAAGTGACAATGATGTCGCAAATCCAAAACGTAAGGGCGCAAATGGCAATGCAGAGGCCTCGAACTCGGGTAGGGAAGATTTCAGCACAGAGTATGTTGGGGATTGGCCCGAACCCCATAACAAACAAACAGAAGTAGATGTTCCAATGTCAGATGGGATGGCAGCTGAGTTTGCATTTGGAAGTAACACATCAGGGTTAGTGAAACCATGGGAAGGTGAGAGGATTGAGGAATGTGTATCGGATGATCTTGAACTTACTCTTGGGAACACTAGAACCAGGTAAGTTGGAATCAATTTGTGGCTGAATGATTCCAACTGTTGGAAAGTTCCTCAAACTTTTCTGGCTTTGTTTGTTAAAGACTTATCTTGGTGCTGCAGATAGAGAGGCTTGAGAGAATGGATTGGGAGAGAATTGTTTAAGGGTTTGGGGGGGGAAGCGCGAGGGAGGTGGAGGGGGTGGCCTGGGTTTGCAGGGGAGGTGGGGGGTGGCTTGGGTTTGGGGGGGAGGGGCGGTGGCCTGGGTGGGGAAAGGGTGGGGGAGGGAGGGTGCTAGGTGGGGGTTGGCTTTTTTTTTTTTTTTTTTTTCAATTTTATATAATTTTAATGGTTTTTTATTATTATTAATTTTGGTTTAGTGGCTATTTTTAAATGCTAAATTAATATTTAATAGTGGGGTCCGCGTATGCCACGTTAGCGCCACGTAAGCATTTAACGGTCTTCCTAACGGTCAGACTAACGGAGGTATTCAATTGACAAAAAACATAAGTTGATGTACCCTAATGAAAGTTTTTAAACCAGAGGTACCCAACTGATAAGTGATGTATAGTTGAGGTATATATATGTAATTAACCCTTTTATTAATGTTTGTCTTTGTTGATATGAATTAAAATCAGAGCATTGACCGGTCATTTTTTTTTTTCGTGAAAAATGAGTTTTGTTATTCAAATGTTTATCAGATAAATACGTGTGACTGCTGCAATTTCATGATAAATATCTTGCAAATGTGGGCAATATATGGAAGCTCATGTATAGTGAAGTTTCATGGTCAGTTTTATTACAGGGAAGTTTAGATATTTGGGAGAAATCAAGACTTGAAAAATATTATGGTTGTTCATTTTGTTAGAAATACGCTTGTGATTTGTAGAGGAATACAAAACACAACCACTCCATTTTCAATATCACGAAGCTCATGAGAGACAAAGAAGAGGGAAAGAGAAAGAAATTAAATGGAGATAGATGAAGGGGAGGGTGGACGTCACTGGCACCGGAGTAGGAGAGTCGCCGGTGTCAGATCGGGCGGTGCGGGTGGTGGAGATGGGTGGTGGGGTTCTTGATTTATTTATTTATTTATCTATTTTGGATATTAGTTTCTAGCTCTTTAATATAATTCCAAATTGCATTTATCGTAGACAAAATTAACTACGGTTAAGTTATAAGCCACATGTAGATGCACAATAAGGTGGTGGTGAGCAAATTCGCTCTCAAGCTACTCCAATTGCTAAACAATTTGCATTGATTAAGTAGGATTATCTACTTATATTTTTGGTGTTTATGTACAAATGGGAATCAAGCTAGGGTTTAGTGTTAGACTAGTTACGTACTAAAATGATAATTAAATAAAGATTTGAAATAACGTATATGATCAATTCAGAAAATATAAATAGAGAATACAAACTCTAGATTTGGTTAATAAATAATAGAAATGATAGTTTCGTCTCAGTTCTCACATGAAATTTGGTTAGAGAATTACTGTCTTTTTATTTTATTGTGTTACGTGTATTAAAAATTTAATTAGGCATTTAGAATACTTAGCATCAAATTTCAAGTATCATATATGTATTCTCACTTTAAAAGGATAATTTATTTCTAATTTAATGCTTATATCATTCTTGTTAGGTTTACAAAAAATTCAAGAAATCATATCAAGAATATTTTGTGGTTTTTATATCGTTATATTGTGGCAGTATTTATTCACAAATAACCGGGAAGAGGAGAGAGGTCGGAGCAAGCAATTTTCCAATTTAATTAGCTAAATTCGTAGATTGAAATGTTATATTGTATTATTGATTATTGAGAAATTCTTGTGATGTTATGCTTAATTTCTACTCAAAATACTTCAAATTTGAACGAATAAAGTTTCAAAGTCTTATCATATTTCATACCGACAGCTCATTAATTTTCACATCACCCCTTTGTGTTTTATTTAGGCAAATTTGAATCTAAAATTTCTATCCTTACCCTCTGCATTTTATGCCACTTCGACTAGAAGCTCATGAGTTTTTGTTTTTGTTTTTTTTTTTTGTTATATAAAGAGAATAGAGCTCTTTATATTTCATTTCTCTACTCTCTCACTTGGTTTAACCCTAGAAACTTAGCTCATGAACTTTGCCCACAAAGCTTTTACAACATAGAATATCCATGTTGCATGTGGTTCATACAGCACTATCATTCCAAAAATATAATAAAAAGCACCATGTTATCAAAAGTAAGAAGAAATAATAATGATAAGCACCACGTGTCCCCTTAGTAACAATAATTATAAACACCACGTGTCCCCTTGGTAACGTTCCAAAACCATCAATACTTTAAATATTATAATGTCCCAAATACCCAGAATGGCATCACCAAATCATATTTAATTCAGGTTTTTTGGTGATTACCTGAAACAATCTCCTTAAGAAGTAAGCAAATCCCACACCTGGTGAAAACCCATTGGCCCTTTAGTAATTTTCAAGCAAAAAATTCCACCACCCACTTAATTTTTAATGTTAAATTTCTTAGACTAAGCTTTACCATGCCAAAGAGCTTCTAATTCTTCTTGCCAGATGCATAAGCTCTATAGACGTGGCCTCAAACCATGGGATCCTCATTTTGTCTTTTGTCTCACTTTAGAATTTGAAAGATTTAGATCCTTACTAGAATATGTCACACAATACAATAGCATATATTTGGATTCCTAAAATGCTCTTGTATGTGTTGAGGGTAATAATTCCACATGCTAGGAATAAAGTTATACCTTATAATTTATATGGTATTGGTCATTTTCACCTATTGTCGATTGGTTTTGACTTGGATACTCCAATTTCTACATGGTATCATAACAAATAATCTACGTGTTAGGCTTAACGGGGCTTGTTAAGAGTGATATCTCATGTCGGGGAAGTAAAGCATTGTCAACTAAATTAATATGATTTTGGCTCAATATGATATTGAGCCTCTCTACTCAAGACTTTGGGTTGGATGTTTCAATTTTTACAGCATGATCCAAATATTTTATTGAACATCCTCATCTTTATGCTGCTTGATTGAAACATTGCAGCCACTTGATCATTTTGGTGTTAAATCACACATCAAAGGTGAGGACTTAAAGGATCATAAAAAGACAAAAAGAAGTGATGGAACAATCTCAGACCATTGTGGCAGATTGTTTTTGTCATTTCAGATTTGATGATGGTATATATTTCTGAGAGATCAGTGGAGAGCATTGGGGGGATTTGACAATGACAGTAAATTGACTGATGGACCAAAGTAGGGGATTATGCTGCTGATATATATATGCAACAAACACTAGCAAAAATAGCCATAGGATTTGGAAGACAAACTTTCCAAGCTAAGCATTACCTAAGCATCACATAATAGTTCTGCTTAATTTCACATGTATTGGGGGATGATGGCAGGTCATATGGGTTGGGGTATAATAGAAGAGGAGGGTTGGAGAAAGGGACCTTGGACTGCTGAGGAAGATAGATTGCTTATTGAGTATGTAAGAGTTCATGGTGAAGGAAGATGGAACTCTGTGGCTAGACTTGCAGGTATGCAGTTCAACCCCCTATATATATTAGACCTTCAAAATATGTACCAACTTAATTGCAGCTTGATTCTTGATTTGCTAAGGGATTAAAAGTGTGCAGGCATACAATTGTACCCTTTGCTAGTCTGCTTGTGTATAAGGGGCCATTCTTGTCCTGTTACCAACTAGTTATGGCTAAGACATTACTAGGACTATTTCCTATTGTCTTGGCCATTTTTCTTATGTATGCATTGAATGAATGGGACTAAAAATGTTTTGTTTGCTGGTTATATAGGACTGAAGAGGAATGGAAAGAGCTGCAGACTGAGGTGGGTGAATTATTTGAGGCCAGACCTCAAGAGGGGGCAGATAACCCCACATGAAGAGAGCATAATTCTAGAGCTACATGCTAGATGGGGGAACAGGTAAATTTTTAGTTTTATTAATTAGTTTAATCTTTTCCTATAATGTTGAGCTTATTTGATAATATGCTAAAGGCTTAATTGCTGTATTAAACAAATTCAGATGGTCAACAATTGCAAGAAGTTTGCCTGGAAGGACTGACAATGAGATCAAGAACTACTGGAGGACCCATTTCAAGAAAAAGGCCAAAGTGCCTTCTGATGCCTCTGAAAAGGCAAAAACTCACCACTTAAGGCGGCAACAGTTTCGCCATCATCAGCAACCGCAGCAGCAGCAGCAGCAACTGATTAACCAAGCAGACATGAAAAGAATCATGGCCTTGTTGGATGAAACTGACACTAAAATCCCATCCTGGCCTCAAGTGAAGCAAGATATGGAGACTACTAGTACTATTGCATACCCTCACACAGCTGATCATCAGGAGCAAGGCTTCTTCCATTCCATGCTAAATGGCAATGTGTATGTGCCTGAAGCCTCCAATGAGGACAATTTTCTGTGGGATGGTTTGTGGAACTTGGATGATGTGCATGGCAATTTTGGCTCATCAGCATGTGCAACAGGCAAAGCTAGTTTTCACAACTTGGTGGTTCCCTTCTGTTGAATTTGAGCAGCTTTGATTTTGTTAATATAATCTTAATTACTATTGTCATCAAACTGATCCAAGGCTCTCAAAGCCAGAGCTCTTTAATGATTCAAGTGGTCTGAATTTGGGTTGTAAATTATGGAACCCAAGCTAGCTACTTATTTACCTTATGCATCTTAAATAAATGGTCCACTTTCATTTGCATGAGAAATGTAATTCATTGGAAGCTGTTTAACTTAATTGTATCAGTACCACCAGACACTCTTGGAAATCAAGATGTCATTAGCTCAGTTTCTTCCTTGTCCTTACTGAAAACCAAACAGAAGAAAAAGGTTTCTATGAAGGGAAAGCTAAAATTATAAATTAAGCAAGGAATTAAATAACTGAACCTGTTTAAGATTAAAATGTCATTTACTGAATAAAGCCAATTGTACATGACTTGTACTTGGAGATCAAACATGAAAGCACACCTGATTACTGGAATACTTTTTTCATTTGTACTGGCTTATTCATGTCATGCTTTTAGTGACATGTTTGTCGCCATATTCTTTATGCTGGTTTAAATAATGGATTGAGAGAAATGCAATCTTACTGTACCATTTTTTTATGTTATAGGGGTCTTATATTAAGATAAGAACTAGATTCATCTAGGTGTGCTTATTTTATATGTTATCTTTTGTGACTTCTTTTTCTCTTTTTCTTTTGTGAATCTTTTCCCTTTTTTGTCTTTGTTTGTGGTGGGCTAAGAGCCCAAAACAACTAGAAGCAAATGGCCCAGGCCTCAAAACACCAATGTAATTGTAATCCTCATATTGGACCCCTGCCCATTTGGGCTTAGACCAAAACTCAGCAAGACACTCTTCAGCTGTGTTTTTCACTCTATAGGCATTGGAAGACAAAATAGAGATTGACATTCTAGTCGTTGTTAAGGTAGCATTCACAAATCACAATCCATGACCAGGCTATGAAGGGGTTGTCAGGTATTCAAGTGCTGCTGAACAAAAGTGACATCCATATTTATATTTATATAATATAATATTAATAATATTGATCATATTATAATATATTAGATTAGTTACACCACATAACAATACATCAATTAAATAAAATAATTTTTCAAATGATTTATTTTAATAGTGTTTTTTTATTTTTAGTTTTTTGATTAAGATAGAAGATTCAAATTAAGGATTTCTTCCGGCCAAAAAAAAAAAAATAGGAATCTCTTTAATATTGTTGAAAGAAATACCACTTTTTACACTCCTTTCTTTGCTCATTATACATTTATACCTTTTTTTCTTTTTTAAATTTTTAATCCAATCCAACGATAAAAAAATTAAACAAGGATTCAATAAAAAATAAATAAATATTAAACAAGGATAATATTACTCTCACCTCCCTTCTCTCTCCTATTTCTGTATTTCTCTCTTAACGTTTTTAACCTTTTATTTTTTGGGGTGAAGCCGTGAAGGTATTTGTAAACTTTTTTATTAAGTGTTATAACTTATAACTTATTTTTAACAGTAAATTGCCGCCAATTCTTGACCGAAAATAAAATATATTTTTTTTGCCGCCGCTGATGGATTATGAGTTTGAATGTTTGATATACGTTATTTGAGTGCTTCTATTGGTACCCACCTCAATTCAATTCAATTCTTTGAGTAGTTATCTGATTCTATAGTTGTATTTGGAAGTTTTGAGCCAACATGGAGAAAAACTCAGCAGCATGTGCGATGCAATGGAGCATAGAGCTCGACAAAGCCTTGCGCTCCAAGAAACCAGGTCGCTCACTCGAAGCCATATCCGAAATCGGTCCAAAACTCCACCAGTTCAGCACAGACCCAGATCCTTCTCCATCTGTCCACCACCTGTTCGACCTAATTCCCAACGAGGGCAAGCTCTTCTCCAACGCCATCCTCCTCCGTCTCGCCAACGCCTTCGAGTCCGGAGACAACCCCACAAGGCTATGCATCTTGAAGGCCTTTCTCTTCGAGTACCGGAAGAGGAGGAAGAGCAAAAGGAAAGAGTACAATGGGGTCTTGTCCAAAACTCGGGTTCGTATGCAGGAGGAGTTGCTGAGGAGAGTTAAGGTTGTGTTTGACAATGGGGGTGTTGAGGAAAAGGCTTTGGCTTTGGGGGTATTTGGGTGTTGGGCGCATTTTGCGAAAGAGAGTTCAAGTATTCGGTACTTGGTGCTTTCTGGGTTGGTTTCTTCTCACGTTTTGGAGGTGAAAGCTTCGTTATTTGCAGCAGGGTGCTTTGCAGAGTTATCGGTGGACTTCGCGTGTGTTGTGTTGGAGATGTTGGGTCATATGATGAGTTCATCGGGGACGCTTCTTGCTATAAGGCTGGCCGGAGCTAAAGTGTTTGCGAAAATCGGGTGCTCACATTCCCTTGCAAACAATGGTTACAAGGTTCTTCTATTGCAAACTGTTGCTTTTAGACTTTTTGTTAGTTCTTTACTTATGGACATGATTGTACTGAGTTTTGAATGCTGTTTCATTGCAGACATGTCTAAAGCTTTTGTTAGAGTCTTCAGACGAGGATTATCAGGTTGCCATGCTGGTATCTCTCTCAAAACTTGCTTACAGGTCAACAGTTCTTGTTTCTGACCAGGTACTTATTTTGATACCATACTCTCTCAAAATCCTTGACCCATGATACTTATTGACATCTGAATGCAGGTCGACTTGCTTCTCTTGTTTCTTAGCCAAGAAAGAACTCTTCATCTTCGAGCAACGGCACTAAGATGCCTGCTTTTTATTTTCAGTAAAGGAATGTATCGTGTTCCTGTAAATGCATGTCTTGTGAAAGCATTGTTTAGCATACTAGATGAACCTCAACTCCCGTCACCGGTGCTATCTCAAGCTCTACAGACTTTGCGTAAGGTTGTTTCTGAGCTCATACAGATGAAATTTTATTAATGATTTAATGTTGTCCAATTTCTATTAACTTACATTAGGCATTGTGCAGATGATTTTATATATGCTACCCAATCTACCCTTTGAGGCCTTCGAATTTCCTAAGCTGTTAAGCATTGCCGAGACTGCATCCTCATCTCCAATCACGTCAGAGGTCTTGTTAGCCATTTCTGTTTTGGTAGATTTGTCAAGAAAACTAAAAGGAAGCACAGAGTCGGGATCTCTTGTGCGTTGTTCCTCTCTTCTGCCATCTCAGGTGATCTTGCTTATCATAGATCGCATCACCTTGATGGGGAAGGCAGTTTTGAATCTTTGTCAGACTGACTCTGAAGTGTTTCAACAAGTTAAGTGCCTACTCAATCTTCTTCTTCTTCTAATTCAAGAATTCCCAGATTTGCATGTCTTAGTGCTGGATCAAATATCTGTTTTAATCAGGTCTCTCTCGGATATGCATGAAAAACTCATGGCTACAACAGAAAGAGATGCATTCGTTCAAGATAATGTATCCTTGAAAGGAGAAAAAAGCAAAACTATCAGTACAAAGCTTGTATTCAATTTATACAGATTTTTGGTGACCTTCCTTGAAAATCTCAGTGAAGCTGGTGCCATCTCCACCAAAGTATTTGACAAAGTGAAGCTTCTGGTCGAAAATGTATGTCAGAGCAACTCGTTTGAATGTTATACATACACATTATACTCCCTTTTGTTGCATTGTCGAACCATTTGGGGTCACATGGTGAATGAGAGTGAGGGAAGTAGCAATCTTGACAGAAACTCAGGCATATCTTTTCTTAGTTACTCAATTGAGCATGAATTTCATACTGTTGAATGTGCAAAGAGGATGCTGACGGAAAACAATAATTGGTCTGCTTACAAAGTCGGGACATATGCAGCATGTGAGGGAGCCTGGCTCACTGCAACTTTTATATTTGAGCAGTTAGTAATGAAGGTTCGTTCTGATTCGTGCTGCTGCTGGTTGAAATCATTAGTTCAATTTGCTCATTCTGAGAGGACACTCAAGCTGCTGCTATTGCCAAAAGAAGGGTTAGGGACGTATAAATACCCTTTTACACTTTACAGTAATGAATTAGGTGAAATTGGCCGGGGCATAGCTAGTTCTATCAAGGAGCGTACTTGTGGTAAAGAGCTAGCAGCGGCTTACAACAGTCTTTGCTCTTCTTTGGAAACATTAAAATTTGATGTCAGAACAGGCCAAACCTTTTATTTCCAGAGGTGGTTTTTGTCTTTAAGAGTGAAAGTACTAGGACTTGTGGAGGATATACTTAAAGTTTTGGGAAACATTCCATTTGACCAGGACAATATTATGAATAAAGAACAGGTTGAGAATAATGTTTTGGTTGAATACCTTATACCTTTGTGGAAAATTACTCAGATATCTCTGCAGTTGAAGAGGTTAGCACAGGAATTTGATCTAGTTTCAACTTCTTTCATTGACATGGACAGCAAAAGTTCAAAAATCATTTCAGAACTTGCTTTAAGTTGTTCACTGTTGGCCTTATGTACTGGTTTTGCTCTCTACATTCCAAGTTTAATTAATTCTGCTATTTTTAGTAGTCTGGGAATTCTAGAAAACAGATTAGACGCAATGTTGATACAAAATCTAGTTGGGCGGTTGTGGCACAGTAACCATGAAATCAGTTCAAATCTCTGTCTGCTTTTGGAGGCTGGTCGAAAGCCCATGGGTTGTTGTCACTTCCACTCAAGAATTCAATCATTTAAGAATGGTTCTGAATCAAGTGATATTCTCAGTGTTTGTAGTTATGCGGTTTCAGTGATTGCTAGCTTGAAAAGTAAGGCAAACAGAGTGGATAATGAGGAAGGTCTATCCCAAGTAACCAAGGATGGTTTGCTACTTCTATATAATATTCTTATGAAATGGATGCAGATCCCTTTCCGGACTCCGAAGTACTTCTTTAAATTAAGGTATGCTGTCACTTTAATTATATTAACTACAAAATATTTTTCTTGATTTCTCAGTGTCCTTGGGCCTTGATTTGGAGTTTGGAAGGCCTTGGATTGAGTCCTCACAGAAGTACCCTGTGACTACTTGATATCTGAGTTAGGAGTAGGGAAAGAGTATCCACGGCTTACTCTGTCCATGGAGAAAAGGATGGGTTGGGGTTCCACATCTTCACCATATCATATGATTTTTTTTTTTGGCCAAACCATATTATATGATTTTGATTATCTAGTATCATCATATTATATGATTTATGTTTTTATATGTTCATCACCATTCTAATGTTTGTGACTGACATAAAATTTCAGGCCTTGCCTTGGGTCAGAACTCTTTGCTGTCAACGAAACAAGAAACCCAGATGGAATTTGTGTTTCCATGGGCTTCCAGTTGTCATTGAATCTTTGTCTTCAATTAAGAAATGTGCCACCAGATATCCCAGTTCGGTTGAACAATTTGTACTGCATCCTCTACTGTAGAGTATGCTTTGAGGAGCCAAGAGGAAGTGGAGAAAACAAGGAGCAAAAGCAGGGAAGTTATCAGGCTTGGGAAACTGATGACATGGTAGAAATGAATGAAAAGCTCTTGCAGTATGTAACAGAGTGCAGTACAAAAAAGAGTAAAAAGCATGGAAGGGGTACTAATGATGGTGAGTTTGTGAATTCATTTGCGCGCTTTGAACTGAATGAAAGAGGGCAAGGTTTCTCAAGTTGCCTGCTTGATGTTTCTGGTTTTCCAGTGGGTTCCTATAGAATTAAATGGCATAGCAGTTGTATTGATAGTCAGGGTACTTGTTGGACCCTTCCCCCTTTGAATCCTGGACCTGTATTTACTGTACAGAGTTTGTAAGTTCAATTTTAATAAAGCCAAACATGTAAATGTTCTTGTTCATTGTACATTTTGTTACATCGGTAATTGAACTTGGAACCTAAACCCTTCCCCCTCTTGGGATGTATTGTTTCTGGTTTTGATCTACTTGATGATATTTTCTTTATTCTTGTAATATATGGTATTCATTTTCTCTGTGCCCTTTGTCTCGTGTTGATTTTGGTAACGTATGTTCATATTTAATAGCATTCTTATGAAATTTTTACATGAAAATCATAAGACCTAAAATGCTAATTTTCCCCTAATCCTTGTCCGTCATTTCCATGCTACCCAAGCTAAGGCATAGATTAGATTCCCATCATTGTTAAGTTCTATAACACATACCCAAATATTATAATCTTAAGCCTCCTTTGATGCATATGATTGAATTAGATAGAATAAATGATTAGATTTATGTGTATTTAATAAAAAAACTTCTAATTTAAAAGAAGAAAATGAGAAGAATATTGATTAATCAGAAGAGAAAACATATCTCTTTTGGGTCTTAAAATAGTAGAAGGGGCATAAAAAGTTGCATTAAGATACACCAACTACGAAATCGTGTCAATTAGGTACCTTCGTTAGTCTGGTCGTCAAAAAGGTCGTTATCTGATGACGTGGCACACCACTAAAGGCTTCATTTCAATTTAGTACCTCAACTTTATCATGTTTTTCAAGTTCATACCTCAAGTTAAAAGATTTGCAAATAAATAAATGTTTTACAGTTTTTATCTTAACTTCACCTCAACTTTTGACTCACCAAATCTTCACTAAAATCAACAATCTTATACTCATTTTGAAGTTATGAATGTCCTCTTTATAACCATATAGAAATAATTCAAAAAGGAGCTATGAAACGTGAGATAAGTAGTCACAAATTAGGCTACCCGAAATTGACAATTTGTTTGAAAAATTTGGCAGTTTTGAGTAGCCTACTCTGTGACCAATTATCTCGGGTTTCATAACTCTTTTTTGCATTATTTTTATATAGTTGTAAAGAGAACATTCATAGCTTCAAAATAAATATAAGATCGATAATTTTGATGAAGATTTGATGGGTCAAAAACTGGGGTGAAATTGAGATAAAAATTGGAAAACATTTATTTATTTACAAGTTTTTGAACTTAAGGTATGAACTTGAAAAATATAATAAAGTTGAGGTACTAAATTGAAATGAAGCTTTTTAGTGGTGTATCACATCATCAGATAATGACATTTTTTACGGCCAGGCTAACGGAAGTATCTAACTGACACGGTTTCGTAATTGAGATACCTTAATGCAACTTTTTAAACTTGAATTATTAAGTTGAAAAGTGATGTATAGTTGAGGTGTATAATTTTAATTAACCCTTGAAATTAATTGTCTTCTCACGTACAACCGTATAAGCCTTTCTTTCATATTATCTTGGCCTCTCAGAAGTCCAAATCCCCCGCCAAATTCAAACTACCTCTCCGTGCTTCATGAACCTCTCCTCCGCACGCAAGTCATTTACCCTCATAACCTCACGTTATTACACTTGTGCCACTGTGCTCCACCAGCCTCCGAATCTCCGCCAATTTCTTCAGCTCTCAATCACCCACCACTCTCTTTCGCTCACCCAACAAGCTCACGCTCAAATTATCACTCATGGCCTCCAACAAAACCCTTTCCTCGCCACAAAGCTCATCTCTTCTTATGCTCTTTGTGGGAACCGAACCAAGTCGAAACTCGTCTTTGACTCGGTTGAGCTCAAGAGTGTGTATTTATGGAACTCATTGATTAATGGGTATGTTAAAAATTGTGTTTATGATGAAGCTTTTGAGTTGTTTATAGAAATGTGTTGTTGTAACGTAGTGCCGGATGATTATACATTAGCGACAATGGCGAAAGTTTCGGGTGAGGTTCGGGACTTGGTTTCTGGGAAATGCGTTCATGGGAAGAGTATAAGAGTTGGGTTTGTTTTGGATACTGTTGTTGCCAATTCTCTGATGTCTATGTACTGTAAATGTGGGAGTTTTAGTGAAAGTAGGAAACTGTTTGATGAAATGCCTCAAAGAAATGTGGGCTCATGGAATGCATTAATATCAGGGTATGCAAGTTCTGTAGATCATGTTTTTGATAAGAAAATTTGGGAAATTGCTAAATGCATGATGATGAATGAGGTGAAACCTAATGGGTTTACTGTTTCAAGTCTTTTGCCTTTGTGTGGAGATGATGATATGAGGAATTGGGATTATGGGAGGGAGCTTCATTGTTATATTGTGAAGTATGAATTCGAATTTAATTTTGGTTTTGATGTTCATCTCGGGTGTTGTTTGATTGATATGTATTCTAGGAGTAACAAAGTTGTTTTGGGTAGACGGGTATTTGACCATATGAAGTGTAGAAATGTATATACTTGGACGGCGATGGTCAATGGCTATGTGCAGAATGGAGCTTCTGATGAAGCATTGATTCTTTTTCAAAGGATGCAGGTGGAAGATGGAATACATCCCAATAGAGTATCACTTGTAAGTGTCCTCCCTGCTTGTAGTTCGCATGCTGGTTTAATGGGTGGGAAACAAATTCATGGGTTCGCTATCAGGAGGGAAATGAATCATGACGTATCTCTGTGTAATGCTTTAATCGACATGTATTCCAAATGTGGGAGCTTGGAGTTTGCAAGGAAAGTGTTTGAGGATGATTCTTTTTGTAAGGATGCCATCTCTTGGAGTTCAATGATTTCAGGATACGGATTACATGGAAGGGGTGAGGAAGCCATTGTTTTGTACAATAAGATGCTTCAGCTTGGAATCAAACCGGACATGATAACAATAGTAGGGGTCCTTTCTGCTTGTGGCAGGTCAGGATTGGTAAACGAAGGCCTTTCCGTCTATAGCTCTGTAATGACTGATTTTGGAATTAAACCAACTGTCGAGATCTGTGCTTGTGTGGTGGATCTATTAGGCCGATCAGGAGAGCTTGATCGAGCATTAAATTTCATCGAAACTATGCCTGTAGAACCTGGTCCAAGTGTTTGGGGGGCTTTAATTACTGCTTCTGTATTGCATGGGAATGCTGACATGCAAGATCTAGCTTCTAAGTTCCTTCTTCAACTAGAACCCAAAAACCCTTCAAATTATATTTCACTATCGAACTTCTATGCTTCTTCTAGGAGATGGGATGTTGTAGCTGAAATGAGAACAATGATGAAAGAAAGTGGTTTGAGGAAGGCACCTGGGTGCAGTTGGATAAGCATCAATGGCAAGACTCATTGCTTCTATGTCGCGGATAAAGCACATCCTTGTTCTAATTTGATCTATGAGATGCTTGATCACCTCATCTTAGTAATGAAGGGAGCCTGCTATTCTCATTATTTTGATTTTGAGCATCCAACATAGATCTTTTTTGATACAGTAGTTAGGGATAGCATGCCTTCATTTGTACTACAGATAACATATGATCTAATGATTGTTGCTTAGTTGCTTACCATCTATTCTTCTGATGACAAATCGGCATACACTAATTTTTATTATGAAGATTTTCAGAAATTCTTGCATGCCCAATAACTGGTCATGTGATCCTCACATATGAGAGATGATTGTGAGAGGGTGTTTGTATGTAAGACTTTCCATTCCTTCCCATTGTTCATACATTCCAACAGAAAAATTTATCACTAATGAGACCAAGACAAGTAGTATATGGCATATCCATATTAAATAGTAACTAATAAAAACAAGATAAGCAGAGAATCCAAATCCTATAATAGGTAATATTATCGTATCCGACAGTCTGACAATATAATATGTTTACATTCAAGTAAAATTTAAGATAATCAATAATACAAATTCACAATATAATAATCAAACAACTTTGAGTCACAATTTATTATTATCTATAAAAATGAAAGTCTCAGCCGTGAAATGTGTCAACAGTGGGGGATTTAGATTCGGACATTAGCTAAAATACAAAAGTTTAGACTAGAGAATTAATTTTTTTTATTTTCTAGTCCAAACTTTTGTATTTTAGCTAGAGAATTATTCTATATTTTTATATATAAAATTTTCTTTAATAAAATCTTATGCTCCTCTTTTGAGCAGCTGGCGAAAGGATTGAAAGAAGCGGCTGCCAAGATGGGCTCGGCATTTAATTAATTGCTAAAGTGATGCTAGAGATTTCTTTATTACAAAAAAATGGTTTTGCCAAATTTAGTTTACAAAATGATGTGACAATTTATGAGTACAATATTGTGGTATGCATAGTATGTCACATAAAATATGTCATGTCATTTTCTTCTTTTTCTATGACAAATCACACACTAAGCGAGCAAGAGTATATGCTTCAGAATACGACAAAGCACACACTAGGTATACCTCAAGGAAAATATGTCAAAACTCTACATGATCTATGTGTGTAATGAGGACACAAATGTCATAAATTAGTGATCTTAACATCCATGCCATCATGGCTAATGGCCATGAACTTTTTTTTAGTTTAGAAAAACTGACAAATTGAAATAAAAAAATATAGCTTCAGAATAAAGTTGTAATTTTATTAGGAAAAAAGGAGGCCAAGTGAGAAAATTTGTAATTCTAATAAAACCCCATTTCTATTAACTTCACCAAAATCTGAAGCTGCTGAATTTTCATAAGCATCACATCTATATCCATGTCATGTCAATTTATAAATTAAATTTTGTAAAGATTTTAGCACTTCTAGCCTTTTCCTTGTTGTGATTGCTCACTAGTTACTCCAATTCTTAACTTGGTTTTATGGGAAAAGGAAGTAGGAGGCTAGAGTTTGCCTGAGCCTTATCTCCAATTTAGACAAGTAGATATATCTCAAAATGTATGTTTCACCCCAAAGGTAAGAGACTAAGTAGTTCTCTGGAAGAATCCATTAACTCTTCTATTTTTCTTTTGTTCCTTTTTCTAGTTTATGCTGTCAGAACCCTGTGCACATATGCACATCCAAGGAAAGGACGGTATTGAATTGGAGCAAAAGAGGAGAGACTCCCCCCATTCATGATGCAGATACCAGGTATACAGTTGCCTCATTGCTCTAGGATGAGGTGCAGCCACACATTAAGTACCTCATAGCTCGAAGCTCTTCATTTTGTTCTTGTTCTTCTTTGCGTGGGATTAGAGCTCAGAACCGATGCTATTTACATTAGTGATTTGTGAAACAAAAGTTGTATTACAACTAAGTTCTAACTGACTGCCTTAACATGATGTCACAATTTTCAGCTTTGTGACAGAATGATGAAGCCTCTTTCCAAGTCATCTTGTGTATGAAGAAAATGAACAGCACCGAGGCAACTCTAGATTCTTCTTCCTCCCATCTTCAATTCCCATTCTCTCGAGCAGCTGCAATCATAGGAGGTAGCTCAGGCAATCCAACATATGCTTCCCATTTTCAATCCCTTTGCTCTCCAAAAAAGATGTGATCATAAGAAGTTGCTTCTTCACCTCTGTGCCTCGGATTCTCTCTCGCGCCTGTAGACATATGCTGAACCATATACCACTCTACCTACCCTTCTATTTTTCTGAGTTCTTCTACTGAAACCTCTCTTCCTCTCCTTCCCAACAACAGCTTCTGACATGGGTAAATGATAAATCCATCCTAAAGGAAGTAAAGCCGCAAGGAACTGTACCAGAATCCCATAAGGCAGGCTTGAGTAGTCGCCTGCTGTTACTCCAATCACAGAAGCCAATCCAATACCTAAAAACCCACTAGCTATTGATGATAAACACAAGGCTGATGCTAAGAACGAAGTGAGAGACCCTTCACAACCTCGAGGACATAAACTGGCAAACAGCACTGAGAAAGGTAAGATCTTGAATTGTGCAATAGTTTCTGCTAACCCCGAAAAACAAAGAACGAACACCTCATTCGGAATCCCCAGTCTAACATTGATCTGTCTTACTAAAACAAAGTCAAGAAGAAGGGAAAAGGCATACACAAGCTGCACAATACCAACCAACTTCCATATGGGAACTTTTTTCCAATAACGGTCATAAAGTACAGTAGTGGAAAGCAGCATCAACTGGCCAATCACTCGAGACATGCCAATGACTGAAGGGTCAAGATGTAGACATTGTGTTTGGTAGCAAAAGATGGAACCTGTGAGAACTGGGACCATGGCAATAGAAGCTACAATCCAAGTAAGAGGTCGAGCAATGCTTTCCTCTCGAATTCCCATCATTAGATCAGAGAATTGTTTTCTAATACTTTCCATGATTGGTTTCCTTATAAGATTGGGATCTGACAACTGTGGTAAACCAAGAGATTCCTCTCTTATTCTCAACGAAATTGCAAGTTGAAAGGAAAGTAGGACTGAAAATAAGAGAAACATGGTTCTGGGTGGTGTTTTCATTAAGAAATATCCACCTAAAAAGTTACCAAGGATTCCACCAGTAGCTAATGCCATGAATGCATAAGACTGAAGGCCGTTTATATTGTGTTTTTGGCCATACTCTGCAACAAGAGCATCCTTTGCTACTTCTGTAATGGATGCTCCAAGATTACTGAGAAGAACACACACCATAAGGGTAGGAAGGGCTTGAGCTGCAACAGGGATCAGTGCCAGTGGCCCCCAAGACAGGACCTGCAAAAGAACTGAGAAGTTTGAACTCCATCAGATTCTCCCATGAGAGGTTTCAAGTATACACTTTTATTTTATTGCCTTTTTCAAATCCAGATATGGTCCATTTTACTTTCTGATTGATACATTGTTTACACCATTAAACAGCTTTTTTAGGTTCCACTTTACCATTGTTGCAACTTGCAAGAAAAGGGGCAGGTCTGCAGATAACATGTTAAGGTTAAGCTACTCTTCTACATGAATTACAGCATAAAATTAGTCAAACTTATCAAATTTATACAGAGAAGTTTCCTTATAATTATGAATTTAATCACTCCTACTTTCCATTGTGAATCAAAGAATTCTTGAACATGAAGTAGACAAATAGAATCTATAGCATAGTTAAAATGGGAAAAATAAAATGAAAAGAGCAAGAAAGCAAAACCAAGCAAAGGAAAGAATAAGAAGTGCAATACTATGTAAACAACCAAGATGAAGCCTCTCGTCTTTTTGGAAATAAATGATATGGCTTTACATTTAAAATACATATCAAGATTTAACAGAATTCTGAGGGAGAAGAGCACATGAATATAGTCAAACTTGGAAATATGAGCAAAAAAGACCTAAAACTGTAATGACATCAAGGAGATAAGTCAAAGGAATTGCAGCTAACCTCCAATGGAAATATAAGGTATTCTATGAGCACCACAAATATAAAGAGCATCAGAGAGGATTCCATAGAAGGGTTTGGCCACCATGGGAAGGTTGCCACAATGCTGTACAAGCTGCAAGGTTGAGGGGTGCATGTTGAGATTGTGAGCCATGTGGAAGTTCAAAGCCAGCCATGGAAAGCACCTAAAACCTTGCACCCAGTACCCAAATCCACACAAAAGCAACATTTGCTGGCTACCCAGTTGGGGACAACCACTCCTTTCATCAAGAGCCCTGCTTTTCTGGCTTTTTCTGTAAACAACTTGAGTTCGGCTTAGAGGCAAGATGGGGTTTCTGAGCTGGGTTTTGGGTTCTGTGGGATTGTTCAAGGCGGTTTCAGCTGGGTTCTGGCGGTGAATACAAAGAATGGGCTTTATGTGAAAAGGAGGTTGCTTTCTTGAGGAGCTTAGGACTTTTGGGCTGAATGCTATCCATGGATTTTCACAAGAAATTGATGAAAAAATCATGGTATTGGCCTATTGGGTACTGAGAGAAATGCAAGAAAAACAAGAACTAGATGCAGTATTGACTGAAAACAGTGAGCAAAAATGGAAGGGAGAGGGCTGCCTGTTATTAGAGACAAAAACAGAGACAAAGAAAACCCACTAACCCAACAGTTGAATTGCCCTGAGAAGAAGAAAGAATATGATAGATAAGAGAAGAGAGAGATAGAAATCTAGAAGAGTGTAGTAGGACTTTAGAGGAGGGTTTTAGTAATTTTGAAGTTTTGAGCATAGGAAAAGAGAGATTGAAGACAATGATGAGCATAGGAGCTGAGGCTGATGCCTTGTTTGTCTTTGTCCATTACTTCCTTTGTCTGTTTCTGTATTGGCTTGCTGTCCTTGGGGGGTTTGGGGTCTTTTGGGACTCTGGAGAGGGCCGTCAGGAACGTGCACACGCGCCAAAACGAGCGTGGATAGGTGGGAGTGGATCCCACGTGCAGATTTGTTTTGAGTCTATTTTTCTGACCCACCCTCAGGGGATCTGACTGATTGGATCGGCGGTCCGTGCATTGCCGTTCTGTTTTTTGAGAATGAAAGTCTTGGGAGTTCCACACGCCACACGCGCGGTTGTAACTCACTCTATGGCCAGAACGGTTGTAGGAGTTTGGGAGGTCGCTTGGACGAGCAAAGCGCGTGGGGCTTTCTATTTAGGGTTCGTCTTCTTTGGCGGTAGAGATTCTTATTTAAGTCTAGGGCTTGGATCATATGTGGCCTTCTTCCACCGTTGGATCACATGTCCCAACAGTAGTATTTCAATGTTCACCCTATTTGTCAATTTGTCATTCAAGAAACAAGGTCTCTTTCTTGAGTACCCTTTACTCAAGAGTCAAGAATAAGAAATGATAATATTTCCTCTCCGCTTTTTGTTTTTTAAAGATAACTTTCATGAAACAAGGCAAACCCAAATATAAAAAGTTAGGTACACTGACACTGCATGCACATGCTCAGACTTGATAGAAATGGACTAGGATATGAATAGTATTGCTCTCAAGGCTATGCAACAACTCTTCAAGAACATGAAAAAGCCATGTGCATCTGATATATAGTACACAAACGGTATCAATATTATCATGGTAGATTCTAGGAGGATGAAACTAATCACTGATTGGAAGAGACTATACTAGCTAATAAATTTGGTAACTTAAAACTATTCCTGATTTGACAGTTTTTCATCTGGATTTAACAGTAAGTTTGTAACTGAAGTCATACTATGCTACACAAATAATTATTACCAGCTCACTGAGGAAAGTAGGAGATCCTTGGTTTCTAAATTTCATAGCAAGCATTTCAAGTCCTTACTTTTCCTTTACAGATTTACCATATATGAAGTTATAATTATATACCACATTTAGCAACCATGAGGAAGATTTTTCAACTCAAAATTGCACTTATGACATCAGAAACAGAAGGATCATACATTCATTCTTCATTTACAACTCACAAGACAAGAAGAACCAGTAAAATTTTATTCATTTACTGACATAGAAGAATTCCAACAAAGTACAATTCATCATCTTCTCACCTTCAGAATTCATGCAGTATTCCACATCATGTACATCAGTACAATGCAAAGGAAAAAAAAAACAAGGAAAAGATTCATCCAGTCACAACCAACCAGATGATTGGTAATTCATCCACCTAACCATCAATTTGTACAGCTGACACCTTAGAACCATGAGTGCTTCATCTGAAATGGGTATCATATAAGAAGACTTCTTATGGGGAAAAAATATAGACCCAGGCCTGATGAGCACTATTTATTAGGTATCATCTAAAAAATATTTCTAAAGACATAAGGGAAATACCTAAAGGTTGATAAGCACTGCAAGTCTGCAACAGTTGTGGATTTCATCCAAAAAGAATCTTTGTAAAGAATTGAATGAGTGCTGTATCTAAAAGGGTATGATCTAAAACCAAGAATGAAACAACAACCTAAGCATGCTGAATTGGGTATCAAGAAAAGAATCTAAATGTATGAAAAATTCAAACCCAAGAATGATGAATGCTTATTTGGGCCGTCTACATGATCTTGTAGTAACAGTCGCCTCCATTGAGAAGGAATTGATAGGCTTTGTCACAGTGGCATCTGAAGTGAATGACCAAGCTGTCATCCTTCTTCTCCACATTCACAAATTCTCTCTCACAGTTAACCTGCAACAACAACAACAACAACAATGAAATGTTTACTTTATGATCATTAAGTATTTCATGGTTGACATCAAATTACCAAATTAAAGAATCTGAAAATACCAAAATCACTGCTTGCTTTGATGGGTTGTTTAGAAAATGCATGAAAAATGTAGGACAAATCAAATTTTCCATCTTGGGGTTCGATTATTTCAGACCCAAGAAAACAAACTCAGCATATTTGATTTTCTAGGAACCCAAACAGAGAATTGAAACCAATACCTGGGTAGCAGCATTGTCATGATGAATGTCTTGATCAGTGGCTCCATTTTCTTCTTCTTCTTCTTCTTCTACTTCTTGATCCTCTTCTTGTTGTTGTTCTTCTTCTTGTTGCTCTTCCTCTTGTTGCACTTCTTGTTGTTCTTCTTCTTGTTCCGATTCTTCATCTTCACTCACGAGTTGCTTGCACCACAGGCTCATCTCTCTGAGGCAACACTCCATCCTTCTCAGCCTCTGCAATTTTTCCCAAAACACATCACAACAACGAACAAAGAGAGAGAAAAAAAGAAAGAACAAACTTGAAGAATTTCAAGAATCAAACCTTGGAATCGGGAGTCTCGAAATCGCTGCTGAGGTAGGAGGGGCTGGAGGAGCGCGAGGAGGACTTGGCAGGCGAAGGGTTGAGATCGGAAACGGTGCGGCGCAGAGTGGGCTGCGGCGGAAGGGGAGGCAGAAGTGTTGAATTGGAGGAGGGTTTGGGTGGGGATGGCTGAAACGGCACCGCATTGATGAAGCTGGCCTTGTTGGGGTGGTGGTGGTCCGGAGACTGAGGAGGGTTGTAAGGGTCGGAAACGCAGCGGCGGAGAAGAGGCTTGGTGGGTTTGGGTAGTTGGTTGAAGACAGTGAAAGGAGGGAGGGAAATCTTGTAATATCCAAGTGGGTCTGGGTTCGGGTTCGGGTCGGAGGGTGATGACCTTTTCATGGAGCCAAGAGGTTCAGCACTGCTGTAGCCACAGGCGGTGCATGGTGGGTGGTGGTGGTGCTGATGATGATGATGATGATGATGAGCAGTCTTGGTTGGGGTGGTAGGGGTGGTGTTGGTGGTGGATTTGAAGCTGTCGAGGCGGGACATGGCTTTGATTTTCTGGGTTTTGCTGCTGAGGAATTGATTGATTCTTGGTTCTTGGAAGCTGAGAGGAAATGAATTGATTTGCAGGGGAGGGAAAGAGGCGGGAGGGGGTTTGTTTATATAAGAGGAAATGAAAGGGCTTTACTGCAAATACAATGTTTAGTTTGTTTTTTGTGTAAACAGTAAGCCGTTCATTTTGGCGCCAAAAGCCAAGAGAAAAGGAAAAGTTATTTAGAATAATTAAAAAATTTAAGGAAAAATAGTATCCAAGCCCGTCTAGCTCAGTTGGTAGAGCGCAAGGCTCTTAACCTTGTGGTCGTGGGTTCGAGCCCCACGGTGGGCGCTTCTATTTTTGCTTTAACCTAATCATTATTTTACAGTAATACTATACTTATTATATTTTTATACTATAATTTTATACACACATAAGGTAAGATGTGAGACAATTAGTATTATTGATTATTTTATTAATGATCAATTTTTCCAAGGTTAATAGAAATGTTTGGATGCACTTTTTGTATCATACATGAATCAATTTTTCCAACAATATCATACCATAACATTTGAAACAAGTTGGCTGAAATCATTGCACAAATTTGCAACCACGAAAATAAATAACTTCGCAGACAGGCTGGTGTCACAAAGAGAGAAGGAGAGAAGAGAGAGAGAAAGAGAGAGAGAGAGGGGAGGATGGGGATACCACCAGCAAATGCAAGTCCTCTGCAACCACACGTACAGCAACCATCTTTTCTTGCATGAAATATTCTGCGTCTATACAACTACAATACCACTCCAGGGTGGACATTTGATCAGTGTCTCCCAAAATATTTTCTTAATAAATGGTAATGTAGTATGATACTAGGCCTAAAAACAGGTTTCTACAAAGTTCCTGTGACTTTATCTATCAGGTCGCAATTTATTTTCTCGTCATTTTTTTGCGACCAAAGAACAAATCATACTACAAGTACTCCAACCCAGTTCTTCGATTCTTTCCTAGATGATGCACATACAAGACATTCTCCATAACATCTTGAGCAATAATTGACAACAGGTTTGAGGATCAAGGAGACAGGTGAAAATGTGCTTCCAGTAGCGAGTGAACTTCCATTAGGGAAGACACCATGTAATCTGGTTTGTGATCGACATTGGCATATTCTGGCGAGTCATACCTCCCACTTTCATCAAGTAAGCATGTAAATGCTCCTGCTCGCTTCCCACAAACCACCTGCAAAGTCAGGTAATTGTTCATAAGAATATCCAAAATCTACTTATATCCATACTGCAGCTCGGAAATGTAGCACACTTGCAAGTTCCAATGAAGAAATTCAGGTTCCTTAAATTATTTAATCATCGCTCTTGCACTACACCATACAACATAGGTAAAAAATGGCACTTAATGATGCAGCAAGAACATCACATAAAATTATTTTCGAAGGAAATTAACAAATACGCGAACACTCACATCATCTTTAAGGGAATCACCGACCATCATTACTTCACTAGGTTTAACTTCCCAAGCTGAACATATATGCAGTAGTGGAGCCGGATCCGGTTTGTAAGGTCGAAATTCCCTGCTCAGAGCTGGAGAAAATGTCAACTGCAGTAATGATTACATTGAAAATAGGATATCAAAGTCCACTACCAAGTGATTAATAAGAAAGAAATAATAAGGAATGGGATGCGCCTCAAGCATACATTACAGAAAATTATGGGATTTGGCTGGAGGGTCTCAGTTAGTGGGATGCACCAGATAGTATATGGGGATATATCTAGAATATAGACATGAAGGATTAGTAATGAGCATGCAGAAGTTGACTGACTTTAGGGCGTAGCCAGATCAGAGTAGGTTCATCCATGAACACAATTACAATAACCAAAACCATTTCATAATCGTTTCCTCTCTAAATTTCTGAGAGAAATTCATCAATAGAGAAGATGGGTTGATTCAGTAAAAAAAAAAAAAAAAAAAGATGGGGGTTGATTCAGAAAAAGCAGAAAGGACGGGTTGCCTATGCAGGGACTCATGTTTTTGTTGAAGTCTTTACCCAGGAAGCCATTAGAAGTTAAAATGGGGCAAGCCTCAGCAAGTTTTAGTAGTCCATTACATGGGCATTATGAGTACTGTATAAAAAAAATTGAGAGAGAGAGAGAGAGCCTGGGAAATTCTCTAAGATTTACTCTAAAGACAGAAAATAAGCTCCCATTTCTCATATAAGAAGAGTGCAAGATCTAGGAGATTCTCTCATATTTAGTCTAAATTCATCTAAAGACTACGTATGGATGAGCACAAACATTTTGAATTGTCTCATATATTCAATTTAAAGACATCTGAAGTAGGCATGATAAGTATGAGCACATAGAAATTGACTTACTTCAATGCATACAACTCTCCCATTTCTCATGAGGAATAGAAAACTTGGTTTCATACAATAAGAACAAGAAGAATGCAAGACACTTGTAAATTTTCTCATATTAATCTAAATACATCTAACGAAGAAGAGGAGGAATGATGAGTATGAGCACATAGAAATTGACTTACTCAATGCATAGCAACTCTCCCATTTCTCATGAGGAACAGAAAACTTGATTTCATAGAAGTTTTGTTATTTCATTTCAATTTAATAAATTGATGCAAGAAACTGGGAAATTCTCTCATATTAATCTAAAGACATCTTCTGCTGTATCATCATCATTTAAGGCTGATTATGGGTAAGTATGTGAGAAAGGTGTTCAACTTCAGGAGAGACTTGAACAAGATCACATTAGAGATCAACAAAAAACTATCTTTTGCAGTTTTAGAACAAAGAAAAAATGTTACAAATGGAGGAATCAGAGGTGCATAATGAGGCCCTGTATGCCCTATTATGTTATCAGTGCAGACAGGTAAGCCTTGTTAGCATATATGGATGACAGATATTGCTTGGAGTAATGGACTCTTCCATATTTGTATGCCCAATCAAATACACATAATAATCAAATTACAGTCAATTGTAATGTGTTAATAAGACAGTTGAAAATCTTACGGAACAGTAATACATAAAAATTTTCATGTTACATGCAATCCTATTTTACACCAGTCAATTGTGCACTTCAATATGCTTACCCTGAACCGTTCATGAAACAAATCAACTGCAGACTTGACATTGCGTGTGATTAATCCCCTCCTGTACATTAATACAAATAATAAATAAGCATATCATTGTCATTGCTGACACACAATATAGGAAAGAGACATGCCAAATTAGACAATTTTATCACTTTTATACACAGATAACTATTATACTCCAAGTGAATGTTGATTAGGTTTTCAACTTATACCGTTACTTGGAAAATATAACAGGGATCATGGAAAGGGATCTATGTAGATCAACTCTACAACCTAATTCCCAATTAGGACAAGGTTCACTCATAGACCATAGTCCAAACATTTCTTATCTTATACAGGGCATAACACTTTCCAACTAATCACCTTTAGCTAGTACTCATAATAACTTGAGTTGGCAGAAAGTAGGATCTTACTGGGTCAATGTTCAAATATCAACTCACATAGCCAATAGCTATACGTTTACTCGTACTACAAGTAAGAAGGAATGACTATCAGAGAAGATATAGACTTGGCATGTGCTGAGCATGACCTTATATTCTTAGAATCTAGAAACCCACAAAGTTCTGCTGCACCTGCACCATAGTTTATCCAAATGTTAATGAACAACAGTCATTGTATGATTTGTATCTGTAAGTGATAGACGTGCAAATGGACAATGCACTCTTATGTTCATGCAAAGTATAACTTAAATTCTCATACAAATAGTAGATTGAGCACCCAAATCTCACTTCAGAGGAAAGCAGAAAGCAAAGGGAAAGAAAGTGAAAATTATTCTCATTTTTCAAGAACTTTTTCAAGATTCAAAGGAATGTGTTAAATTGCTCATCCGTCAAGAACATCATTAAGAATGTTCTATAGTTTATTTATTGCTTTACACCTAGAAATAAACATCCCAAGGCATGCGCCACATGCACAAGAGCAAAACCCATGTCTCACAAAAACCTCATAATCATTAACCACCCCAAAACTACAACGACATAAAGAATTAATAATTTAACACAATCCAAGTATTTAATGCAAGTTATAGATTTAAGTCCCAACCATCCATTGTTTTATACAACCCACTTGTAAACAGTAAAATTATATGTACTTTAGAAAATAAAAATGAAACGAAACTAGAGCCAACATTATAACTTCCTTAACCAGCATTTTCCCGGAACCAAACAGAAAGCTAAAAAACCAACATAGAGAAATTCTCTCACCAGGCATGATCTGGAGGCAATCGAGCCCCTGGCGCTCGTAATCGGCAATAGTTTCGTACGCCTTTCGCTGCTTCTCGGGGCTCCAAGTCTCAATGTGGTGCAGTATGTCAATCCCAGAAGGGCTCTCGGCCTTGATTCTGAGGTACTCCTCCTCCCCAAGCACAGCTCTGTACATTGCCGCGAAATCGATGACCGGAACCGTGAGGGTCCCGTCCATGTCGAACACCACGCCTCGGAGGCGAGCCCTCGGCGGGGCTGCGGTGGTGAGGGTGGTGCTGCCCATTGGGGAGAGAGCGTTGGCCATGGGTATTTTGGGAAATTTGAATTTTGGGTACAAGAAGAGGACGGTTCTGGGTAGGAGTAGGGGCATGGGGTGAGAGAGAGAGAGAGAGAGAGAGGTGGGTCGGTGGAGGTATTTAAAGGGTTTGGAGTTGATGAAGGGAGCGAGTGTAATGTATTGGGTTTTGGCCTGATTTTAAGGGTAATGTTTGGTTGGTGGGAAAATGAGGTGGGAAAATGAGGTGAGAAAATGAGGGGTTATGTCTTTCGCGACAAGTCACAAGTCACAAGTGATTGCTTTGCTAATTTGCTTATTCAATTTTATAGGTACAATACTTGTCTTGTCAATCATAGTCATGCATATTTACATGCAAGACCCATTGGGTAGCTTTTTGAAATCTTCGGAGGCCATTTGGATCCATGAAAGGGCCAATTTTGGAGGATCCAATGGCCACCACATAGCCTTCATGATCACTGATCAGGTTTCTTCCCGATGGAATTGAATATCCTTCGCACTCTTGTTGAGGGAGAGCATATAACAAGTGATCACTGTGTTCTATAGTCGTTAACCAAAAAAAAAAAAAAAGGTGTTTTAACTTTATATGTTTTGTTTTTTTTTTGGCGGGTCAGTGAAATACAGGTATTGAAATAATAGAAAATTATGATTAAATATCAAATTTTAATAATTTTTTGGTATAGCATGAAGACCATATAATATTTAAATTGAATTACCAAATTTAAATGTAATTTTTTAGATTAGGTCATAAATATGTTGGCCTCTTTGATATGAGCATTTTCTATTTGATATTTTTATCTTTTGGCCCATATATGATGAGTATTAGTTAAAATTTATAAAATTTTGATAAAATTGCCCTTAAGGCTTTTATATTATCTTGAAAATTTGCTAATGTAGTCTCAACTTTACATTTAGTAGTGACTGTACGACACTCACAACTTCAAATTTAGTTGTGACTGAATGACAGTCACATCTAAGTTGTGAAACAATCACAGTTAAGTTGTAACTTAATTGAATTTTTTTTTAGAAAAATTATACTACAATATAGTATAAATAGAGGCCAAAATAATATTTTTACTCAAAATAATATATAATATAGTGGTGTGAGTTGTCTCTTTCAATTTACCAAGACAGTCACAGTTAAGTTGTGACTGAATTGATTTTTTTTTTAATACAATATAGTATAAATTAATGTAATATTTGTGATTAAATATTATTTTTATTTTTTTATTGTAGTGGCATGTGATGTAATATTTATAAATTCTAATACCTTTTACTTTATTAATTTGTTTGACTTTTCAACTAGTACCTAATCTAAAATGTTATTTAATTTTGGTACCTAAACTAAAAAGTTATTGAAATTTAGTAGTTAAAATTAATGGACCTTTGAAAGAAAAACAAGTATAAAGAGAGAGGGCCAATATGAAGTCGGGATCAACCCATTCACAACTCAAGTTTACACAAAACAGCCAAAAGGGGCCCAAAATAATAAAACTAGGCCCAAAACCAAAAACACAAACCCCTTGTCCCAATATGGTATATGTTAGGATATTTTATATAAAAAATTAGAGTGTAGTCTTTTTTATGTTTTTTTTTTTACTGAAATTTTGTCGATTTTTTTTTTCTCTAAATAAAGCCATCTAACCACTGTCACGTCTCCCTTTTTTTTTTTTTTTATATCCAGCGCTGAGCGCTCGGCCATGTTTTTTTTATAACAGCAAGTGTTGCAACAAGTAAAACATGTGGGATCCAAATTTGGAATATATGTGGCAGTATGTCATAGATCTATATCATAGACTCATTTATTTATAACAAGTAAAATGGTGACACATGCATTGCCACATCATTTGGGATCCAAATTTAGAATCCATAGCATTATTGCTTCCACAATAGTACATTATGTATTTATGTTGTATTGTTATCATTTTAACAAGAAAAACATGTTTTCAAAGAAAAGAATCGGTTCCTCACATACTTGGCAGGTGTCTTCGTTTACTTGGCAGAATAGAGATGAAAATTTCAAACCTGACCCCACCCCGCCCAGTTGACATCTCTAACCCCATAATATGGCGGGTGGAGCCTTGAGGCCTTGGGCAAAGATTAGGTTGATCTCCAAAAAATGTAAGGTGGTCTCTCCTCCCCCCACCCCTTTATTTGGGGAAGGTTGGTGGGGAAGAATAATATAGTCCCAACTTTGCCCCTCAACAGTACTCCATGTGTGTGGCACATGTTTAAAATAGAGTCCAAGCTAATTTGAGTTTGAACCATATTAGAAAATGTTAGACAATTCTTGGACCAATAAGAAAGAACGTAAACGAATATAGAATTTCTTACAAAATAAGCAGACCAATATGGTGCAATTTCCTCTTACCCTTTTGAACATACACTCTATATTTGTTTATATATTCATTTTGACGTGAAATAATCTCGTCCTCCAAATCAAAGCTCCCGAACAGAGACCAACTATCAATTTACCAACTTCCATAATTCCATTTGAGTATTAAGCATAAATCCAGCAAACAAAGTACAGCATTAACGAAATTAAATTAATAAACAAATCAAATCCAGGCTTACCCTAGATTTTCGCGCATATAATGAATCTTATTAAGCAACTCTCTTCTTTGTTGGACTGTTGCCAACTCCTTATTCTTTCTGTAATTAATAACCAAACCAAATATGATAATCGTGGATTACTATATCTAAAGATTCTGTATTCGTGGACCTACATATAAATGTAAGTTTTCCTCCCACAAAATTAGAGAGTTTTTATATTCGAACCTCTCTCTCCCAAATAAAAATAATGTCAACTGAGGCAACTCAAAGCATATATATATTCCTTTCTGTCAATGAATCCCAATCCAAGTACAGCAAAATCAATTTGAAGCCCAAGTGGGTTATGAGTTTCATAAAGATAAAAGCTTGCTTTTCCAAATCAAAATTTGAACTTTAGAGATTGATTAAAACCCATAATTTTGTGAGATATGTAAGTATTAGTCATTAAAAAGAGAGATCGAGTAAATAAAAATATAAAGATGCCTTGTTTTTCTCGTAAATTGAAAGTCGGAATTGGCATAAGGTTCCAACATTTTTTTTCGGTTAGGTGGGTTCTACTTTTTTACATTTTCCGTATGAGAGTTATTTTTATTTTTATTTTTTCTTCTTTCTGGGAGAAAAACAATAAAGAGGTGTTCAAGCATGTTCAATACATAGTAGCATGTATCCTTTTGTTTTGCAGGGTAGTAATGGAGAAGAAACCAACACAAAGGAGACGACAACAAATAAAAGAAAACAAAAAATGAAAACAAGGAGATGACCCCAATGAGTGCAAAGGCTGAGTGGCGCTAAATGGATTCCGAATTAAAATGAGATAGAATTTGAATGTTTTTTTGTCAAATTTTAAAGGGTAAATTGAAATATAAAAATATTAAAAAATAAGAAGGAGTGCATGAAGATAAAAGTGGAGGTAATAATAATGAGGGTTATTCGCACAAATACCTTGAAATTAATTTTCATTCTCACTTTATCTCCTGATCTTTATAAATCACTCTCATAAGATAAGTTATGTCAAATCCATTAATGGCTTCGTTAAAAAATCCGATGTGACACTTAAGTGGATGGGTATTTTGATAATTTACTGGTCGTTGGAAAAATTAACTCCACGTCAGCTTGATTTTGGTATTTTGGTAATTTACTGGTCGTCGGCCCCCTACTATCCAATTGAACCCTTTCATCTCCTTCCCCACTCGAACGAGCTCCCCCTCTTACCACCACCACCACCACCACCACCACCACCACCCTCTCTTTTCAGCTTCATCACTATTGGCGACTTCTACTAGCCAGAAACTTCCCTTTTCCTCTCTCTTTCTTTATCTCTCTCTCTTCCTCTCCTTCCTCCCTTATGCCCAAGTCTTCATTTTTTAGGTAAAGATACCCAAAACCAAATCTAAATTTTTAGTTTTGTTAATGGAGGTTTTGGAAAAATAGAGATAGAGATTCAAAGCCCAAATAAAAAATATAGGATTGTAATTTAAATAACTACTGTCGCATAGTAACAGTGATTGACACTATCTGACAGTGGCAATTTCATAATAAACAGTGACATTTACTGTTTTGAACTTTAAAAAAAAAAAAAAAAACTCTAAAATATATATATTTGAAAAGCAAGCCCACAACACAAGTACAAGAATTATGCAGTATATATTTGAAACACATGTACATATATTATTCAATGTTAATTGTACTAGACTAGAAACAATACTTAATGGATTCGATCACTACAAGAAAAGCACAAAAAAAACATAAATATCATAAAGGGAAGGAAAAATAATCATTTGATGTGAGAGCATCGTCATCATGAACAAACTCCATCTGTGCCAATAATTTGTTTTTTGTTTTTTTAGCATAAGACAAAGTAAAAGAGAGGAGAAATTCGAACTCTTACTTTTTGTTTTGTTTTGTTCTTTTTTTTTTGGCCACTACTTTTTGTTTTCTTTTTTGAGAGGAAGAATTGGAGCTTTTATTAATGTAGAGAGTCCTCAAACGAAATAGACCCCGGCGGCCCAGCCATTCAGCCAATGTGGTCCGGATTCAACATCCAACCAAACATAACACCCAACTCTTACTTTGAGTGTGGTGGTTAACGTACACTATTACTTCAGCTACAACAGGTCCTTACATGAAACTCGTTTTTTCACTAATACATATGTGGCTAAATAATAAGTGATGACAACCAAACTTCATGACTCAATTGAATTTGATACAACACCATAATTGTAGTATGATGTCGTACAATGTCTATTACTAAGGCCCTACTTGACAGTAATTTTAAAAGGGTTAAAAGTGTTTTCAAATAATTAAATGCGTTTTTGATTGCGTTTAGCGAAAAAAAATGAAAAGTGTTTTTGTGTTATAGTCTTATAGATAAAGAACAAGCCAGGATTTGACAGGAGGGTGAGTGTGCTAAATCTCTAAGCCATTTTTTTTTTTCCAATAGAAGATTTTGTTGAAATTTCAACGTCTTGTGATACTTTAATTTGTTCATTGACCACTAATTCGGATTCATAAAGAGACACTATAATTATTACACAAACTAACAACTTCATAATGTCTATAAGAAAAACTAATAAAATCACTCTAAAATCAACAAGCAAATCATATATGCATTTAAAAAAAAAAATAGTGTAACCAAAGCTAATCAATGACAAACGCAACAAATCACAATGAAAATTGAAGAAAATAAATGAAAACTTGAGGAGCTGATGCAGAAAACTTCCAACCACACCTAAATTAAACCCCCAAATTTAAAAATGAAATTAAAAGCTTAATGGAACTATTATTAAATCTTAAAAAAATCAAAAACTAGAAGGAGAAGAAGAATATATAGGGTTTATGGGTGAATGAGGTTGTGTAGAAGAAGAAGATGGTCCCAAAAACAACAAGAAGAACTAAATATTCGGATTGAGAGATAACTTGAAGCTGAGGAAGATTTGAAAAAAAAAAAAAAAAACATAGAAATTTGAAAATGAGAAAATAGGAGTAAAGTCAGACCCAATAGAAGTTTAGAAGGCACAATGGCACATGCCTACGAATATTTCTTTTTCTTAAAGTTGGGTTGGGCTATAGCCTACCCAGCCCTTGGAGTAGCTCCGTTTATGGTTATAGAAACGCTTCCAAGTAGATTTACAAAAAGCTTTTATATTTTTATTTTTAAAATATTATGTGCTTTTAATAAAAGTACTATTGAGCAAAAAAGTTTCCTACAGAAGCAACTCCCAAATAGACCCCATGTAATTAGCAAAGATTTTGGCTTATGTTTATGTTTTTTTTGTTATTTGTCAGAATTGTTTACATTTTTGTAATAAAATAAAAAAAATAAGAAGAAGATGAAGAAAATTGTATAAACACAAATATTGTAACCATGTCTCATTTCCACAAATAAGGTCCCAATTTGTTGTGTCACTAAAATTAATATTGTGAAATAAAATCATGTCCTCCCAAAAAAGAAAAAATTGAAATAAGAGAAAATTGAAGAGAGTAATTAAGTAGAAGGGAAATTATCAGTTTTCAAACAAATTTATCACATTCTAGGCATGCTGAGAACGTGACAATCGAGGACCAGAATATTCATCACTAGCAGATAAGCTTTCAGAAGTTGATGAGATTACCACCACAGAGTTCAATAGGTTGGAGAATTCTCTGTTATCCCTTTCAACCTCTAAAGATCTAGCTAGCTATATCAAGAAGGACCCGTGAAAAATGAAACTTTAATTTATGAAATGATTTTGTTCAATTAATGAATGATTTTGTTCGATCCATAGAACTGTAGAACAGTAGAAGTACTCCAAGTTCACGATTTCATAGAAACACAGCTCTTTAGTCCCCGATTTCATAGTTCTTGACAAAATTAAATAGATAAAAGTGTTCTTAGATTATAGATTACTTGTTAGTATTTTTTAGAAAAATATTTACCTACTATATAAAAAAATTTAGGTTCTAATAAAAGCATTATCGGCAGTAAAATGCTATTGAATAAAAATACTTCCTATAAAAACAATACAAAACATGCATTAAGTGTCAAATACCATTCCCCAAATAAAAAATAAATGTCATAAAACTATAAACCGATTGTCTCATACAAAAAAATATCATAAAGTATATTGTTTTTGATACCCAAATGTTAATAAATTAAGTACTAAATGCATGCATGCTCTATTAAGTATTAAGTACTAGACATTAATGCTTACATCTCGTTTGAAAAAAAAAAAAACATGCTTAAGTTACATATCCCACCATGTCTATCTCTTATGATCTTCTCTTTCCTAGTTATTTCTTTGATGAATCTTATTTATTTAGTGATTTATGAGATAAGCATGGATGGCTCTAATTCAACATTTGTTGACTGTCACTGACTGAGTGACTGGTTTAAAAACTATAGAACAATTTTTTAAGGGAAGAAGGAAACGGAGGTTTCTTTTTCTTTTTTTTTCTTTTTTCTATTGTCTTGGAATAATAGACCCATGCCTAATGTCTTGACTCTTGCTATCATCCCCCTTGTATAGTTGTATATGGGATTATTTTCATATTTTGTAATCTGGGACAATGGTCCCAATTTTACGATTCTTTATTGTAACAAAAAGATCTATGCCTAATTAAGAAAGAGTGCCACCATAAAGTTGTTGCCTTCAGTATTTAAAAATAAAAAATAAACAAATGACAGCTCCAAGCCTCCAATACCAAAGCTAAAGGTCTTTCTCTCTACAATATTACTGATGTTTTAAGTTTGAAATTCCCAAGGAATAAAATTTCGGGTTTCGAAGAAATTTCGATGGAAATTTCGAAGATTTTTAAATTTTGACAAAAATTTGACGGAAATGATGGAAATTGATATCAAAATATGGAAATTTTGAATGAAACTTTACCATATGTTTATTTATCATATTATCTACTAAATTGATAAAAAATATTGAAGAAACTAAATTATATAGTAGGTTTCATGTGATATAAGATAAATATAATGCACGCTGGAGACAAATACTATTAAATAAAATTAGTATAAAATGAAATTAGTATATTATCTATACTCTATAATATATACACTAAACCCTATATATTCTATATTGTTTAGGATATAGTATATGATACTAGGGTTTAAGCCCTTTAGGGTACTTTAAATTATTTTTTATATAAAAATATATTATAATTTACTAGTTTAGGGTTTAAAAATAACTAAACGAAACTCCAAAACGGGCAAACAAAACTCCAAACTATTTTTTTTCTTCACAATTAACCCAAAGGCCCCAAATCCCAAACAACCCTAAACCTTTTATTTATTTTATTTTCTTTATTTTCTTCTTTTTTCTTTTTTTTTTCTTCTTTTTTTTTTTTTCTTTTCTTTTTTTTTTCTTCTTTTTTCTTCTTTTCCCTTTCCTTTCTTTTCCCTTTCCTTTCTTTTCCCCTGAGGCTCCACTGCTCCAGATCTGTTTTCTTCATTTCTTCTTCTTCTTCTTCTTCTCTCTCTCTCTCTCTCTCTCTCTCTGCAACTCCCGCCGCCGTCGCCCCCTGCCCTTGCCTCGTCGCCTCTCTGCCGTCGCCCGTCGCCCCCTGCCCTCGCCCCGTCGCCGTCGCGCCTCTCTCCCTCGATCTCCCCCTGCCGCCGCCTGCCGCCACCCCTCTTTCTCCCTCGATCTCCCCTCTGCCACCTCTCCATTTTTCTGCAAAAAGCCAAAAACCCAGCTCCAAAACCAGAATACCAGATCTCAAATTCAATGGGTTATGGGCACCGTCGAAATTTCGATAATTTCGACGAAATCATCCCGAAATTTTAGCAAATATGGGTTTCGATTTCGACACCCCCAAAAATCAAAATTTTCGGCGAAATTTCACCGAAAACTTCGAAATTTAACACCCTGGAAATACCTTTCTCCAAAATAACTTTAAGTGAAATCACGCAATTTATCTTTAAGTGAATGCATGTATTTTTCGTTGAGCATTGGTTACTCTTTCTTAGCGTTTTGATTGTTTACCAACCTATGACATTGTAATTAAATCAACAATTATATTACAATAAAAAAAATATACAAATGACTTTCTATTTTAAGTTATTTGTGAATGTTAATCTACTTATACGAAAAACTAATACACAAAAGTTTATGTAAAATAAAAAAATTAATACACAAAAGTAAGAAAAACAAGATGGCCGCTATTTGAACACTCTTCTAGCCTTCTCCTTCTCACTACATATTCATATTTTTATTTTAAGTAAATTACTCTAAAGTTTATTTTATAGTCTTTAATGATAAACAAACTCACCTAAAAATTTGCAATGATAAATAAGTTCATTTTGTACAAACAAAGCTCACGTTATATTTTCTTCTATGTTTTTTTTTTTAACTGGGTAAATTATCATTGTTGCAATTATTGTCACTGTTTGACAGTGATAATTAATAACAGTAGAACACATGTGTTTTATGCAATTCATATGGTTATTGCCGCACAGTGGCAATTGATGAGTGTTCGGTGAACAGTATCGAGCACTTGGTGAATAGTACCGAATCCTCAACTCATTAAAGTGGACCGACTTATCCCTGTGTTTTTACAAGTGAACCGGCCGATCACGAGCTTTTTCGTTTTGGACTTTAAAAATAAACCATTTTATTTTTGGTTGCTATTTGAGCCAAGGACCCGCCCACCTTCTACAGCTAGCCACCGGACCTCGCTCACTCGCCGACGCTTTCGTCTCCTCGATCTCCCCCTCTTTCTTCGCACCCTTCCTGTCAGACAAAAAAGGAGGGCGTGTGATCATGCTGGCCTCTAGATGATATCGGAGATTGCTCACTTTCGATCTGGGGGCTGACATCGATCTTCTCTGTCAAACAGGGAGGGTGCAAACTGCAAAGAGAAAGGGGAATGGGGAGGGAGGGAGAGAGAGAGAGATGTTAGTGGTAGTGATGGCACCGTTTCTTTATTTGTGTTTTTCTTTTACTTTCAAAATTGTGTTCTTTTCAAGGAGTAAAATTTCGGTTTCGAGGAAATTTTCGATGGAAATTTCGATGGAAATTTTCGTGGAAATTTCGATTAAAATTTCGATTTCGATAAAATTAGACAAAAACGACGGAAATTGCTATCAAAATACGGAAATTTTGAATGAAACTTGACCATATGTTTATTGAACATATTATCTACTACATTTATAAAAAACATTGAAGAAACCAAATTATATAGTAGGTTTCATATGATATAAGGTAAATATAATGCGCGCTGGACAAATACTGTTAAATAAAATTAGTATAATGAATAAATGAAATTAGTATATTATTTATACTCTATAATTTAGAGACTAAATCCTAATACTAAACCTTATATACTCTATATACCTTAATACTCTTTATACTCTATAATTTATAGACTAAACACTATATGCTCTATAATCTATACTATATATTGTTTAGGATATGCTATAGGATATTAGTGTTTAGGCCCTTTAGGATATTTTTAATTATTTTTTATATATAAATATATTAGAGTTTAAAAACAACTAAACGAAACACCAAAATGACCAAACGAAACCCGAAACCCGAAACTTTTTTTTTTTCTTTCCAATTGCCCAAAGTCCTCAAATCTCAATCAACCCTAAACTTTTTTTTTTTTTTTTTCCTTTTCATTTGTTTTCCCAATTATTTGTTTTTATTTTATACTTAAAATTAAAGAATGGCAATATCTTTTACCAAAAAAAAAAAAAAGGACAATATCACTCACATTGCTATATTAATAGTCAGGAGGAAGTTTATTGGGAACCATTATAGAAAAAAAAAAATAATAAATATAAACAGAGGATTCAATCCCCCTAAAAAAAAAAAAAACTCCAACCCTCCAACAATAAACATACCCAACCCATCTGCGTAATAAGTCACATTAATTAATATAAATAAGGACACATGGTTTTGAATTTCTCACTTCTCTTTCTAAGTTTCTATTTCTCATCTTTTTTCCCAAAAAGTCGAAATATGGCAGCCATAAATAAGGGTTGACCACATCTGTAATTGTGGCAACTATGTGACCATTCAATAATTATATATTTTTAATAAAGTTTATAAATATTTATAATGGTTAATTTAGAGCTTAACATTTATGCTTAAAGTCTAAAGACTATGTTGTAAATAGAACTCAAGTATTATCAAAAGTAAGTTGTAATTGGCATATAGTCACAATTGTGTAATTGTCATATACAATTGTTTTTTTTTTTTAACGAAAAATGAGTGAGCCTTCAAATGAGCGTTTAATGGGTATCTGAACATTGGACAAGGCCCTAAAGAAATTCCTTCCCTCCCCTTAATATATAAAACAAAAAAATTTGTGAATTAATATTGTATCAAAAAAAAAAAGTTGTTTTGAGTCTTGAGACTTGTACAAAAAATAATAGGATTGAAAATAATTTAATTGTCATATAAATATAATTAAATAAATTTAAAAACAACCATGTGAAGCAAACCCAACAAAAAAAATAACACATATGATGAATAAGGTTTTCTTTTTTTAATGTGTAAGGTTCGAGATAATGCACTAGCCCTACAAGGTGCATTGTCAAATGAATAAAACTTGCCTGCACCCCCTGTTTCACCAGCTGGCATCCCTCTCTCTCTATCTCTCTCCTCTCTCTCTCTCTTTCCCTCTCTCTCTTTCTCCCTTTTTTCTCTCTTGTGACACCACCTGTCCCCCTAAAACGGGGGCAGGTAAGTTTCACTCTTGTCAAATTGTCAATAATAGCAAATATGTTATAGACTTATAGCCTTTTGACTTGTAAAAGTAACTCTGCAGTTTTACTTCCCCATTTCCCCATTCCTTCCTTTTTTTTCCGTAAAGCATGCTCTAGGCTCCAGCTCCCCCATTTAGCCATTCCCCATTTCCCCTTTCTTTCCTTGTTTTTTTTTCTTCTTTTCCTTTCTCTCCAGACTTCACCCAGACCACCCTTTTCTTCTTTTCCTTTCTCTCCACAAACTCCACCCCGTGCTTCTCTCTCTCTCTCTCTCTCTCTCTCTCTCTCTCTCTCTCGGCATCCCCATCACCAGCCCACCATCACCCTCATCTCGCCGCTGCCGCCGCCCTCCGCCGCCGAAACCCACCGAAAACCCAGCCCCTCTCCTCTTCTCTTCCTCCCTTCTTTTCCTCCTCCCTCCACGGCCTCAACTCCCAAGTGACAAAGAGATCTGAGTTTGGGGGAGATTTGGGGTTGATCTGAGTTTGGGGGAGATTTGGGGCTGAGTTTGGGCGAAATTTCGTTCAAATTTCGTCAAATTTCGGCGAAATTTCGACGAAATTTGGCGAAATTTTACAAAAATAAACATATTCCGAGTTCAAAATTTCGGACGAAATTTAAGCGAAATTTCGCCGAAATTACCGAAATTTCGCCGAAATAATACCGAAAAATAATGGATTCGTGATAAAATTTCGGGACTTCAAAAAAACGAAAATTTCGGCGAAATTTCGCCGAAATTTTCGAAATTTCATTCCTTGGTTCTTTATGATCTTTTGCTATTATGATAAATTTGTTTTTTTATAATTTCGCTAAAAAGACAATCTCATCTTTTTAAAAGTAGATTATTACTATTACTCAATAAAGAATTAACTAACTAATAATTACACAAACATTGAAACTCTCACATGTAGTGTTTGAACGTGCCTGCAGCTAATTATTCGGTACTGTTATACTTATTATATTTCTGTACTATAATTTTATACTACAAAAAAAATCTAAAAAAATATATCCTATTTATTAAAATAATAACAAATAAAATGGGATACAAATATTATAAAAAAAAAAAGGGTGAGAGAATTAGCTAATTATTTGATCGTAGAACTGGCACAAGGGAGTTTTTCAACAATTATTATTATTATTATTATTTTTAAAAGACAATAGCCAGTGTATTATTTAATTGCAATAGGAGATACTAAAAAAGAAAATAGAGAGAAGAAAAAAGAAAATAGAGATGCATGGATCTGAATCGGTGAATGCTGACCCGTAACATTGCAAATGAGCTGAACCCATAAAGTCATGAAAAAATTACACATGCGAACACAAGACGATCCTTCCCACAATCCCACACCAAAGTTGGGAGAAAGAAAGTACAGTCGTATCCTATCCGGCCACCTATATATACACTCATAAGCTTCCAACCCCAAGCCAAACTGCTAGAGGACTAGACTCCTACGTCCTCTCTCTCTCTCTCTCTCTCTCTCTCTCTCTGCAGTCATGGCCACGTGGGCGTCTCTGGACTGCTCCGCCTCCCAACTGGCCCAACTCCTCGGCCCCAACACCACCGACCACACCGCCGCCGCCACCTATATCTGCAACCAGTTCTCCACCGTCTCCTCCAAGCTCACCGACACCGCCTACGCCGTCGACACCACCTACCTCCTCTTCTCCGCCTACCTGGTCTTCTCCATGCAGCTCGGCTTCGCCATGCTCTGCGCCGGCTCCGTCCGCGCCAAGAACACCATGAACATCATGCTCACCAACGTCCTCGACGCCGCCACCGGCGGCCTCTTCTACTACCTCTTCGGCTTCGCATTCGCCTTCGGAGGACCCTCCAACGGCTTCATCGGCCGCCACTTCTTCGGCCTCAAGCAGATCCCCTCTGGCTCCGCCGGCTTAGACTACAGCAACTTCCTCTACCAGTGGGCCTTCGCCATCGCCGCCGCCGGTATCACCAGCGGCTCCATCGCCGAGCGGACCCAATTCGTTGCTTACTTGATCTACTCATCCTTCCTCACCGGCTTCGTCTACCCGGTCGTCTCTCACTGGTTCTGGTCCGTAGATGGCTGGGCCAGCGCTTTTAAACCAGACAATCTCTTATTCGGGACCGGAGTCATCGACTTCGCCGGCTCGGGCGTGGTCCACATGGTTGGAGGAATTGCCGGCCTCTGGGGCGCTTATATTGAGGGTCCGCGGATCGGGCGGTTCGACCACTCGGGTCGATCCGTCGTGCTCCGCGGGCACAGCGCCACGCTGGTCGTGCTTGGCACGTTTCTGCTTTGGTTCGGGTGGTACGGGTTCAACCCGGGCTCGTTCAACAAGATTTTGGTTCCGTACACTACTGGCGGCCAGTGGAGCGCGGTGGGCCGGACCGCCGTCACCACCACCCTAGCCGGCTGCACCGCCGCCCTCACAACTCTCTTCGGGAAGCGGATCCTCTCCGGCCACTGGAATGTCACCGACGTCTGCAACGGGCTGCTCGGCGGGTTCGCCGCCATCACCGCTGGCTGCTCCGTCGTGGAGCCCTGGGCCGCCATCATCTGCGGCTTCGTCGCCGCCATCGTCTTGGTCTCCTGCAACAAACTGGCCGAGAAAGCAAAATACGACGACCCATTGGAGGCGGCGCAGCTCCACGGCGGGTGTGGCGCGTGGGGTATTATATTCACGGCGCTGTTCGCGACGGAGAAGTACGTGAACGAGGTGTACCCGGGGCAACCGGGTCGCCCGTATGGGCTGTTCATGGGTGGTGGAGGGAGGCTTCTCGGGGCCCACTTGATCCAGATTCTTGTGATTGTCGGGTGGGTCAGTGCCACCATGGGACCTTTGTTTTTTGTGCTCCATAAGCTTAAGCTGTTGAGGATTTCGGCCGAAGATGAAATGGCGGGTATGGATATGACCCGGCATGGAGGGTTTGCTTACGTTTACCATGATGATGATGACGACTCGCAGAAGCCAGCGACCATTCAGCTCAGAAAAGTAGAACCAAGTAGTGCTTCCACGCCCACTTCAATTTAGTTACAAACTCTCAAATTAATTAATTTCCATATTTTCTTTTTTCTTTTTGTCTAAATTTTTATAGGTTTGGAATTTTGATTAGTAGTTGTTGTCTTGTTGACATTTAATGTTAAGTTTAAGATGATTTTGTGTATTATTTTTGTGGGGTGGTTTGTGGTTGATGCATGATTGCATGTTGAAGATAAGGAAATATTGACTAAGATTTGCTTCTTTCTCATTCATATATATTATTCATATGACTATCGATTTTCAGTATTAAAATAAAAATAGAAATGTATATTTTAGAGCTGGGTCATAATAATTATAATGAGAACAAGTGGTTATGTTTGATTTTGTATTGAAGCACCATAGAAGCCAAAACAACTAAAAGTGCAATGAATGTGAAACGCGTTGGATTGATGCATTGACTGTAATGGAGTATGGGCCCGGATACTCTGGGCAAGGAGAATCTTCTGACGCTCTATAAAGTTGGAACTTTGTTTGAATGTTAGGAGAGATCTTGGAGTAGAACTGATATGCACTACGTTCCTAAATACATTTTAATTCTCGTGTAGTAGAGTTATTCTAGTTTGGATGATAAAATTTTGGATTTTAAGAAAATTTTAATAAAAATTTCGATGAAAATTTTGACGGAAATTTTAAAATTTTTTAAATGTTGACAAAAATTAGACAGAAATGAGAAAAATTGCTATTAAAATACGAAAATTTTGAATGAAACTTTACCATATGTTTATTTAACATATTATCTACTAAATTGATAAAAAAAATTGAAGAAACCAAATTATATAGTAAGTTTTATGTGATATAAGATGAATATAATGCACGTTGGAGACAAATACTGTTAAATAAAATTAGTATATTATTTATACTATATAATCTATACACTAAATCCTATGTATTTTATAATCTATATTCTATATTGTTTAGGATATGGTATATGGTATATGATATTAGAGTTTAGGCTTTTTAGGGTATTTTAAATTATTTTTTATATAGAAATATATTATAGTTTACTAGTTTAAGATTTAAAAACAATTAAACGAAACTCCAAAATGGTCAAACGAAACTCCAAACCATTTTTTTTCTTTACAATTGCCCAAAGGCCTTAAACCCTAATCAATCATAAACCTTTTAATTTTTTTCTCTTTTTTATTTTATTTTATCTTTTTTTTTCTATCCTTTTTTTTTTCTTTTTTTTTTCTTTCCGTCCTTTCCTTTCCTTTCTTCTCCCCCTGAGTCTGCAGTTCAGGTCCACTGTTCTCTCTCTCTCTCTCTCTCTCTCTCTCTCCCCTGCCGTCCCCCCTGCCATCGCCTCTTTCTCCTTCGATCTCCCCCCTGCCGCCCCCCGCCACCTCTTCTTTCTCCCTGAACTGTGCAGGTGAGGTAAGTTGGTTAGCTGGGTTATTGGGTTGCTGTGCAGGTGACGAAATTTCTCTAAAATTCAAAAAATTTGGTTATTAGGGGGCGAAATTTCGAATATTTCGCTGAAACATTTCGAATTTTTGTCGAATCAGTGTTAAAATTTCGGACCCCCTCAAAATCGAAATTTAAACCCTTAGTTTGGATTAAGTAAAACTATTTATTCGACTACGTTTCTAATAACATAAATTAGTGCCCAACGAGAATGCCGAGAGCTCATCATTCTTGAGCTCTTGGTGGCAAATGTATTCTTTATCTACATTTGTAGATTTTAAATTATAAATGTAATTTTTTTAGTTGTAGATGCAGCCTTTTAAGTTGTAGATAACATAATTTAGATTGCAAACGCATTTTAAGTTGTAAATAGGCTTTTTATCCAAATAGCACCTGAACTATAGGGGGTGTGCTCAAATACCACCCAAACTTTTTTTCTTGCCAATTTACTACCTGAAATTATTAATATGTGCTAATTTGCCACCTAACATCCATTTTTCTGTTAAATCATCAAAAAATTTTCCAAACTTCCCATTTTGCCCTTGAATACAATAAAAAAATATTATTATTTTAAAAACTTTTTTTAAAATATAATTAGAAAAAAATTAAAAACTAAAAAAATAGAAAATGGAAATACCCTTTTTTTTTTAAGGGGTTTAATTAGATTTTTTTTAATATTTAAAATGCTTTTTTTATATAAATGACGAAAATACCCTTGAAATAAACAGAAAATTTAACTAAAATGACGGTAGGTGATAAATTGGCCAATATGTGAAAGTTCAGGTGGTAAATTGGCAAGAAAAAAAGTTTGGGTGGTATTTGAGCACACCCTTTATAGTTCAGGTGGTATTTGAGTAAAAAAGCCTTGTAAATATAAGTGTTAAGTATATGTTGCATTTGTAGCTGTCGAGTGCTCAGCAAAAACCACCAAACACTTCATGAAAATTAAGTATAAGACCAGATGGATTGTAAGTTAATTTTCTTTCTCATTTTAATCTTTTATATAAAATACCCTTTTTAATAAAAGTGGTTTATTACATTAGGTGTTGTGCTTATTTTACGAAATGGAATTCACTTTTGTTGGATATAGAATTTGGCACATTAGGTAAAATATTTTGATCACATTTATGATCGAACCCATTTCTAATAAAAGTAATTCATAACAGTCCTCGTACTCACCTTTTTTGAAGTGTTGATCATATCCTCAAAGAGATGAGATTCATTTATGTGAGCTGATAAGCATGTCATGTTCTCAGTCATGTACTAATTAATGTATATTTCTCTTGTCAAATTTGGTTGATATGGTAGAATAAAATGGTAAGAAGGAGTACTGCAGGATTTTCCCAACGTGGGTTGGACAATAATGGTAGTTTATATAGATGCTCTTTTATGGAATGATGATGTTGGCATAATATAATGAAGGTGGAAGAATGGTGGGATATGATTGCTATAATGCTCTCATCATGCTCATGCAGTGGTGTATTATCAATTTATTTCCTCATATTAATAATGCTAAGCATAAATGCAGTATATGGCTGTTTCAAATCCAATAATTGACTTTTGTTTTGGTCAGAAGTATAAAGTTGACTTTGGGATACCCTTATACACAGATCCATAGTTCAAAGAAGATTTCGTGGGATAACAAGTACCCTTATTAACATTACTTGATTAGTTTCTTGGGAAAGAAATGGTCTAATTGGGAAGGGGCAGCTAAATTTGACATTTAAATGAAAATTGTAGCTTAAGCTAGCTACAATTTGTTTGGTGAAAAAGACATTAAAGTGTTAGACAATTACTAGATTTTAAAAATTTCAGTTAATAGAAAGTGGTCAATAGTATATTTTAAACATGGAGTCTTATTCCATGGGTGAAACAAGCATATGTAGACATTATATGAGCTACCTACTGGTTAACATAAGATATTTAAAGGTTCTGATACTATACTTAATGTTTAGATAATTATTGAATTGAAGTTTTTTTTTTTTTTTTTATTGAGGAAGGTAAACCTTAGAATATATTTTTGTGAAGACAGATACCGACAAACCATAAAGGAGTTGATTAATCTCAAATTGTTAAAAACTAAGTTGATATACCAAACTAGCTAGCAAAAAAAAAAAAAAAAAAAAAAGATGACATTCCAACTCTAACATCAAAGTGTGGGGACAATTAATGCTCTTCACCACTAGTTTGGCTTGAAAATCAATTGGATTTGCAATTGTGATGGATGCAATAAAGAGGTACCTTTGGTTGGTTACATTAAAGCAGAGGGGTGGCGAGTCAATTATTCAAGTGTGAAAGACTTGAACCAAAAGCAAAAGCAACGGTGGGAGACTGAGACAGGTTGTGGTTTGGTCAATGTGACGACTTTGAACGTTGCCTGGACTTTGTATTCGAAAAGTCTTGAGGATCAAACCTTCCTTTCCAATCTGTACGACTGCCTCCATCACTATCAGTGTGTACAAATTTCTTCATTTATTATTGAAGTCTTTTTTTTTTTTTTTTTATTAACATACTATTTTCTTCGATGCTATATTTTTTAATTTTTTTAATTTATCATTTTAGTCACGGTTCTTTTTTAATCATTTTAGTTGATATCCCACAAGACCACAACACAAAAAATTCTAATTTGCCTTAAACCCATTAAAAGAGAATAATATAAATGCACTTCGCATCCACACCCCTAGTCAATTGTTAGTACAAAAGATTGATAAAAATTATAATTGTCATGCCGTGGTAATTGAGTTTGTAAAGAGAAAAAATTGTTTAAGATCAGTCGAGCTACTGATCAATCAATGAAATGATGTTTGGATTAAATTTTAAAACTGATATAACATGAAAAAGAGTTGAACTTAAGAAATTTTGAAAACTAACATTTTTTTTTTTTTGGTTTTCCTAAACTTTGAACAATTTTTTATAAAATTTAAAAATCTGACTCTCGAGAAGTGCTCGAACTTTCCACCAGCATTATTCGACAGGGTCGAGCACTACTTGAGAGAGATTTGAACACTTCTTAATGGAGCACAAGTAATACACAAAGGTTAGATTTCAAAATAAAAAAATGGCTAAAAATCTTAAATGGAACAAATTGTGGCTAATGTTTCGAGTTTCTTTGGATTTAATATTCAATCTCAAGTAATTCTAAAAAATCAAAATAAGAAGGATAACATAAAAGAATGGCCCAAAAATAGCTGGCATGCAATTCGGGCTTTTGATGGGGGGTAAGGGAGTGGCCCATCCTTTCTATACGGATTACAGGCTAAGGCCCAACATGGGATAAGGAGTAGAATTTAGATAGAATCTCAACGGAGAAGAAGAGCGTCTTCTCTGGGCTCTCCGTTGATGGAGGTCCTCGCTAGCTCTGCAACTGCTTCTTCATGCCCCAATTTCGCAATTTTCAACTTGTACAAAAACCCTAATTCCGCTTCCATGTCCACCACTCCTCAGGTACTCTCTCTCTCTCTCTCTCGTTCTCTCTCGTTCTCTCTCATTGACTTCTATCTAATTTATGGCTCATTTTAACTAAGTTTCATTGGGCGTAACCACAATTACAAAAGAAGAACATGGTAACTGTGAATTTACGTTCTAATAAAAAAATTCTAAACCTTTTGCTCTTTTGTTGGATCAGGATGTGGTGAATGCTGAATATTTGCACTTGCTTACTCTATAATTCATAATACTGTTTGTTTCGGCTTCTAAGTTTATATAATACTATACTATTTGCTTAAAATTTTAAGGCGAAAATGTTTTGTTTATTTATTTTTTGATTCATGGCATTAATTTTAAGGATGTGGTGAGTTGTAGTTTTTATTACTCTAACTCACTTTCAGGTAGTTGGTAATATCTTGTACTAGTCTCAAAATTTTAAGGAAATAGATCCAAAAGAGACCTAGTGTCTCCTGAAAGATACTGCTCTATGAAGTATGCTGAACATTATCTAATTGTAATGGGGAGGCTGAATTGCTCTTTGCAGGTGCTGCAATGGAAGTATCTGCCAGTAAGGATTGTACAAGCTCGAGCAATGCCTCCCTTAATGTGTGTATGGAAAAAATCCATTAAGAGACCGATAAATTATAGTAATACTGATTGGGCCTCTAAACACAATTTCTTGCTTCCGCCAGTGCGGAGGCTCAACCAAAGTTTCTTTTCTAAGTGTGGTTTGCTTTCAGTAAGTTATAGCAAGCTTAAGAAAAAACTTCGATTGAAGAAATATGCTGGCAGTCTCCATAAAGTTATGAACTGTTCAGAAAAAAATAGGCAGCATCTTTTTGTTCGATTTGTTGTTGGACTGATGGTGGTCATGTCCGTTTCTTCTGTCAGCAAGATTCCATCCTGTAAGTTTACTTTTTCATGTTAATAGAGTAGTGAAAGCCAAAAATTGTGCAAGGGTCAGACAATTTACTTTTTTTTTTCTTTGTTCTTTTACTATCTTGCACAGGGGCTCTCACTGAAGAGAATCTTCTCTTCTTAGAGGCATGGAGGATGATTGATCGTGCATATGTTGACAAATCTTTCAATGGACAGAGTTGGTTTCGGTACAGAGAAAACGCGCTGCGCAATGAACCAATGAACACACGAGAAGAGACATGTATGGATTCCATCCTTATAGTCATTACGTACTGTATTTTTCTGCATATTACCATATTTAAAGTAGCATTGAATAATCCATGGCAGTTCTTTGAAAGTACAACTCTAAAATGGTAAAATGGACTTAAAATTAATAAATAGATACACTGTTCTTAATCATTGTACTATAAACTTCTGCATATGATACCTTATTTTACTTGATACATGTTTGGATTATTTGGTTCTTCCAACCCCTTAGTTGCAAACTATTTGACAATCTCTAAAGTCTACTCCCACTTTAGTTGAAAATATTATACTTGCCTTTCCAATTTCTGCCTCTCTAAATCCTAATGGCATATTTGCAATTAGATACGGCAATAAAGAAGATGCTTGCCACATTGGAGGATCCTTTCACTCGGTTTCTGGAGCCTGAAAAGTTCAAGAGTCTACGGGTACAAGGATATTTCTTCTTATGATCTTAGTATATTGCATTTTAGCTTAAATAAGAATGTGACACTATTAGATACCACATCAAACACATAAACTCTCACATTAATACCCATTATATTAAGATAGCATTTCTTCAGTGGAATTTCAATATAGATATTGTACCTAAAATCTGTTCATATCTTCTTTGAAGGCAGTCTGGGACTCAAGGTGCTCTTACAGGCGTAGGGCTGTCAATTGGCTACCCTACAAAATTTGATGGATCACCAGCTGGTCTTGTTGTTATTTCAGCTGCTCCAGGAGGTCCAGCAAACAGGGCTGGCATCTTGTCTGGGGATGTTATTCTGGCAATTGATGATACAAGTACAGAAACAATGGGCATATATGATGCAGCAGAGAGATTACAGTGAGTTTCTTACCCTTCCAGCTACTTAACCTGTCAAATTAGATTTTCATCTAAAATATGTAGGCTGTAACAAGGAAGTGCAATCATAATATGGTTTACGATATCATCTATTTTCATAGCTGCAATTTATCAGTGGAATCCCATTCACATGGACATATGCAAAAGACATATTGCAGTTTTCCTGTCAATTCCTTTATCATCTCACTGGTAGTTGTTTAGTTGTTTCTCTTAGTTGTGAATTGTAAAAATTAAAATTACCAAGTGACAGTTATAGTTTGCGTTTAAAGTTTGTTATGACATCTTAAATGGCTATCTTAGTAATTGCCAATTAAGTACTAGGACATTTGTTTGGGGATTATTCACCAAATCTAGTTAAAAGCCTATCATTTAACAATCCGGACAAGCTCTCTATCTTGAGCCCTTTGAATTTCTAAGTGCTGTCTGGTTACTTGTAATTGAAATAAGTTGTTTCTAAATCATGACTTTCCTTTCCCACTTAGTTTTGTTTCTTCTAATTGTTACAGGGGATCTGAAGGAAGTGCAGTGAAATTAACCATTCGTAGTGGACCTGAAGTAAAGCACCTGGCTTTAATGTAAGTTCAGTTCTTCATTTATCCCTGCGGAAGGCCTGTAATCTCATTTGTCCTAGGGATACCTTTGCTCTACTTTTTTTTTTTCCCTTCTTAGGTAAATAACATTTTGTATGCCCACAAATGTTTGAAGATTTATTGCTTTGATAAATTAAGCTAAAAAACCTCAATATTGATATTAATTTCATCATAACATTGTCAACATGCTTTTGGGCTGAGTTGACATTTTCTTTGGTGGCCAGAAATTGAACTTAGTGTTTAACCAAAGCCATCCCATTTGTTTGGACACTTGAGCTACTGCAAAGTTGTGGGTTTAGCACTTAGCAGTGGGATTAATTGTCACTATTTATATTGAATCTGCAGTCCTTTTTTTCCCATTATTTTATAAAATATTTTAAACCAGTTCTTGCTGCCTTCTAGGCGAGAGAGAGTTTCACTGAATCCGGTGAAGTCAAGACTGTGTGTGGTGCCTGCTTCAGGGAAGGATTCCCCTAGGATTGGTTATATCAAACTAACAGCATTCAATCAAAATGCATCTGGTAAGTAAAACTAGTAGTTATTGTCGGTTAGGTACTGTCAGGAGTGAAAACATATGTATTTATATTCATAAAAGCAACATTTTTTTTCCTTCTTTTTTATTTTTCTAGCTTGTTTACAGAAATGACCAGGAGTTGTGTCTCATTTTTTTTTTCTTGATATGAAACAAAGACTTTATTGAAGAAGTCAAAAGAGTACAATTTCCAGCCATGGGTAAGAAATCCACCATCCAAATTAATGAAACACAACCTTGCTACACGACTAGAATAAATCCTAGCCTTCCAAGTACAAATACAGCAGCGCCAAGCAACAGAGCAACACCAAACAAAATTGCAAAACATCACAATACAGCAAAACTGATCAGCTAATGGAAGCTCCCCAATTTGCACGAAGAATAAAAAATGGAATGTCTCTAAATTCTGCAATCACCGACGCCCACAAAGAAGCCGAAATCTCAATATATCCCACAAAGTTGACACCTCCCCTCTCCACCTTTTCCTAAGAAATTGTAGCATTTCTGTCAAGCCATAACACCTCAAGAAACAGTCAAAACAATGCCCCAGAACTATTCCACAAAACTTTCACTTTAATTCCCCCACCAAAGGCACAATGCTTTTCTAGCAAAATGCAAGCCTCCAGAATGGCCCTACTCAAACTAGCTTTTTCAAAATGCTCATGCCACAAACTAAGAGCAATTGGGCAATGAAGAAATAAGTGATCAATGTCCTCTGCACCAAGTTTACAGATATTACACCATGAGGGTGAGAGACACATATCAGGCCTCCTTCATTGAACATTAACACAAGTATTGACTCTCCCATGAGCAATTATCCATGCAAGTAATCAAAATTTTATTTGGATCTTCCTTTTTGTACAGGATCTTAATTTTTGTCGAAGCATAGCATGAGATAAAAGTTCGTACAACTGTGTAAAGAATAGATGATCTGAAATCATCCCTCTTCATGACTCATTTGGATAGTACAAAATGTTTAATTTTACAAAATTTAGCCCACCAAGAAAACTTGTATTTTTTTTTGTCTGTTTTTTACTTATGAATTTTATAATTTTGATTTTATGGCACTGTCTTAATCAATTACAAGGCCGGTACTATTGACAGACGAATTCAGTTCTCTGTGTTTTATTTTGAAGGAACATGGTTCAATTTTTAAAATTTTATGTACTTTATTCTTCATAATCTCATTTGGTACTTCATTTGTTTGTGCTCATTTGCAGTGTTTTTGTTTTCTGTTCTTTCCTGCCCTCTCCCTTGCCTCTCTCTTCTCTCTTTTTATTTATTTTTAAATAAACAGAATAGAAGTGTTACCAAACAAGCTCATAATTTGAGGTTCAAGTCTTGCAATTTCCTTAAGAACTTGCATTTTTGTGTAGGTGCTGTCAAGGAAGCAATTAGTACTTTAAGGAGTAATAATGTTAATGCCTTTGTGTTGGATCTTCGAGACAATAGGTGATTATCTTTCAACATGGTTCTTGTTAACTTTGCCCATTGGAAGGCCTTCTGAAAGCTTAAATTTTGTGCAGTGGTGGTCTTTTCCCAGAAGGAATTGAGATTGCCAAGATGTGGTAAGCTACTCTAAAGAATTGTGGCAAACTTATCTTGCAAGCCTGAAATTTACACTTTTTGGTGCCTTAACTAGTCAAATCAGTATTATTTTGCTGATGGGGAACAAAAAATGAATGAAGTTTTGGCTGCATAGTTAATTTAGTCTGGCTGACTAACTTGTTTGAGTTTTCTGAATACTTTTTTTTTTTTTTTTTTTTTTTTTTTTTTTTTCTGAAATGAGATAACTAATGTTTACACTAAGTCATAGCCATGCCATACAGATATTCTACTTTGTAAACTGTTCCTTTCTGATCTATCATATCTCGAATATCAAAGTTAATGTGTCAGATGCATTTTGTATGCATTGTATTAGATATGCACAAAACTGGGAACCAATCATCTAAAAGCATTGTAGAGATGGCATGAAAGCCATCTGTGTGTGGGTGGAAGTGTCAGATATGGACATTTTGGATTCATACATTTCATGAAATGCTGAAACTATCATTTGGAAGACAACACATGAAATGCGTTTATTTCATTTCAAAGATTTTTTTACTTTGAGTTGATTCATGTCCATGCATCGTTTTTACAACTAGATTATTAATTCACACTTGTGCCGCCTGAGAGGTCTTTCTATGTTTAATATTCTAATGCTTTATGGTTGATCAAATTTATGCAGCACAAGTTCTACTTTATCAAAAAATCATTGTTAAGTCTTTCAAAAGTTTTGCTAGCACTTCCTTACGTCTGTTTAATTTATGCATAGGTTTTCATAATTAGATGTTGCCTTTCAGGTTGGACAAAGGTGTGATTGTATATATTTGTGATAGTCGTGGTGTTCGAGATATATATGACACCGATGGAAGCAGTGCAGTAGCAACTTCAGAACCCCTATCTGTGCTGGTACATTTCTACGTTCTACAATAAATGAGATTTGGTCATGCTATTTCTTGATATGCAGTAGTCATCATTTTGACTGTGCTGTCATCCAGCTTGCGTATGTTCTCTACATTGTTTAATGGTGGACTCAGTTTTTCATTTCTGATATTTTGTCTATTAACAGGGAACCTTTTCATAGTTGGATCTGTATTTTATTGTTTCAAAATGTGGCATTCTTGCAAAGTGCATAATTTTAGTTTTAGGATTCGTTGTCTTTCTGATTTTTATACAGTGGTGAAAATTTTTTCGAAGAACATTATCTTCAAAGAATTTTTTCATAGAGTGTGGTGAAAATTGCTTTATATATCTTCTGAGATTTCTTCAGGTGAATAAGGGAACTGCTAGTGCAAGTGAAATATTAGCCGGGGCACTGAAAGACAATAAACGTGCTGTGTTATTTGGAGAACCCACATTTGGGAAAGGGTAATCTCTTTTGCTTCTACACAGTTCGCATGAATAAAATGATGAATTCCTGACATGAGCCATCCATCCCACTATGCAGCAAGATTCAGTCAGTTTTTGAGCTGTCTGATGGCTCCGGGTTGGTTGTTACAGTTGCTCGTTATGAGACACCTGCTCACACAGATATCGACAAGGTCTGATGCTCTCTCTCTCTCTCATGCAATTAACTTTATTCACTGCAAATTAACTTTATTCACCTTGCTCCTTATAGGTTGGAGTGATTCCGGACCATCCCCTGCCAACCTCATTTCCCAAAGACGAGGAGGGTTTTTGCCGCTGCCTTCAGGACCCTACATCGGCTTGCAACAGAGTCAAGCTATTTGCAAGATGACAGTAGTTTCTGTGTACATTTGACATTGTTTACAAGAGAAGGACAATTTTTAACAGATTAGTTTGACGTTCTTTCAAGGTTTCATTCATGTAATGTCACAGATTCAATTTCTGGGTAGAACTCTCCAGAAATGAAAAACAAATAGCAATGTATGATTCATGATAATCAATGAAAGAAAAGTAGCATGTTAATGAGAATTAAACACAGGCTTGATTTATTATCATGATTATTATTTTATTTCAATGAAAGTCATTTCCAGGTACAACCTTTAGATTTCCCTCATCTTAGAAATCTACACTGTAATACCAAATTCTACACACTGTATGGAACTAAATGTACCAAGATTGTATTGTAGTATATACAATGGTGTGCAAATAATTTCTGAAAGAGCCTCAACATCCAAGTTAGACGATACAATAAAGTGTTTTAATTATGCCATCAAAAAATCATCATATATGCAAATTGGTTCTGGCTGAAATTTGATTCCTTCATCTTGGCTTCAACTGTTTTAACATGGATCTGAAGGTCATGCAAGAACAGAAACAAAAAGCCTTGTAATTCTTGAACCGAACACTTTCAGGCAAGACGATCAAATTCATGCTCCAGGCTTGAGACTGCTGGTTTTTATTCTCTATTCACCAAAATATCTTTGTCCACGAACCCAAAAATGGGAAAACAGCAATCAACAATCTAAACAGAAGAGGTGTGTCACTTTTTCTTTCTCTCTGACTCAACTTACTCTTCCCTGTTGGCTTTCTCCGAGATTGCCTCCGCGCAGATTCAGCTCTTTCAAGATCATCCCATCCACCAAAACTTGATGCATCTTGACCCCTATTATTCACTGAAACATCATTGCCAACAACCCAAGATTGATAACCCATCTTTTTGTTACTAGTTTCACTGTCTTCATCGTATTTTTCTTCTTCATCGATTTTAGCATTACCTACAGTGCTGGCAGATGGTTTCCATGGTTTCCTTCTCATCCTAGACTTGCGTTTTGGTCTACTTTGTGTCCGTCCCCATAACTTCTCAAATGCAAGTGAAAGTGCTGACTGACCAAGGGGGAGTGCTAATGCCATAAGAAAAGCTTTTGGTCCCGTAGATAGCAGCAATGATGCGATAATAATTGGGAGTGCCCAACCATAGGATCTGAACACCTGCGCTGAACAAAAAGCAAATATATCTGGAGATTTACACCTATAAGAACAAAATTTTGTAATAGAAATCAACCAGTAGAAGCATAATAAAAAAAATTAGTTTTTCAGTAAGACATTTTGTATCTCGAACATTGTCATTATGGTGTTCATATTTGATCCTTTTTGCAGGTAATCATTTTATCAATATTATTATATTCCTTCAAAGAATATACATCAGTGATCAAGTCCAGGTATGAGGCAGAACATGGGGGCCGGGGGGGGGGTTTCATTTCTACTAAGGGAACCCCACAAAAATAGTCTTAGAATCAAGGCAAGCATTATGGATTCTGTACAACTTATCCAAGCAGTTTGCTCATTCTTTCTTTGAAACCAAATATCAAGTTATTGTACCAATGCCTAACCAAAATAACCCAAGCAAAGACATTCTTACTCTCAATTTTGTAAAGGCAATAGCTAACCACAGCGGTTCATTGCAGAGAAAACAGATTAAGGTTTTTTTCTCTATGCTTGGGAAAAGCATCACTCCAACTAAGGCACTCCAAAGATTGTTTCCTACCTTAAGGTGCCTTCCCTTAGCTGAGATAATGCCCCATCATGGTGCCTTTCATTGGCTGCTTTCTCAGGGGAGTGCCTTCAACAACATTGTGCTTAACATCAGCTCTCTTCCAATTTTATTATAGAACATGACCTTAAAATTGACAAGAAAAACTTACACATTTGTAGAACTATGATAACAGGACCCCAATTCATTTGTACAAGCACTACATTTGCCTTATAGGCCGGGGAGTACTGGAAATCAGGAAAGGGGAGGGGGGGGGGGGGGGGGGAGTAACACTCTATTAGCCTATTAGGTTGTTTTGGGCCAATAGCAGTTATGCTGATATGCTGCTGTGTAAGTTTTCAAACAGTGAGGTGCTGAACCTTGCAAACAATAAAAGCCAGTCAACTAAATGGGGCAACTGAATATTTACATATGGAACTGAAAACATTTCATAGTAAAAGAGCATAAGTGATAATACTGGCTTCATAACAGTAAGCTTTACTGGAGTTTCCAACTTAAACAAAAACAGTAACAGATTGTCCATATTATTACATCTCTCTAAGTTCATCTTATGCAATTTATGTCTCTTGTACCTAAAGTTTATGTTCTTAGAGAAATCAAAACTCTTTTTTTCCCTCTCTTGCTTTGATAAGAAGTTTTTTCAGAGCAAAATTTATTGCTTACAATAAACAACTTCTATAATGGCATTGGTTAACTTCTAAACTCTTGATGAAACACAAGTAGAGATGCCAATCAAAGAACGGACACACACACACACAAAGGGGCATCATCACACTTGTAAAGTCAAGCCATCTGTCATAATAAATGGGAAAAAGAGAAAAGCTATATATCAGTTAATCAGCCATTTCACTATGAACAAATAACAAAAGGCAACCAAAATGATGCATTCTAAGACTTAAGGCTTAAACACCTGAAGTTGTTTTCGTTTTTGGACAAGTCAAACATCTGTAAAAATAACTAAACTAAGCTCCAATTTACACAAATAACCTGATAAAGAAGTAAAATTAGAACCTTGAAAATCCAGACACTATCAATGGCTTCCTCCAAGATTCCACTTGGGCCTTCCTCCATCTCCGAAGACTCATCTGACCACCAACGCCTTTTCTTCTTCCCTTTACTTCCATTGTAATCGTACCCATCTTTTTCATCATCGTCTTCTTCTTCTTCCTTGCCTATGTCTCTGAAATTAAAACCGAATCTCTGGGACCGAGAGGTTTCGTCATTGGAATCCCAAGGACGGTACCTAGGAGTATAGGAGCGACGTAAATGAGAGGAGGGAAGTGGGTTTTGAAAGAGAGTGTGAAAGGAGTATCTGGGTCGCCATGGATAAGGTTGTGTGAGGAGGAGGACAGTGCTCTCCATTGACAGTGTGAGCTTCCATGTGCCACGTTCTTGTTATCTTTTCTCCAATTAAACTCTTTAAAAAAAAAAAAAAAAAAAACTGTTTCCAACATTTGAGCAAATGTTTTTTTCTTCTTCCAAAAAAAGCAAATGTTTTTTTTAATAAATAAAGTTTGAGTTGCAGTTCAATTTAGATGTTTTTCTATTTTTATTTTAGTCAAATATTTAAATTTTTGTGGCTAGTATTTTCAGTGCTAACTGCTAAAGCTATTTGGTAAATTGGTAATGTTTTTGTTTTTTCTTCTAACTTACTTCTGAGAATGAGAAATAAATGAAAAAAATACATAAAACCAAAACTTAAAAAAGCTCCTTAAAATTGTTTTTGGATTTTAGTATTTTATTGTATATATAGAAAATTATGATTAAATATCAAATTTCAATAATTTTTTGGTATAACATGAAAATCATATCATATTTCAATTGAACTACCAAATTTAAATGTAGTTTTTTAGATTAGGTCACAAATATGTTGACCCCTTTGATTTTGACCTTTTCCATTTGACATTTTTATCCTTTGTCCCACATATGATGAGTGTTAGTTAAAATTTATAAAGTTTTGACAAAATTGCTCTCGATGCTTTTATATTATCTTGAAAATTTACTAATGTAGTCTCAACTTCACATTTAGTTGTAAATGTACGATACTCACAACTTCAAATTTAGTTGTGACTGAACGACAGTCACATCTAAGTTATGAGACAGTCATAGTTAAGTTGTGATTTAATTGAATTTTTTTTAGAAAAATTATACTACAATATAGTATAAATAGAGGTCAGAACAATATTTTTACTCAAACTAATATACAGTATAGTGGTGTGAGTTGTCTCTTTCAATTTACCAAGACAATTACAATTAAGTTGTGACTTGATTGATTTTTTTTTAATACAATATAGTACAAATTAATGTAATATTTGTGATGTAATATATTTTTTTATTGTAGTAGCATGTGATATAATATTTGTAAATTCTAATACCATTTACTTTATTAATTTGTTTAACTTTTTAACTAATACCTAATCTAAAATGCTATTTAATTTTGGTACCTAAACTAAAAAGTTATTGAAATTTAGTAGTTAAAATCAATGGACCTTTATATATATTATAGAGAAAATTACAGATTTTGTTCACTTATTTCATAACTAGTTCGGTTTTGATCCATGATCTTTTTTAAGTTCGATATTAGTCCACTTATTGTTCTTTTTATTCAATAATGGTTCATTCCGTCCATTTTGAGTGGATGAACATTTATTTAAGGGGCAAATATTTAATTTCCTCAGAAAAAAATTTATAAAATAAAATAAATAAAAAAAGGTGCATGTGCACCACCCTCTTCCCCCCCGCCAACCCACACCCACACCCCTCCCAACCCAGCACCTCTCCTCTCCTCTCCTTTCTCTCTCTTTCTTTTCTCCATTCTTTCTCTCTTCCATCTCTTAGGCCACCCCACCCCACCCCCTCCCTGAACTCCTCTCTCTCTTCCCCCTTCCTAACGTTCTCTATCTCTCTCTTCCCTATCTCCGGTCGAGGTTGGGTGGGGGGAGGGGTGGATGGGGCTGGGTGGTAGGGGAGAGGCTGTATAAGTGTGGCGGCGGTTGCTAGCCTGGCTGGGTGGGGTTGGGGGAGGGGGCGGGGTGGGGCAGGGCTAGATTGGGTGGGGGTAGGGGTGGAGGTGGTCGAGTGAAGCTTGGGGGAAAGGGGGGAATATTTTTCTTTAAATTTTTTTTGTTTTTGTTTTAATTTTTTTATGAAAAAATTACTGATTTTCCTCTCAAATAAACAACATCCATCCAAAATAGACGGAATAGACCAATATAGAACAAGTTTAGATAATAAGTGAACTAAAACCAAACTTAAAAAAAATCGTGAACCAAAACGAAACTAGTTAAGCTACATATCTAAGTGTCGATGGATCAACATTTGAAAGTTTTGTCACCTCTAATTAATCAGAATTCATTCATTGCTTAGATATTAGGTTTTAACTCTCCATCGTTGCTTAAATCCAAGAGTTAAAACTTAATATCTAAACTCTAACAATTTTACACCCTAAAATAAGCAACTCGTTAGAAAGTGAAAAAGAAAATAGAGATTAAAGTTGGTGAAAGTGTTGGAATAAAGAGTATATTATCCTTTAATTATGTTGTATCCTCGAGGGAGCCTCCCTCTCATTCTTCAATCTCAAACTCTTCCTCTCTTTCATATTTCACTATTGTAGTAGCCTTTTGACTTTCACTATGTTAACCAATAGCTTTGGTACTTTTACCAATTCAATCGACAACCTTTTCTTGTCTCCACACATTTTTGTCCATCTCATTCAGGTTCATTCGTCTATGATAGAGAGGTGGGTGAGAGATAGCGAAGGGAGAAAGTGAGGAAGAGATAGGGAGGCTCGAAGATAATTTCTGTAAGAAATTTTCAGGTACGGTATCTTTAATTTCTTGATAATTTTCTAGTACAACATATCACTCTTGCATGATTTATACGTACGTACACTTTTTGTTTGTTATTTGATCGTGATTTAATTTGAAGGAGGAGATCAATTATTTTTTTGCCCAGAAGGAAGAGATTATCATTTCGATTTTAAAAGTTTTTCTTTCTTTTCAATCCATTTTATTAAGAAAATATCAGAATTTAGAGGAAGCGACGATGTTAACTACAAGAGAAAAGATATTGAAAAGTTATAAGTCAATCAAGAATTCTCTAATGCGAAGCAAGAAATGCAGAAGTAATGCGAGATATGAGAAAGCGTGTGCACTCTCATGGCGTTAAGCATTGAAACGCCCACATTGATTGCATGTGCATCCCCACATTGATTCCTATGTGCATCCCACATTAAAGAAGAGCTCCTAAGTTCTTAAATGGTGAGTGATCTAGGGTTCCTTGTATATTTGTAATTGATTTTTTTTTTTGGTTGAAGTATACTTGTAATTAGTTATACCTCCTACCTACCTTATATTGTATTCCTTGTTTAACAAGGCTACTTGTATTTTTTCCTATATATACCTCTAGATGGAGAAGAATAATACAACATATATTTACCCTAAACCTAGATTTTGACACTGATAAATATAACTAATGAGTATGTGACATATTCTATCAAACAAGAAGATTGATAGTACGTACAAAGGAATTTGATTCACTAAGTCAAAGGAATAGGTTATTTAGCACATTATTCTTGTTTTAAATAATATTTAACTCATTACTCTCTTTTTAATAATATTTAACACATCATTCTTGCATGATTTGTTATTTATCACCAATTTTAACATCTTTTCTTTTTCAATTCATTGGGTGTTTTCCGATCGTTGTTAGTTTTTTTTTTTTTGGCGTTAAATGAAAGAATTTAGAGTTTAATCCCAAAATTTTAGGGGAAATAATGATTATTATCCAATTAAAAAAAGATAATGAAAACTGAAAAAGTGAAAAGTCCCAAATTGGTATAAATAATGACTAATGAGTCGGTGATAATTCCGACAGAAGCAAATGCAACAACAGAATGACAAACGACATGTCGTCTTTGACGAGACAAAAGGCGAGCTCTCCAGCCGAGACCCAATACGCAAGGCGCTCACAAGCCATAGCTACCGCGAGACAGAGAAGGTTTGGCGCGATGAGGCCGACGGCGATGGACTTCTTTGGCGACATGGACGACCACGGCTCCACCATGGCCATGGACGTGGACGACGTCGACCCGCTCGAGATGTTCGGTGAGGGCGTCATCGGCGAAAGCAGGCTCGCTGACGCTGACTTCTTCAACTCCTTCCAGGACGATTTCGACGACACCGACATCAACTGAACCAGACCCAGATGCTCTTCGCCATCAACACCCATGTAATTCTTTTGCTTAGATTTGACTTGCTCCGGTTTCTAGGGTTCTCTTTGCTCTGTTAGACTGTTTGTGGTTTGAGGAGGTTTAACTCTTTGATTGGACAAAAGGGTATGTGAAATATTAATGGGTGGATGGTTTATGTTGTTCAGTTGATCGTATATGAATATATGAATCTTGGTTTTTGTGTTTGTGCAATATATGCTTGTGGGAGTGATGGAATTTTTATTTTTATTTTTTCTTATGTTCGTTTGAGATTTTTTAAGCTGTGTGTGGTTGCTGAAGAATTAGTGCAAAGCAGAAAGTAATTGGTTGATTATGTGGGTTAATGGGGATTCCCTCTTTATATTTTGTTATTTTTATTTGCATTTTTGGGGCTTCTGCAGGCGTTGTTTAGTATTACATCTTTTGGGTTGTTTAGAAAAGTCAGGAATAGAAAAAGAGAATTGGTTTTGTGAAGGCTTTTTGTTGAGTCAATGGTAGTGAATGATAGGCAACAGTTGAAATCTTTGCCTTCCCTTCTAATTCTTGCTTTGTATGCAGAGACCATGTAATTATGTTTTGCTTTACAACATTGTTATTTATGGTTTGTGAATTTGTTCTATGCTAACTAAACTGGGTGTCATCATCTCTTCAAATATATTCATTTGATCCAAGTTTGCCTGTCTGTGCTCCCTATATTGGTGGTCTCTGTGCTTGTGTATTCTTGGTGGTTATGCTTTGTTTTTTTTTTTGGTGGTTATGCTATTTAGTCGAATTACCAATCATCATGTACATCGATTTCTAGGTGCTTATGAATTTAGGTTGAAACCTTTAAGAGTCTTGTTTATCATTTTCCTTGAAGAGGTGTCTAGTTGAGAACTTGAAATGATGGGTTGGTATGTTGTGCATGGGGTACACTTAGGTGCTTGAGTTAGGGTGGTATCTGTTGTGGCCGGGGAGAAGAGTTATATCCATATAGAATCTAGCAATTGATATATACACGTGAGTGGAAACTGTTGAGCTACATAAGAGTGATTCAAGAAATACTAGGAATCCTGGAAGCTAGTGTTACACTTTGAATTGTTCTAGTTGAGAAAACGAAGATGCACAAATGATGCCTGGGGATCTAGAGTCTGGTATCACAAAGTTGGGTTTCTCTACAAGACTACAATTGTTAAGTCAGATTTCATAAGCTATCTATACATATGTGAGAGGTTAATAACTTAATCATTTAGCATGCAAGAGAGTTCTGGGCAAGTTTTAAATATTGGCTTTAATTTAAGAGCGCTTGGAAACCAGTGACCTTTTAGGTTAATACAAGACAAGGTAATGATCAAAGACAAGAAGGAAAAAAGAGACAAGGAAGAAGTTGAGAGGAATAAATGCTGATGAAGACAAGGAACAAATTTAGATGAATCAGTGTTGCAAAGTTTATGGTTCTCATTGCCTTCACAGGATTAGTTTAACATTCTCTTGCCTTTTCTTTTCTTTTTTATTTTGCTGGCTACATAATTCATATGTAGCATGGACCTCCCCAACTGATCACCAAGTTTTGTCCACTGTTTCCATAACCGCAATGCTGTTTTGGTTGCTGCAATTAGTTGGTCGCAAAGACACAACTGCGCATGCTTTGCTCATCCTTCCTCGCAAACCATTCAAGTTGTAATATTCTAGTGTACAGCGATGGTAGACATTGTATGAACGCTTCAAACTTTGGTAATTAAAGCCAGGTAGGTCTGGGAAAGTATAGAAGGGAGGGAGCGGAAGTGGATCATCAATCCGAGATAAGGGATTGAAGAGCAGAAACTCTAAATTGCTTGCTTTGAACCTAAGTTGCATTCAAGTATATCTGGGAAAGTATCGAGGGTTAATCCGAGAACCCAATAGTTTGATTCCCTTAAGATAGAACAAATCAAACCAAAAAGTAGTGCCTAAACTAGTCCAAGAAAACATAGTAAATATAGGTAATACATTACAAAGTCAAGAAACCAAAACATTCTGTTTATTCACTAAAAAAAACAGAAACCAAAAAGAAACTAAATATTGAACTTCCTCTAAATAGATTGCTGTGTACCATATGCCTCACCAAAGATTAATCTAATTATGAACAGATTAAAATAATTATCAATCTTCCCCAACAGTAATCTTTCAAACTATATAGACCCTTTGGATTGTTGATAATTAATCTATAGCTACAAGCTTAAAATGGACTCGGATCAAACCAAAACGCTGGTGGTTCAACTAATTCAAGCCATGTTGGATGATCACAGACATTTTCCTTTCTTAATGAATTGTCTCTCAAATTAAACACACCAAAATGATAGCCGGAATCTTCGGATAACTGATTTATGAAGTAAATTGAACCCCGATCACATTCTGGAGCATCATGGGGTGTTATTACTATGGACTGATTCGAACCCAAAAGCAATGCAGGATTGGCGATGGATTCCACCTCTACCCATCTACAACTTCCATCATCGGAATAATGTTCCAGCTTATAAGCAAGGACTTCAATTTTTTGGTGGAAATCAAGCCAAGGGTTAATTATAGCACCTCAGGACCATTAACAGTACATCTTCTGCTGTCTTGATTATGTAACACGTGGTGTAATTAGGTCGGCAGTGCTCACGATGAGGTTCAGGCCATGGTGCTTGGATTTCCATAATTTTGGGAAAGGAATTTGGGAAATCCCAGACTTCAACACTATAATTTCGGCGTAACGCGTAGAAATGATTGATAAATAATTACTATCGATTCTCAAACAATCAAGATCGATTGATAAATAAGCCGAAACGTGCTTAAGTTGAAAAATAATAACTTTCTAGCGAGCAAAAGAGGTAATGTTTATACCCATATATAAACATGCACGCTTAAGTTGAAAAATAATAACTCGTGTTGATTGACGCGCGAGAGATGCAGATTGATGGGCAAGGCAATAATAGTTAACCTACTAGAAGCTCCTATATATGGTTCGATCGACAACTTTTTTTAGGTACTCAATTGGGACAAATAAAAGTTTAGGTACCACATTAAGATAATGATCAAAGTTTAGATACTAAATATTAAAAAAAAAAAAAAACCCTTAAATAAAATATTCTCTTAGAACATGATAATATATGCCCGATGAGTGATTGCAATAGAAAAGCAGCATATATATAATATCACTTAATTAGTTGATCAATTAATCGGAAAGGAGGATTTCAAAATTGAAAATTAAAGCATACAGCTAAAAAACTGAGATGATCTTGGTTTAATCAGTAGAGGGACGTCTAGCTACGTGTATGAATATTTGGCTACAAGGCTAACTAAAACAGATAATGATCAACCCAAAACACTGGTGCAGTCCCCGTTGCCAAATTTGAGGCTTTTTTCACTTTTTTGTCTCTCAAATTAAACACACCAACAAAATGATTACCATGTGGCAGCTGAGACGTGAAGTAAATTGAACCCTCTTCACATTTTGGAGCATCATGGGAAGAGATTACTATGGACTGATTCAAATGACCCAAAGCCAACGCACGATTGCCAATCGATTCCACCTCTATCCATCTTCCATCCAAACTCAGCTTATAAACCTGGAATGGAATTGAGATCTCCCTCTGAATCAGCAACACATCTTCCACTGTTTTGATTATATAAGTTGTGCACGAGGGAGAAATCGTTTTTATACCTAACATGGATGCATCAGCTAGAATTTCCTCCTTTTTAATGGGAAAGGAACCTGGGAAATCCCAAACTTCAACAGTACTATAATCATCGCGTAACGCGTATAATTGATTTTCATAGCTCGTAACATCAATGTACCACCGGTGCTCGTTAAGTTTTGTCCACTCATGATCTGCAGTGGTACAGAATGCAAGATGAAACCTTGTGCAGCTTTCAAATTTGGTGATGCTGTACATTACCATGACTCCAATGTTGTTTTTGTTGAGGCAAGTTGGTCGCGAAGAAAGAACAGCTTTTGCCACCCTTTCTCTTACATCTTTCAAATTGCATTCAAATATATCTGGGAAAGTATTGAGGGGTGGGAGTGGAAGTTGAATCTGAGATAAGGGATCTAAGAGCCTAAACTCAAGCTCTTTGTTCAACAGAAGCAGCCAACCCTGAGACGATCCGAGACAAACACTATGGCCCCCCAAGTACTTCTCACCGGGCTTGTTCTTCAAGTGGTAAACCTTCAAGTTGCGAACCTTATTCTCTTGGAGACTGTAAAAACAAAAACCGTCATTACCAAAACCATCATTGTTATTTTGGCCAAGAAGGAGCCACGGTGTTCCACGTTGGTCCTTGACGGCCTTATACCAAGAAGGGCAAACTGCTTTGAACATGAGTATGTCTTCGGAGGACAATTTTGACAAGATTATTGCACATAGGTTGGTTGGAAGTTGGGACCAGTTTGCTTCTCTTGTACTCACTATTTGTGTGGACTCCTTCTTGTCAGCCATTGATATCATCTTCAAGGGATTGAGGCTGAATCTATACATTGGAAAACAATAAAAATAAATTAAACTAATTGATCGATACCGTTTCGTCCCTTGCCTTCAATATATAGGAGTAGTTTACTTGGAAAACAAGTTTTTATGAATATGGGAAACCTTGTTTGATGAGAATTTGGGCTTCATTCCCCTTTCTAATTAATTACTTTCTTATTCTATATTACGTTTGTTGCTTTTTCTTTTGGAAAATAAAGAAAAGATAAGGAAATTAACTCTTGCCATTCCCCTTTATGCCCTGAATAAAAGGGAATAGTTTACTTGGGAAACAAGTTTGGATGAATTTGAAACCTTATTGAGGCTTGGAGACTGGATTATTTAAAGTATAATTGGTAATTTTATTTTTTATTTTATGATTTGTTTAATATATTTTCTATATTTTCATTTAAGTCTTCACTTTTAGCATTATGTTTTTTTTTCCTTTAATTTATTACAAATAAAAAAAAAACAAAAGAAAATGAAAAAACTTGGGCCCAAAAGCCGGAGCCTAGATTGGGTTTGAAACCTATCTTGGGCCAAGCTTCAATCCTCCCCTCTCTTCGGCTCGCCCCAAATATTCAAAAAGCTTGAGGGACTTTACTTGACCTGAGTCCAACATTTCAAGCTTGTCCGGACTCTCAAACAATAATGACTAGTAATAAATCAAGATTTAGGGACTGACACAAAAGATCAAGCCCCATTGGAAGATAAGATCACTTGCTCCTATTATTTTGTCTTTCAAATTAAACACACCTATATGATAGTGGTAAGACGACGGTACCCCTATTGTTTTTTCTTTGGTATAGGCTACGGTAATTTATTGATTAAGTAGATTGAATCTTCATCATCGTTTAGACATTCATGGGGTGGGATTAATATGGACTGATTAAAACCCAAAACCAATGCATGATTGCCAATCGATTCCATCTTTATCCATCTAGACTTGCCAGAGAAGAAAACATAAGATGATCGGTTTGGTATCAACTGACGATTGAGATTTTCAAACCGCCACTGACAAGCATCGGTTCAGTATGCTAACCGATACCAACTATTCGAACAAGCGTCAGACGACGTTTTTTTGATTCAGTAAGGTCGTTTTCGGTCGGTTCTTTATTTTTTCAGAAGAATCGACCTAGCCCTAGCTGAAATAAAACCCTAGCAGGATTCTCATTGATATGATCTTCATGAGGCTGAGGCTGGATCTACCTTGGAGTTCGTTGAGAAGAAATTAAACCTAGCAGCTTGAAAGGAAAATAAAGAAAGATCTGGAAATTAAGTCTTACCATTTCCCTTGATGCCCTAGATAAAAAGTGAGTAGTATACTTGGGAAAGAAGTTTGGATGAATTTATGGAAACTTTGTTGAGTTTGATGTACCTTTGAGACTATGGGTTATTTTACGTAGTTCTGGTCATTTAGTTTTTATTTATAATTTTTTTAACATATCTTCTTTAAATTTTTTTTAAGCATCAAGTCTTTAAAATAATAATAGAAAATTATAATTAAATTTTAAATACCAATAGTTTTTCAAAAAAACAGTAAGACACTGTTTGTCTGGTAACGTTTTACAGAAATATTTTTAAAAAATTGTATTGTAAAATGAAAATGATAAATTAAATTTTTCGTTCTCAAAATATGAGAAGGCGTCTAGTAGCATAATTGAAAAACAATTGTATAAAACAAAAACAATGCACATTTGGTAATAACCAATTATTATAACCAAATAATTATATTTACAAAATATATTAATTATAAATTATTGTTAACCAATTTCATAAAATAACTAAAACTAATAACAAAAAAAAAAGAGGAGTTGCAGAACTCATAACACCCAACCCACCTTGGCAGTCGGCGCGACCCCACCCTCCCCCTTCTCTCTCTTTGTCCCTCTCTCTATTCGTCTCTTTCTCTCCCTCTATTCCTCTTTCTCTCGAACACCTGGGCTTAGAGGGGGTTGAACAAAATTGACGAGGGCTCGATCAGAACAAGCTTGCCTTTGAAAAACAGGTCGTCGAAGGGAGACAAAGAAAGGTTGTGGGCGAGACAGAGATGGAGAAAGAGAAATAGATAGAGAGAGAGGAATAAAGGATAGATGAAGAGAGATGGGCGAGGTGGGCAGCGCCGACGAGTAGGGTTGCGCTAGAGGTGGATCGGGCTGGGTGGGGAAGGGGTGCGATATGCACCTCCTCTTCTTCTTTTTTCATTTTTCAATTTTTCTTGTTTTTTTTTTGGTTTTTAGTTTTTATCTTTTTTATCATTTGTATCCCGTGTTCTGTATGTTTTTCAAATTCACCGAAAACATTAGGGCCCGTCTGGTAACGTTTTCCAAAACAATTTTTAAAAAACTGTATTGTAAAATGAAAATGACAAATTAAATTTTGTATTCTCAAAATTTGAAAAGGCGTCTGATAGTGTAATTGAAAAAAAATTATATAAAACAAAAATAATGAAAACACATTTGATATTAACTAATTATTACAACCAAATAATTATATTCACAAAAGATATTAACTATAAATTATTATTAACTAATTCCATAAAATATATAATTAAAAAAAAAGAGAAGTTTCATAAAATCCAACCCACCTCGGCCGGCACGACTACCTTAGAGGTAGAAGAGTTGTTGGTGGTCGTATTATTAATAGAGACAAGACTGCAAGCACCTAAGATTTAGTTGAACAGATGTATTTTCTCTATGTAAGTGTTGTTAAGGCTCGTGAGCTTCTTGTCGTGAATGTTACGGGGAGTCTTGATCTGTTTATTGAAGCAAGAATTGGAAACTATAGAGTTATTACAAAGTATATATTTTGAGAGATAGATAGAGAGAGATAAATAAATAGAGGAATAAAGGAGAGATGAAAAGAGATGAGTGAGGTGGGCAGCGGTGGGGATAGGGCTACCACCGGAGGTGGGTCTGGCTAGGTGGGAGGAAGTGCAAATCACATGTTTTTTCATTTTTTTTTTCAGTTGTAAATTTTTTTTATTTGTTTCTATGTTCTCTATGTTTTCTAAATTCACTGAAAACATCATTTAGTTGTTTTCTGAATTTACACTGTAAACTATAAATTCTATTTTGTGTTTTTCAAAAACTGTTTTCTCAATACGGCAATCAAACGCATTTTTGTCATTTTTTGAATTTGTAAAATGAAAAACCATTTTGTAAAACGTTACCAAACGCACTCTTATTTGTTCGTTTTCTGAATTGAAAAAAAAACTATAAAAGTCCAATCACAATATGCCACATATAAAAAAAATTAAAAAAATACAATGGACTGTCCAGTTCAGTTTTACCAATTTGTAGAAATTTCAAACCACTACTGAACCAGTAAAAACAGTTTGGTTCAGTTCGATTTGGTTTTTATTGACTTTTTCATTGACCAAACCAAACCAAACCAGTTTTGACGGTTCCAGCCAGTTTCTGCACACCCCTAGTATCCTCACTAAAACAATCAAGACTACAAAAAAATCAAGGGTTGGAGTCGACCCAAAAAATAAGCACTTTCTAGTGGGAAAAATTTTGCTGGTTGAGGCCTGGGTAGATCACTCTCATCATGGCATGGTTAAGAAACCAAATTAAAATAAATATTAAACCTATAGCTGGTGGACTAAACCACAGTACTGATAATCACGCCAATCGATCTGTATCAATGAGGCAAGTTTTGCCCAACAATGTTGCCTAGTGTTCATATCTAGTGTACTAGCACAGTGAAATCAATCACAAGAACCCAATATATAGTTTGATCCCCTTCAAATAGAACAAATCAAACCACAAAGTAATGAGATCTAAACTACTCTAAGAAAACATAATATATAGGTATACATTATAGAGTTATTAAGAAACCAATTTGAAATTAAATATTAAACTTCAACAAAATATGAACATTGGAACAGGTTGGTGAATTCCTAAAACGGATTAGGATCAACCCAAAAAAGTGGTTCAATCTCCCTTGAAAAACAAGGACTCTTTGCAATTGTCTGTCTCTTTTGTCTCTCAAATTAAAACACCCAATTATTTGCTTTGCACCTATAAATTGTTGAGAGTAATGTGAAGCAATGTCCCACATCGGAAAACTAAGGCTTAACATATGTGCTTATAAGTCTTGGGCCTCTCCACCCATTGCCAATTGGTTTTGGGTTGGATGCTCTAATTCTATAATGGTATCAGAGCCAGGTTATCCGCGTGTAAGGCCTAACGGTCACACGTGCTCCCACGTCACCCAATATAATTTGTTCACGTGTAAGGCTCAAAATATCGCCACACGTGCGGGGGCGTGTTGAGAGTAATGTGAAGTAATGTCCCACATCGGAAAACTAAGGCTTAGCATATGTGTTTATAAGTCTTGGGCCTCTCCACCCATTGCCAATTGGTTTTGGGTTGGATGCTCTAATTCTATAATATGATTGAAGACCTCCTGTAGAGCGGCGATCATCTGGATCGCCTGCGTAATCGGCATCAGAATAAGCAATTAAATTCAAAGAACTGGAAGTGTAGTGAATACCATGAGAAGAAGTGTTCTTGAGATAACGGAGAATAGATGTAGGAGAATGCATAAATTGGCAAACTTGGTTGACAGCAAAAGCAATGTCTGGCCTTGTGAGAGTAAGATACTGAAGTGCGCCAACTGTACTTCGATAGACAGTAGGATCAGATAGAGGGTCGCCATCACAAATACTTAAGCGACGGCCACTAATAGCTGGAGTAGAAACTGGTTTAGCGTCAAGCATGTCTGTTCGTTTGAGTAAATCCAATATATATTTGGATTGAGAAAGATGCAATCCGTGTGGTGATCGAACAGCCTCAATACCCAAAAAATAATGTAAGGGACCTAAGTCCTTCATAGAGAACATGCGACCAAGCTCCTTGATTAATGAGGCCATATGCAACACATCATTGCCTATAATTAAAATATCGTCCACATATATTAACAAATAAATAACAATGGAGCCATGATGGTAAGTAAAGAGAGAATAATCTGCAAGAGAGGCCTGGAAACCCAAATGTTCCAGATGAGTAGAGAAACAAGTAAACCAGGCTATGGGAGCTTGCTTTAACCCATAGAGCGATCTACGTAGCTTACAGACATGATGAGGAAACTGAGGATCAAGAAACCCATTGGGTTGCCGCATATAAACCTCCTCAGATAGATAGCCATGCAAAAATGCATTCTGAACATCCAGTTGACGAATAGGCCAATTATGATTAACAGCAACTGCAAGAATGAGACGAATAGTACTATGATTAACCACTGGACTAAATGTCTCTCCGTAATCAATACCCGGTTGCTGATGAAATCCATTAGCCACTAAACGTGCCTTGTAACGCTCAATAGACCCGTCTGATCGCTTCTTGATGCGATAGACCCATTTATTAGGTAATACATTCATGGAAGGATTGAAAGGAACAAGTGTCCAAGTGCCTGCCCGTTGAAGGGCACCAAACTCATCAGCCATAGCTCGTCTCCACTGTTCAGATTTATTAGCCTGTGTAAAACAAGTCGGCTCTACAAAAGAATTAGTAACATCAACTGCCAAAACATATTTGGAGTTTGGTTTCACAATACCTGCTTTACCCCGAGTCACCATAGAATGAGTATTTTGAACACCAATAGAAGGATCATTAGCCGGCAATGGAGATGGAGACCCTGGTGGTGACGGATTGAGAGATAAACGGGGTATCGAATGAGACGAGATAGTGGCAGGACTGTGTGATTGAGCAAGGGAAGTAGGTGACAGCAAATTTGGAGATAACAAACTTTGAGAGCATGTGTTGGTTTGAGGTGTTGAGCACGGGCTGGAAGCAACCTGCATTATAGGATTAGATAAAGAAGGAGACAAAGAACTAGAAGAACCTGCAGATGTTGACGAAACTGGAGGACGAGGAGAAGCCCTTGGAAAAGTAGTGTCCTCAATCATAACTGGCAGCATAGGATTTGAAGAAGAGGAAGGAGCCCCTGCGGGTTGAGTGAGAGTGCCATATTTAAAAGGAAAAGAACATTCATCAAAAACAACATGCCTTGACAAAAAGACTTGACCAGTTTTAATATTCAAACACCTATACCCTTTTTGATTTAGAGAATAACCCAAAAAACAACACTTGACAGAACGAGGTTGAAGCTTATTATGATTATATGGGCGCAAATAGGGAAAGCATGTGCAGCCGAAAACTTTTAGAAAATCATATTGAGGAGTTTTAGCAAAAATTTTCTCATAAGGAGAAATATTATTTAAATTTCTAGTGGGCAATCTATTAATTAAATAAGTAGCTGTATGAAAAGATTCTACCCAATAAGAAATAGGCATAGAAGCATGTGTTAACATAGTGAGACCGGTATCCACAAGATGTCTATGCTTACGTTCAGCCACCCCATTTTGCTCGGGATGGTGTGGACAAGTATAGCGATGGAAGATGCCATTTTGAGTTAAAAAAGTTTTGAAATGATTATTGATATATTCTCCCCCACCATCACTCTGAAAGATTTTAATTTTTCGATCAAACAAATTTTCAACAAGCTTTTTAAATTGAACAAAAAGAGCAAATACCTCATATTTGTATTTCATAGGAATGAACCAAGTGTATTTAGAGAAATCATCAACAAAAATTAAATAGTACTTAAATCCAGAATTTGATAAATAGGGGGATTGCCATACATCCGAATGCAACAGTTCCAAGGGATAAGTTGAAAAAGAACTAGAATCAGAAAAAGGCAACTTAATGTTTTTGCCCAAATAACATGAATGACATAAAGAATTCCCAAGTTTGCCAGTCAGAGGCAATTTATTTTGATTAACTAATTGGTGAAAAATAGGAGCAGAAGGATGGCCAAGCCTAGCATGCCAGCCCGGACCAGTCACCCGCTCACCAACAAAGGCAAAACGACCGCCTAACACCTTGGAACTGAACTGAAAAGGAAAAGGATAGAGGCCATTCTCACTCGGCCCGCCGAAAAGGGTCTTCCCCGTCGCCAAATCCTGCACCAAAAAATGAGTAGGAAAGAATGTAAAATAACAGTTGTTATCTTTAGAAAACTGACTAACAGAGAGAATATTTGTAGAGGCATTAGGACAATAAAGAACATTGGTTAAATCATAAGAAGAGGAATTTTGACAAAAAGAAGTGTCACCAATATGAGAAATACCCAAACTAGTACCACCAAGAACACCATTGACATTGTCAGCACCACGATACTCCTTTGGTGCTTGCAAATGACTCATATCCTGAGTGATGTGAGAGTTTGCACCAGTATCTGTTAACCAGCCCAAAGTACTGGGAGAGCCATGTGTAGCAGCAACCATTGAAGTGAGGCGCGAAGTAGGAACACGACCCTCATAAGCCATGTTCATCCTGTTATAACAATCTAATGCAGAATGACCAGAACGTCCACATATCTGACATTGAACACGTCCTGAAGAACCACCAGAAAATTGAGATTGATTGGTAGGAGGAGGCAAAGGCCCCAAAACACCAGCAGAACCTGGACCACGACCCCCACCATGCTGAGACCCACGACCACTCCCGTGAGAAGGAAAAGAACCACTGAAAGAACCACTAGAAGAATTAAAACGACGCCCTCTGCCACCATGCCGTCCTCCACCACCACGATGGCCAAAAGGAAAACCACGGCCCCGATAGGTACCTTGGGCACGAGCAGCAGATGCGGCCATGGCAGTGATATTGGTGTCAGTGACAGGAAGATACGGCTGTGATAACCTGCGTTCAGCACTCAATAAAAGAGCTTCGAGCCCATCATAGGTGATGGGAGTTTCTCGAGCTTGAGCAGATGCAACAGTATTCTCATATAAATTACCAACATTACTCATGATGATTGTCACCAAATCATCATCCGATACAGGAGCACCATACATTGCTAAATTATCAGCCAAAATATTAAGACGATCTAAAAAATCAGAAATGGAAGAATCACCTCTATAAGTGCGCATTAACTCACCGCGCAATTGCATAATACGATTTTGGTTCTGAGATGTGAACCGAGAAGCAAACGACGCCCAGGTTTGACGCGCAGACGTGAACCGAGCAACTGTCGCAAGCATGGTGGGACTGAGAGAACTATTAATCCAGGACAACACCATTTGATCTTGTTGAATCCAGGTTTCATATAACGGATTCACAGTATCCGTAGCCTTGCCAGCAGTATCCAGCAAAAAAGCAGGAGGACAAGGATTAGTGCCATCTACAAAAGACATCAGATTACGGCTCCGGAGGATGGGAGTGATCTGTGCCAGCCACAGCAAGTAATTATTGCGATCTAGTTTAATGGTGAGAAGACTGGGAACACTCGCAAGCGATGGTGTGTGGGAGGATGAGGCAAAGTCAGTAGCAAGAATGGTGGAGTTCGTAGAGGGGGTTGGCTGAATAACAGGGGAAGTACTCATGATTGAGAAAGGAAAGAAAAAGACGACTAGACGTAAGGGATCAGTTTTTAGTCGTAAGACTTTATGGTGGCTCTGATACCATAACCAAATGATCCCCAGGAGCCTCAGGACTAAATGTACATCTTCCTCTGTTTTAATTATGTACGCAACCTCTGCAGGACTCATAAATCGTTTCTTTGTGTAACATAGATGTATCATGTCGGATTTTTATCTTTTAAATGGGAAATGAATCCTGAAAATCCCAGACTTCAACACTATAATTTTGGGGTAATATCGTAATACATAGAAATGATTATGATAGCTCATAATATCAATGCACTCCCAAAACTTGTCGTTAAGTTTGGTTCACTTATCATCTGCAAAAGAAAAAAAAATAAAGAAATTAAACTAATTGATCAAGAAATTAACTCTTACCATTCCAGCCCCTTGCCTTGAATCAATAAAAAGGAGTAATTTGCTTAGGAAACAAATTTTGATGAACTAGGAAACCTTGTTGAGGCTGAATCTGCCTTGGAAACTGAATTATTTAACGTATAATTGGTAATTTGTTTACTATATCTTCTTTTAAATCTTTTTAGCATCTTATCTTTTTTATTCTTCTAATTAATAAATAAAAAAACCGATTAAGCCGCCTAAATTGGGTTTGAAGCCCAGCCTAATACCCTTGATCCAAGCTTCAATCCTATCTCGTATAGCTTGGCTTGACAACTCGTTTTACATCCTTAATTGAGGGTATGTTTACTAATCTGGAATTGGGTCGAAAATGAATCGGAGATAGAAGGAAATGGGGGAGAGATTTCAAAACTGAAAAGCAGCATAAAAAACTGAGTTGATGTTTGGTTTAATCTAACTTCATCAGTGTACTAGCTTCATAATCACACAAATTGATATGAAAATACACTGAGATGAATCACAGGAACCCAATAGTTTCACCATTAGATACAACAAACCAAACCATAGAGTGTTTATACATAACAGAATTAAGAAACCAAAGTAAAACCAACGGTCAAGACTGTGAAGGCATTGTATGCCTGCAGTCATTATAGAATTTCCGATCATCTATAGTGATGAAACATAGGCCTTTAGTGACCAAAATTTTGGTCTTTTAGGGATGGAATAGTTCATCACTAAATCAATTTTTTTAGTGAGGAAAGACTTTGGTCACTAAAAAGTATAGGTTTTAGTGATGAATATTTTTTGTTCCTCACTAATAGGCTTTAGTCACTTGGTTTGGGTTTCGGTCAATTTAGAAACTTAAACTTAAACTTAAACCCTATATTCTATATTCTATATCCTAAATCCTATTGTGTTTTTTTAAAATTTTAAATCCTATAACTTACCCAATACACTATACCTTAAGACTATAATTCATAGTTGGTAACTTGGTATATAACTATAGAAGCAATTTTGTTGAGAATTTGGGATTGCATGTCAAAACCTGATTGTCAAACAGGAGCTTATATTTAGCAGCCTGAGAATGCAATTGCTCTTTTGTCTATACACAGTTGCAGTGCTAAACAATTTTTGGCCCACTAATGAAGTTACCATTTTCTTGATGATTGGTTCAAGAAAATGGTAACTTGGATCAAGAAAATGATAACTTACCATTTTTTGACAAAAAGTAACCACTTTTTGAGAAAAAAAAAATCAAGAAAATTGTAACTTTGGTCAAGCTTGGGCTTGGTTACCACTTTTTTGATCGAAGTTACCATTTTCTTGATCGAACGATCAAGAAAGTGGTAACGTTTTTTGCCCCACTGATTTGCTTACCAGTTTCTTGAGGATTGGCTCAAGAAAATGGTAACTTCGATCAAGAAAATGGTAACTTACCATTTCTTGAGAAAATGGTAAGTTTGGTCAAGCTTGGGCTGCGTTACCACTTTCTTGAACCAAGTTACCATTTTCTTGATCGATCGATCGATCGATCAAGAAAGTGGTAACGTGTTTTGCTTAGTTGATTCCATTACCATTTTCTTGAGGTTTGGTTCAAGAAAATGGTAACTTCGATCAAGAATGTGGTAACTTACCATTTTTTGAGAAAAAAAATAAAAAAAATGGTAAGTTTGGTCAAGCTTGGGCTGAGTTACCGTATTCTTGAACCAAATTACTATTTTCTTGATCGATCGATCAAGAAAGTGGTAACGTGTTTTGCTTGGCTGATTTGGTTACTATTTTCTTGATTTTTGGTTCAAGAAAATAGTAACTTCGATCAAGAATGTAGTAACTTACCATTTCTTGAGGAAATGTTACCATTTTTTGAGAAACAAAATCAAGAAAATGGTAAGTTTGGTCAAGCTTGGGCTGGGTTACCACATTCTTGAACCAAATTACCATTTTCTTGATCGATCAATCAAGATCAAAAAAGTTTTGCTTGGCTGATTTGGTTTCTATTTTCTTGATGTTTGATTCAAGAAAATGGTAACTTCGATCAAGAATGTGGTAGCTTACCATTTCTTGAGAAAAAAAATCAGGAAAATTGTAACTTTGGTCAAGATTGACCTTGGTTACCACATACTTGAACTAAGTTACCATTTTCCTGATCGAACGATCAAGAAAGCGGTAACGTGTTTTGCTTGACTAATTTGGTTACCATTTTCTTCATGGTTGGTTCAAGAAAATGGTAACTTCGATAAAAAATGTGGTAATTTACCATTTCTTGAGAAAATGTTACCATTTCTTGAGAAAAAGGATCAAGAAAATGGTAAGTTTGGTCAAGATTGGGCATGGTTACCACATTCTTGAATCAAGTTACCATTTTCTTGGTCGAACGATCAAGAAAGTGGTAACGTTTTTTACCCCACTAATTTGGTTACCATTTTCTTGATGTTTGGTTCAAGAAAATTGTAATTTCGATTAAGAAAATGGTAACTTACCATTTCTTGAGGAAAAAAATCAAGAAAATGGTAAGTTTGGTCAATATGTAATTTTGTGATTGCATGTCTAAACCGAATTGGCACGGAAATTCTATAATGATTGCAGGCATACAATGCCTTCACAGTCTTGACCGTTTGATGAGATATATTTGATCTAACGGATGAGAAAAAAAACAAGGGCTGAATCGGTAGCCCATATTGAGAGAGAAAGAGGTAACCTCTGAACAAAAAAAAAAAAAAAAAAATCCTTCTGAGTCAGGGCAAACAAAAAATGCAACGGAGCCCAATCTTGACCAAAGTTACCAGATCTGCGTTTTTTGTTTGCCCTGACTCAGAAGGATTTTTTTTTTTTTGTTCAAAGGTTACCTCTTTCTCTCCCATTATGGGCTACCGATTCAGCCCTTGTTTTTTTTCTCATCCGTTAGATCAAATATATCTCATCCAACGGTCAAGACTGTGAAGGCATTTTATGCTTGCAGTCATTATAGAATTTCCGCTTGTAATCTGTCCTTGAAATCTCAACAGCCTGCACAGACTACAAATTTCAAATTGAATAACAAGGGTATATTATACAGATACATATCATCCATGTCACCAGAAATAAGTCCTAAAGTCAAAGATTATTTCTGAAGCTTACCTGCATTCCTTCCATGCCATTGATTCCTACTCCAATATCAGCCTCTTGAATCATGCCAACATCATTTGCCCCATCTCCAATTGCCAAGGTTGTCCTTCCTGTATGTTATTTTTTTTTTTTTTACCAAACGAGTAATCTGCAAAAATATAAGATTGATTTTAGGACACTAGTAGGTATTTTGAAATGAAAAGATGGAATCGGCTTGTTTTTCTTAATTACAGAAGTTGGTAAGACGATAAAATTCACTACAGAATATAAAAGAAGAAGAACTTATGTTTGCCTAACTTCTAAAATGAAGATTATATATAATAGACCTACCAAATCCTTCTGTTTTGGAGAGACCCTGCAGCATATAACAGAGGCACAATTAACAGCCAAAGGTAAGAACTGGTCCTTCACATCACTTCTCAGAGCAATTTCAAGGCCAGGGGTGCATCTTTACTGCCTTCTTCAAACTTGAATTTGTGAAAACTTTCGAGTTGGTTTAAATGTCTTCTTTCATCGCCTGGAAACTAGAATAAACAAAATATGTGATTACCAACTCAACTTCTATTGAAGTTGGATGTTTAAGAAAATTGAAACTTACTATAGTCTCCTTATAAGCTTATGTGCTTCTTTTCCTCAGTTTGTCATGCTGGTCAATAATTCTGAAAAACAGAGAAAAGAAAAGTGGTAAGCATGCATATACTTGCTAAAGTGGGAGACTTGACTATATTGTGCCCTAGAAGAATTTCATGCTCATATGTTGTCTGAACACCCATGCCCAAAATTTTTAATCATGGAATAGATTTAGTCTCTAGTTGTTAAAGTCAAAAGCGGCTGCCAAGTCCATGCAAAAAGTCTGAATTACTAATGACCTTCCCATTTCTTAGCAAAAACTCAGATGATGGGCCTTTGTTTTCTCTTCTCTACCTCTCTACTCCAATTTTTAGTCATGAATTTGACCAGTGCAGCTGATACCATATCTCCATCACAATTCATCAGAGAATGTTTTTGCAGTATTCTTGTAACAATCTCATAAGAATAAATTCAGTATCACATATAATCATTTACTTCAAAAGAAAATGTAAAATCTTGTAAAGAAACATGAGCTGACAAACATAAAGGGAGCATTAAGACAGGAGTTCTGCATTTCATGAAACCTAGAGGTGTGGAGGTCAATTGTTGAACTCTCAGAGATTAAAATAAATGAATTACCATGAATCTGTTCCTTATGCTCAGTTGCAGTTTGAAACAATCCCCCATTGAATATCTGAACATAGTTTGATGAGTTAATAGATGATGTTATACATAATGCTTCAAAATATGAATTAAAATTGAACCACGTATGCAATTCAAACAGGTCGATAACATGTCATGCTATCACAGAATAAAAGAAGAGGTCCAGTGGCATGTTTTTGTATCAAGCACAAAGGTACAACAACCATTTAAGCAATTATATGTAAGGTCCTATAGCATGTACTTTTCACTACTTGCAGTGATCTACAATACCCGAGTACAGGACCCAAAAGCATGTATCTAAGCATTGTAAAATACTACAATGCTTAGATGGGAAAGAAATCTTTAATGCAAATTTATTATTTAAGAAATAACCAATCAGAAATGGAGCCAATAAAGTAAGCCAGAAATTGTAATGCCCTACTAAGAATTGGTTGATTACAGGCACTGATCCAATCTACCATTTTCTTCTATTAAAACCTTGAACTAAAATATAAAATTGGTCTTTCAATAACAATAGAAAAAAGCATCAACATCAGCAGATTAGAGAAGAGCAAGCACATGGCCATAGGAAATTACGCAAATAATAGGAAAAATAAGATGCGGGATTAGCCTTGAACTCTACAACAAACAAACACAAAACTAAAACTTCAGACAATTTTTATCTCACTGATAACATTAGATTCAGAGAACATAACAGTACAGGTAACTATGTCAAGGCAGCATACAAAACTGTACCCATACATACCAACATGTATCCAGTTTAAGGATAGAAATAAAACATACCAACAGATCTTCCTCCTGGACCCTGTGCTGCTATATGCGAAAACCCAAATCGGGAAAAAAACCAATTACATTTTCTGGCATAGCAAGAAAAACCAATTCCTCTGAAATCCATACAAGTAAGAGAATTTAAATACACAAATTTGAGAAAGCCATTGCAAGGTAATTGACAAGATTCACAATCTCTCTATGAGGACGCAATTATACCTCTGTAATGATCCGGTAGCGACCATGACCTGATACCCGAGAGAGACCTCGAAGCCGCTAGAAAACTCAGATCGCCGGCGAAGGGGTTGGATCTGTTCTCCTTTGATTCTCCTTCATGATTGAATTTTAGGACTAAAGGAGGACACCCAAACGATCAGTGTGTCGAGAGGATGATGTCTTGGGTGGTCGGTGTCGCAACTCCGCCGGAGAAGGCAGATGGCCGTCACGAAGTTCAATCGGTTCGTCGATTTCGACATGGTAACTGGTAGGCGAATATTTGGGGCCGATTTTGCCAACGTTGCCGCCGGACGGCTGGGTTTTGATCAGAGAAAGGGTGTGGGAGAGAGAGGGTAAAGAAGCAGATGAGATCTGCGTTTTTTGTTTACCCTGACTCAGAAGGATTTCTTTTTCTTTTGTTCAGAGGTTACCTCTTTCTTTTTCATTATGAGCTACCGTTTCAGCCTTTGTTTTTTTTCTCATCCGTTAGATCAAATATATCTCATCCAACGGTCAAGACTGTGAAAACATTGTATGCCTGCAGTCATTATAGAATTTCCGAAAACTAAGATATCAAACTTCAACAAAATATTTTGCTACCTCACCAAAGATTAATCTATGAACAATCCAAAAGAGTTGTGGATATCTTTCAAACTCTACATATATACTCCAAGATCATAACCAACATAAAAGTAATCACCAATATTCAATATCAGATAATCCCAACAGTAGTTACAATGCTAAAACGGATCGATTAGGATCAACCCAAAAACCGGTTGTTCAATCTCCAGTGGAAGATCACAGAATTTTTTCGCTCCGAAATTAAACACACCTATATGATAGTGGGAATACGAGGGTAACTTATTCTTGAAGTAAACTGAATCCTCATTACAGTCTAGACCATCATGATTCATGAGGTGAGATTAGTATGGACCGATTCAAACCCAAAACCAATACCTAATTGCCAATTGATCCCCACCTCTTTCCATCTAGACAAGTCATCATCATAAAAATCATGATCCAACTTATAAACATGGAATGTCATTGTTTTTCTGAAAGAAGAGCCATGAATTTCCACTACCAGCAATACATATGTCTTTGTTTTAATTATATATGTATAATCCTTCTCTAGAGAGGATGTCTGTAAATTTTAAAATTTGCGGACGCCGACACAGTGCAGACATAGGGTAAACAATGTGTCGACACACTATTTATCCCATGTTAGCACTGTATCAGCATCCGCAAATTTTGAAATTTGCTGACATCCTCCCTAGAGAAAATCCCTATATATATATATATATATAGAGTCTGTTAATATACAGGTATTGACATCTAATTTTATTAACCAAAACCACCTAAAGCCCCATTCTTCCTTTGCGGGCCAACTACTACAAACTCATTCTTCATTTGCGAACACCACACCACCACTAGATCCCCACGCCATAAAAAGCCCATCTACCCCCCGCATTGTTTTGATGAAAATAGACATAACAAAAACATAGCATGCAGACACCTTCCAAAATACCAGCATCAACGCATCATCAAAAGAACGGAAACTGAAACTGTAAGTCTGCAACTCCAATAAACTGCAGTTTCAATTCACTTGCAGTTTCAGAGTGCACTTGCAGCTTTAAAAACTGCAGTTTCAGAAACTGAACTAAACAAAAAAAATTGAAGAACCTACTACTGATAAGGAAGGCACGAGGGTGGAGTTGGCTTCCCCAATAGCTTTCTAGGCGTTGTTATAGTGAGGAACTTGGCTTGTTCTTCGGCAACGTCGCGACAAGGCCGGGATTAGAGTCAACATCGGGGCTTCGATCGGGTCTGGAGGTTGCTAGGTGTTTCGACCTCACAGGGATAAAGAGGGAAGAGAGAAGAACTCAGGGGTGGTCCTCTCGTCGCCATCCATGGCCGGATGCACACACACGTTGTTGAGGAAAGTTACAACGAGGGAGAGCAAGAGAGAACACAAAGAGAGTGCTTGGGGAGAGAGAAAAAGAGTGATGAAAGAGAAGATAAATTTTAGAAATGAGGGAGAGAGAGACACATGAGAGAGTTATGGAAAAATTAAAAAATTAGCAACCATTGGATTGCTTGGATGGCTAAGATAAAAAGCTTGTACCAACTGGTACCAAGAAATTGATAACCAATCCACTCTCAAAGTAACCTGATTGTTAAATATTATAAATATGTGTATTACATGTTACAAACAATAAGTAAAGTGTAGTACAGAGTAATTATTTCATATATATATATGATGTGTATGATTTGGCTACAAGGTTAAAAAAGAGTGGGATCAACCCAAAGACCTGGTGCTTCAAGCCCCATTGGAAGATCCTGGACTTTTTTCACTCCTAACAACTTGTCTCTCAAATTAAACACACCGATGTGATGGTGGGAAGACGAGGGTAACTTATTGGTGAAGTAAATTGAATCCTCATCACATTGCAGACCATCATGGGGTGAGATTAGTATGGACCGATTCAAACCCAAAAACAATGCACGATTGCCAATCGATTCCACCTCTATCCATGTAGACCGGCCATCAACAAAGGAATCACCATCCAGCTTCCAGCTTATAAACATGGAATGCCTTTGTTTCACTAAAAGAAGATCCATGAATTATCACTACCAGCAACACATATGCCTCTGTTTTGATTAAGTAAGCTCTGCTATGCCTAAGATTTATTGGTTCACATACCACCAAGGCTCCAACTCAGATTTCCATCTTTTGAATGGGTAAGCAATTCGTGCAATCCTAAACTTGAATGCTATAATCGTGGAGCAAGGCATAGAAATGATTATGATAGTTGATAACATCAATGTACCACCCCTTAAGTTTTGTCCACTTATGATCTGTGGTCATGCAGAATGCAAGATTATTGTACTTAAATTTGTCCGGAGACCCACTTTGTCCAAAGAATGCGTACATAACCATGACTCCGATGTTGTTTTTGTTGCTGCAAGTTGGCCGCGAAGACAGAACAGCTTTGGCTCTCATCTTTTTCTGCAAATCTTTCACAGAGCTGATATCCCAAGTTTCTAATACATGAATAAGCTGATCAGGATTAGTTGGTATGAAAAGCGCATGAGGTTTAGCTGCTGGTACGTTGCAATTTATTGTGCAGCTATCAATAACATGGTATGCATAAGTAGTTTGGTGGAATGTAACGCTGAGTATATCTGGAAAAGTTGAGAGCGGCGGGAGTGGAAGTTGAATCCCGTATAAGAAGGGATTGAAAAGCACAAACTCAAGCTGTTTGTTCAAGTAAAGCAGCCAACCGTGAAACGATCCAAGGCAAATTCCATGCCCAAAAAAATTGTTCAAGTTGTAAACCTTATTATTTCCGAGACTATAAAAACAACGAAACCCGCCATGATCATCACCAATATCTTCTTTGTCCTGATCATCATCTTGATCATGAGGAAGAAGGAGCCATGGTGCATCTCGTAAGCAAGTAGGTTGTGACATTGATGATGATGATGATGATGATGAGGGAGAGATCATGTATTCCACCGCCTTATACCAATAAGGACAAACTGCTTTGAAGCGCAGTATGTCTATGGGGGACAATTTTGATAAGATTAGTGCACAAAGCTCGTCTGGAATTTCAGACCAGCTACTGTTTGCTTTTGATGATCTACAATTTTTCATTTCGGTTCTTCTGTCAGCCATTGATGTATGAAGATTTTGAAGAAGCTAGGTTGTGGTTGCAGTGGGTGAGCCCTTAATTTTCTCCTGAATATAAAGAAGTAGAAAACTTGAACAAGAAGTTTGGATCAATGAACTACGAAACCCTGTTTGATGAGAGTTTTGGGCTTCTTTCTAGCTAATTAATTTCGAGAACTTCACGTCACACGACTCACACCACATTTAATAAAATATCAAAAAATACAATTAAACCCTTCCTCGAAACAGATCAAGCAATGTCCACCAAATACAATCCGGCCTGTTTTAAGTGTACACCAAGCTTCTTTGTGTTTTTTTTTTCGATACCATGGTTCAAACCCTCAATTTTATAGGTGTTCTTTTAAGGATCATCTATAAAAAAAAAAATAATTTAGAATTTCATGATAATTATTTTATAGATTATTGGAAACTTGGTGTTTATACAACAAGATAGGGCTGGGAATGGGTCGAGTCGGGCCCATATCAGGCCAAACAACCGACCAACCAACCGAGTTTGGCCATTTTATACAATCAATAACCGATCCGACCATTGTGGGTTGGCAACCGATAAAGTCGATAAAATTCGGGTTAGTAATTAATGGTTTCAACCAACCTCTCTTTTTTTTTTTCCCCCTGCACATTCCTAAATTCCTAGTAAATTACCAAATACAATACAACAATACTCAATACAAACCTGCCTAAGAGAACCGAGAGATGAGAGACCAATACCAATACCAATACCAATAATAAATTACCAAATACCAATACAACGTACCTCACACCCACACCAATTACTCAGTACCAAATTCCCTACAGATCGGCAACAAAGAGAACTGAGAGATGAGAGACTAAGAGGGATGAGATAGACCAAAATCAAGAGAGAGTGATCAACGATTCCCCGCCGTGAGAACACTCATCATCTCTGATTCTCCTCAACAGCCCGTGCTTTCTCGACGAGTTCAGCTAACTCGGACTTGGATCGCCACTCGATCATCACGACGGCGTCTCTGATGATGAGAGCAAATAATGAGAGATGAGAGATGATAAAAGTAGATGATCGATGAGAACAGATGAGAGATGAGAGATGTTTGATGAAGTCGAGAGAGAGAAAAAAAGAGAGAGAGAGAGGTAGTCACAGAATGAATTATATTAGGGCTGGGATGAGAGAGAGAGAGGCATAGTGAATTAGCCTTAGGGCTGGGTTGCCTGATTGGGCTTCCTAAACACACATATGCAGCCCAAACACGCACACAACCCACCAAGCTTCCTAAAGTCGGTTGTCGGGTAACCGACTTTAGCTATTTTCACAACCACCAACCGATTCGACTATATCGAGTCGAGTTGGAACAACCGACCTGACCTTTGTGGGTTGGTTTTCGGTTTCATATCGGCCAGGAAAACGGGTTGGTAATGGGTCGGTTGTCGGTTAAAAACCGATCCATTCCCACCCCTACAACAAGGGATTGGTAAGTTCCTCTCAGAAGAAGAGGAAGGGACTCTGGCCTGCGTTTGAGTTTTCTATTAATTTAATTTTTTATTTTGACAAAACATCATTATATCTAATACTTAATTCTGTTAAGTAGCTGTTAATTAAGTTAGTGTTAAGTTAGTGTTAAATGGTGACATATGTCAAAATATAAGCTAAAGGACAGAGGGGAACAAACAAAATGGGGACAGAGGATCTCAGCTCCTAATATCCTCCACTAATTTAAATACTGTATTTATCACGAATATTATGACCTGTTTGGTTCAAGTTTTGGAGGTTTAGGAATGAGAAATTAATTTCATTCCCACATTTGCATTGGTAAGTACAGGGAAGAGAAATCAATTCATGGCTCAAGCGAATCTGATGCCCTTATTGGGGGAAAATGAAACCTTTGCTCTAGCTTGGGTTTTGTTTTCCCCCTCTTGGGAAACATTTATTGCATTTTTTTCACAAAACTAACCCTGTTAGTATTTCAAAATAAATAATAGATGAGGATATAATTGAAAAACTGACACTTTTCATATCTCATTCTTAGTTTACTTTCTCAAAATTACCAAACACAGAAAAAAGATTTCACATTTCTTTCCCTTGGAAAATGCAAAGAAATTAATTTCCTAAAAAATCAATTTGGTGAACCAAATGGACCCTTAGAATACATAATCACGAATAACAACCATGGTTGTCGGGACGACTTGGGTAATGGAAAGATTTCTTTCCGTCTCTTACGGTGCTTTTATATTGTCCTTAATTTAAGGTGTGTTCTTTTTTCTTTTTCTTTTTTGAGAAAACTTAGAGATGTGTTCAAGTGTAACAATTGAACTGTAATGGTGTGTTTAGATAGAGAAAAAAACTTGGAATTTAAACAAAACTCAGCATTTAAGAAATTACATGCTCTAATTTCCTTGTTTGGATCCATAATTATAGAATTTTGTAAATTTTATGTGGAAAAAAACTTAGGATTTGAAGGCTATAAATTCCACTTAAATTGGTGTCATTTTCAATATTCCAATTTTTATTATAAAAAAAAAGGTCGTGTTCACCCATCACCTTGCCAATTAATTACAATACCACCACCACTACTACCATGCCGCAGTTACCATCACCACCACCGTCACCACCACTGCCACCGCCACCGCCACCTTCGCCGCCACCATCACCACCACAACCATCGACACCACTTCCGCCGCCACCACCACCTCTGCCACCACTACGACCGCCACCGCCGCCACCGTCACCACCACCACCAACACCGCCAACACCACTACCACAGCCCGTTGCCACCACCACCGACACCACCACAGCCGCCACTACTGTCACCACTGTCACCACCACTGACACTGCCACCACCACCACAACTGACACCGCCACCAGTACCACCACACCTACACTGACACCGCCGCCGCCGCCTCCATCACCACCACCATCGCCGTTGCCGTCGCCACCACCACCGCCAATGGATCCGTTGCCGCCACCTCCAATACCCCAATTTTTGCCACCACCATTTCTCTCACCGCTCATGGGCCATCACCCCTACTACCATCATCAACTCACCAAAAGCATTATTTTTATTGTTACCACCATCACCATCACTCTTTTATAAAACTACTATAAATTTCATATTTAAATTCCATTATGATTACATTTATCCAAACAAGAGAATTTACAAATTCTAGAATTTTAAATCTCCGTCATTTGTGAATTCCTTAGTAGTTTCAAATTACTTCATCCAAACGCACCATAAAGGTTTTTGCGAAATTTACTAATTTAGAGAGATATCTCACTTATTATATTAATCTTGGTCAACCAATCTAAGACAATTAATTTAGAGAGATTTCTCAATAACTCAATTAATATATTCAATCGATCTTAATCAATCAATGCAAGAATTAATTGTATTTACATATACAATTCCTAACAGTAAGGCCCAAAAAAGTGAAAAAACGGAAGGTAATTTATAATAGCTTTACCATTTTTTTGATAATTAATATAATAATGGCTTACCATTGCACCTAACCAGTTACCATATTGATTTGTTTTTTGGTCAATTGTAATAATTACCACATTGATTAGAATTTCACACAGCTTTAGCTCCTATTTAAGGGCATGACAAGCAGCAAAACATTTCACACACCATCTCATTAGCAAAGGATCTGAAACAATAGCATATAACAACACCATGACCACACTGCCAAGCTTTCTCCTTCTCCTTCTCCTGTCTCTCTCTGTTGGCAGCTCAATGGCCTACTATAGTGTCACCATTTTCAATAACTTGGGTGACAACACCAACCTCAATGTCCATTGTCAACCGGGCACAGATTTGGGTGCACATGCAATCCCTTATTTAAACGACTTTAGCTGGATTGTCAACAATGTCGAGACTACTGTTTTAACTTGTGACATGAGTTGGGGTAGTGTAAATAAGCCTTACGTCATGTTTGATCCCAAAAGAGATGCATCGAGGTGTGCTGATAATTTGTGCTTTTGGCGTGCGAAGCAAGATGGCTTGTATCTCTACATCAAGGATCATAAGATGTTGGAGTTTCAGTTTAAATGGTAGCATTGAAAATTAAGCACGACATGCACATTGAACTTGGGCAGCTTTTGCTTAGTTAGGAGTGCCACATACGTACTGATCATTTTAAAATTTCTTCCTAAATAAAGTCTAGCAAATATCGATCCTTCATATATGTATGCCTTCTTAAAGCATATTAATTGTTACATGATATGAATGATTCAGTTGACAATGTCACATTTATAATGTCGTGATCCAGCAAATCTTTCCGCCAAAATATTTTGTATATATTCCTTCATTCTATTACGTAATTAATTAGAGTTGTGGCACATATATGATCAATCTGTTGGAGTTGTACTTCGACACAACCTGTTGTGGTCTCATAGTTGCCTAAGGGTTTTGTGGCCTAAGTAAAGATCAAGAGTTCAATTAGAATTATACCTTGAAGCCTATATGGATTTATGTGTTTTTGGTTTACTAAGGCTAAAGGGATTCCTATTACTTAGAGGACAATAAATTAGAGTCCTAGGCTAATATGGTTATCCTATGAGTTCAGTTATGGGTTAGACTCATAGGTTGCCACTCTATATAAAGTCGAGATCCCCTTGCACACAAACGATCACAATTTAGTTTACTCCCCATCAAGTAGTTTGTGCTAAAGGTCTGTAAGTGCAAGGAAGATTCTTGACTCTTAATGGTCAGCGATGGATGCAGCTGTGGTGCTGTGGTAAACTCAGGTATGTGTTTAATTTATATAAGTCACTAAAGTTAACATGTGGTATCAGAGCATGACTTGTATGATTAAAACCTAAAAGAAACATGTCTTGCTTAATTGTTTGCACACTATATTAAATGATTAGGATTAATCTAGAGAATATATATATATATATAAAGGATTAATTATATGCATAAGATCACTTGTTTATATATATGATTGATCGTGTGTAATCCATGATTGATGTTGATGTGAGAATTAAGTTTTCTTGCACTAACAGTAATTTCATCTGCTGCAAGTTTTCTATGATTTTATATTCAAGTGTTTGTTATATCATGTAAAATTTAATTAAAACTTCTCGTTGCTGTTTTGGGGTTTAGACACTATGGTTTCTCATGTCACAAGTAACAAACCCTAAAACCAAAAGGCTATAAAGTTGGATCAATTAAACTATTTGAATTTATTTTTCAACTATCTGTTTGTATGTATTAGATATATTTGATCTCAAGTCTTATTATCAAATATATATATATATATAAATATCTAAAGGTTGTGATCAATGTTTTAGGGGTTTTTGGACCAATTAAGCAAGCCTCTCGCGGCTTATTTGGTTTAAAAAGGCCCTAAACAAAGGTGTATTGATCAAATTGCATTATCAATACATGACAGGTGAAAGTAATTTTCTGTCCATAGATGATTATTACTTCATCATGGTCAGTATGATTATGGCTAGCATAGAAAATAACACTATATAGGCTATTAAAGGGTCTCCTTCTGTCCATAGATGTAGGAGGTTCTTTATAAAGCTAGTTTATGTAGTTTTATGATCTAGTGCTACAACATTGTTTACTCTCAGCCTATAGGTGTGAGTTAATTGTGTTTATAAGGCTTTTCTTGGAGATTAAGTTAATAATTAAATTAAATTTTCAGTTGTGAATTCCTCTGCTATCAATATTCCATTGAACCCTTGAATGATAGCAATTTTAAGAAGTGGAATCGAGATTTGGAAATTACTTTAGTTCTCTTAGATCATGACTTCGCTGTGGTCAAGGACTTTCATGTTTTTCCATTATGGATTCCAAGTTTTGTTTTGTGCGCGGCTGAACTATTAGGTATCTATGAATTATATATGGAGTCTTGGTTTAATTGATATATGAATTTATACATATCAGTTTCTGATTTGGACAAATATATACCTATGTCCGTACGTATGTCTCTCGGTTTCCTTCAGATTACATCTATTAGTTTTGTTTCCATGGTAATAAGTTTGGATACTCTCACATATATTATTCAAAGTTATATATGTAATTATATAATAAAATCCCATGATCAAGCATTGTCGGCAAGTGCAGTTATATTGCACCAAAAGAAATATACATGTATATAAATGTTTATTATTATCGAAATTTATACAGATCCCATGATTGTATCGGCATATGTATCCCTTGGCTTTGAATGTATAGATATTTACATGGTTATCAATTAAACTGCATGCATATTCACGAAATCAGACCATTAATTGTATGCACTCATGATATATATATATATATAAATATATAAATATATATATATCGAACATATCTATTCATTTGATTGATCTTGCTGTCTTATATATATGTATATATGCTTAAAGTCATGCATATGTGCTATATACATATATATTTAAAGATGTAATGCATTTTATTTTATTTTTTTATGATGGAAGATCTGAATTTGATTTGATGCATTTATTGAATTAGTATATATATCAAATTTGTACACTAGAATAGAAAATTAATTAGAGCTTAATTTGTGGGAAATTGCTTAATGTAATATGTATATTGCTTGGTATATGAATGTGTTTAGCCTTAACTGATTCAATACGTGCATGACAATGACATATACATAATTAAAGCACTTATCTCTTATGTGCATTCACTATGATTCAATTTGTAGATGGCTTATATTCATATGAGGAAGTATCACTTTATGCTAATGTATTTGATCAAGATCGATCGTTTATATGTGTAGAAAGTTTTATATGCACCTTAAGATTCATGTTATGTACATATTACATATATGGCCGTACACCATAATTTATAGATTTATGATATATTGATTTTGATACAGACTTGTACAATGAATTAAAGTTTTAGAAAATCATCAGTTTAATTTTTATTGTTGCTATATCTAATGTCTTAAGGGCAGAGAATCTTAAGTTTTATATTGCTTATTATTAATATATATATAAAGGGGGTTAAATGTATTTGTTAATTTTATGTATTTAACTAGAAAGTGGGTTAAATGTATTTATTAATTTTACGGATCATTATTGTTTGTTAGTCACCAAGGGGGCCGAACTAGAAATTTTCATGATTATCAAATTAAGTGATAATTAAGTAATTACTCAAGTTAATAGAACGCCGCCTTATGCATAGCAAATTAGCAATAGAAAAAGAGTAGCCAAACGCAGCCTTAAAACTCTCAGAAACTCCCGCAGACTTGTAACTTGAGTTTCAGAGTCAGAGTTAGGTGACTTGGAGGCTCCTCTGCGCCGAGTTGTGTGACTGTCCACCTCTCTTTGTTTATTTGCTATGGCGGACGAGGAACCTGTTGATCAGAAGAAGTACCTCGAATCTACTATTTGCCAACCAAAGTAATTACTCAAGTTTTACGGATGCATATAAATAGACTTAAACCTTGTAAGTTTTAAAGGTTCGAATAACATAGAGTCATTTTGTGGAGACATATTTTAAGTCTTAATTTACTGGTTTTTATAACTATAGGAATACATTCAGTACATGGCTACCATATGTATTATTTTTTATGAGCATATTATTGATTGTTAAATACTGAACATTTTTTGTTTAGGGGAATTGATGTTGTGCTGTTTTGATCAATCCTTATAAACCACAATAACTGTTTTTGTGCTAATTACTTTTGCATCAAGGAATAGCAAATGTTTATGTGAAATTAATATAATTTGGTAGTTTGTTCACTGTTAGCACATTAACAATCTTATTGTAGCGTGATGAAGGCTCTCCAATCATTTATGTGATTATCATATATGGACTGTTTGTTCTTGTTTTTTTGTTTTTATCGTAGAAATTGGGGGAAGATATGTTCATTAAATTTCTACTTTATTAGTGGCTTTGTGAGACCTTTCATCAGTGCGTGGGAGCTAAAAGTTTTGTAAACTTAAGGGTTAATGCTCACTTATATATGATTATGAATATAAAGGGGTAACTTGTATGTATCTTATTTAGATTGGTTTTGCATGTCCAAATATAACAAAACCCTTCTGGCTTGGCCTATAAAATTACCAATAAGGAAAATAAATCATCACCTGAAAGATACTTGGGTATCTAAGTATATACTAATCTATGATATATCATATATTGTTTGCTTCCTATTAAATATTATTATGGATGATTAATTTCGTTAGACGAAACATTGTTCTAGTTGAAGCACTAGCATTAAATGGCTTATAATTGACATGTGATAATATACATGAATTGGGTGATTCTTGATTTGGCTTATGTGAATTACTTGGATAGAACATTGTTTAATTATATTATTCGCTTTTGAAGTTCTTGATCTATATATCATGGCTTAAAGTTTAAATGATGTTTTAAAGGTATTCTCTTAAGTTTACATCCTATTGTCCGAGCGAATATACATTACATATTTAAGATATATTATTTCTCTTTTAACACATATAGCAAATCGATTGTTTAATCAGTCTGTACACATAAATAATGATTACAGTTTCATTCAAAATGGAGTAGATCTATATTTTCAAGTGATCTATATTTATTATCTGATTGGTACATTCAAGTATATATGTATCGTTTGAATTTCATTATTGGTATATTATCCAAAGATTGAGAAGGAAATTCATACATGAGCTATTTTGCCTTACAGGTTGTTTTTAATGTACACTACTGTGATGGGTGTTTTGGTTTTCTCATTTACTGACATGGGTATTGCTTGAAATTACTTACGGCACAAAAGGCATATAGCATTCGATTACATATGTGTTGCATATTTATGATATATTATTCATCCATGGTCAGTAATTATTGTGAGCCACTAATTTTATTCATGTTATTTGGTCATACATTATATTCTAGAGTAACCACCCATCATCTAGGATAATGAAAGAAAAATAAGGAATCATCACTCAAGAAATATGTATGATATTCTTTGAATCATCATCCGGTCAAAAGGAATTTTGGGGACTAATAAGGATAATTGAAGTTATTCTCGCATATTGTTTGGTTTGCTTATATTCATATTCAGTCATGAACTCTTCTGCTATAAATAATTATGTTTTCATTGAGATAAGATTTTTATTTGTTTTTTTTTTGGTACTTTGTTTTTCTTGTACCTATAAGAAATTTTGGAATACAATATCCATTAAAGAGATTTCTAGATGCATTGATGTTATAAAGGTATATATTTTTGTTAGGACAGGTACGTTAAGGCTTATGTTATTGCATATTGCTTGTTTAATCATCAAAACCATTATTCTTTAAGAGTTCTTAAAGTAATGCATGAAGTGAATTTTATTATTTGTGAAAGGGTCCCTAGACTTGATAGCCGACCCATTGAATAAAGTTGTCCCTAATTCCGTTTTTTCATAAGCATGTCACCAACATGGGGGTACTATCCAGTTTTCAAGATGCTCTAATTTAGTGGGAGCTTTTTAGCTTTTAATTTGCTAATATTTTGATTAAGTTATTTGCATGTCTTTGTTTAAGTTGGTGATTCATGGATATGTCTTAAAGTTAAGGAGACACTTATGAATAAAAGTTGATGTTCAGCTAAAGAAAGCATGCTATGGTTTGTTTTAAATATCTTTGTTTTTGTTGAATAAAATTCATTAAAGTTTAATGTACTGTTTCATTAAGTACATAAAGGCAGATTTATTGAAATCTGATAAAGGAGGATCTAGTGGAATGATAATATCTTAAGCATTTCCATATGCATTCAAGTAACACATCAGGAAGATACATTAATCATTCTATTTCCATTGTCTTGTTGGCGTCTCATGTGGATATGAGTTCTTGCATATGTAGTTTCTAAAGCCGGATAATGTATTAGTCCAAAAGTTTTTGAAGCTCTATGTAAGAGGTCTTATTTGACAAGAGGCATGCTAGGAATTTGATTCAGTTGAATTCTGTGCGCACTAAAGGATCAATGCTGAAGCTACAATGGTACCTATTCGACCAAGTGGGAGAATGTTGGAGTTGTACTTCGACACAACCTGTTGTGGTCTCATAGTTGCCTAAGGGTTTTGTGGCCTAAGTAAAGATCAAGAGTTCAATTAGAATTATACCTTGAAGCCTATATGGATTTATGTGTTTTTGGTTTACTAAGGCTAAAGGGATTCCTATTACTTAGAGGACAATAAATTAGAGTCCTAGGCTAATATGGTTATCCTATGAGTTCAGTTATGGGTTAGACTCATAGGTTGCCACTCTATATAAAGTCGAGATCCCCTTGCACACAAACGATCACAATTTAGTTTACTCCCCATCAAGTAGTTTGTGCTAAAGGTCTGTAAGTGCAAGGAAGATTCTTGACTCTTAATGGTCAGCGATGGATGCAGCTGTGGTGCCGTGGTAAACTCAGGTATGTGTTTAATTTATATAAGTCACTAAAGTTAACACAATCACCATAGAAATTTGAAAAAGAAAACAAAGGATATTCAAGAAAAATAAGTTACATCACACAACTTAAAACATTTTCTTTAATGTGATTTCAGAGGCGATCTCTTTCCCATAAACAAGTCAAACTAGAAACCCTATTATAGTGGAAAAAAAAAATTTGCTTTTATCATCCATGGTCTACCTTTATAGATATCAAAATATTGAAAAGGTATTCACCAGGGCCGGGAGGGTTTAAATTTCAAAATTTTCGGCGAAATTTTCGACAATTTTTACAGGTGTCGAAATCGAAACCTGTATTTGTTAAATTTTCGGGATAATTTCGACGCTGTGAACTGGTTTTGGATTTCTGGATTTTTAGAGAGGAGGCTGGGTTTTTGGAGAGGAGGCTGGGTTTTGGGAGAAAAATGGGGCAGCGGCAGGGGCGAGATCGAGGGAGAAAGAGGAGGGGCGGCGGCAGGGGGAGATCGACAGAGAAAGAGGGGGCGGCAGGGGGAGAAAGATCCGGCAGGGGGCGCGACGGCAGGGGGCGGCAGGGGGGAGAAAGAGGCCGGCGGGGGGGGGGCGACAAGGGTGGCGAAGGCAGGGGGCGACAAGGGTGGCGACGGCAGGGGGAGTCTCGGGGAGAGAGATGGTGGATTGGTGATGGATTGGAGAGAGAGAGAGAGAGAGAGAGAGAGAGGATGAAGAGAGATGAAGAAAGGAGAAGAAATGACTCAAGGAGACAGTGGAGGCGTGGAGGCGTGGAGCTGGAGACTCGGGGGTAAAGAAAGCAGAGGGAAGCTGGGAAGGAAAGAAAGAAAAAGAAGAAAAAAAAAAAAAGAAAGGAAAAAAAAGAAAAGAAAAAAAAAAGTAAAAAAGAGAAAAAAATTAAAAGATTTAGGGTTGATTGGGATTTGGGGCCTTTGGTCAATTGTAAAGAAAAAAAATAGTTTGAGTTTTCGTTTGGCCATTTTGGAGTTTTGTTTAGTTGTTTTTAAATCCTAAATTAGTAAACTATAATATATTTTTATATAAAAAATAATTTAAAATACTCTAAAGGGCTAAACCCTAATATCATATACCATATGTCCATATCCTAGTTTGAGGTTTTTGGGCAATTGAAAAAAAAAATGATTTAGGGTTTCGTTTAATTATTTTTACACCCTAAACCAATAAACTCTAATACATTCTTATATAAAAAATAATTAAAAATATCCTAAAGGGCCTAAACCCTAATATCCTATATGATATCTTAAGCAATATAGAGTATAGATTATAAAGTATATAGGATTTAGTGTATATATTATAGAGTATAAAGAATATATTAATTTTATTTATTTATTATACTAATTTTATTTCACAGTATTTACCTTCAGCGCGCATTATATTCATCTTATATCACATGAAACTTACTATATAATTTGGTTTCTTCAATGTTTTTTATCAATGTAGTAGATAATATGTTAAATAAACATATAGTAAAGTTTCATTCAAAATTTCTGTATTTTGGTAGTAATTTCCATCATTTCCATCTAATTTCTGTCAAAATTTCCTCGAAACCCGAAATTTTATTCCTTGGGGCCGGCCTTGAGTTTTTGGGGGCCCGAGGAGAAATTTAAATGAGATCCTTGTATAAATACATATAATTTTACAATAAAATATTATTGAAAAATCATAATAGTTTAAAAAATTACTTAAAAGGTATCCCTCAAGCTAAAAAAGGTCAAATATAATTTTTTTTTTTTTTTTACTTTCAATTTATAAACAAATTCCTCATGTTATAAGAACAATAATATATTCATATTAACAAAAGTTCATGTTAATTAGAATCTAAAGGAAATTATAGAAGTTACGAAAAAAAATTAATTAGTATATATAAATTTACATTGATTTTATTACAACTCATATTCATGTTATCATATTATAAAAAATTGAAATATATTTATGGTTAAGTTAATCAAGATATAAACAAAAACAAAAACTAATGTGTAATTGGCTGTCAAATGACTAAATTTATATTTTGTGAGGCCCATACTTCTAAATTGGCCTGAGTTTTATTAGGGCCCAACCCACCACATATTCAAAAGTGCAAAAAAAACAAGTTAAAAAGTCAGAAACCTTTCAAAGATTCAAATTGGTTCTCCTTTACGACAATCATACAAACTAAACTCAATTTCATTATACGTAACTATTTCGTACATATATATATGTATATACACTGTGGCTAAAATTTGTCTGGGCCCCAACGGTCGCACTCCCTAGCCCATGCTCAGGGCCGGCCCTGGTATTCACTCGACCAGGTAAATGATCCTTTTCGTCTTTGTAGCTGTATCGTCTTTGTAGCTGTGTGTCCACTTTTTCACTTTTGCTCCTATAATTTTAATTTTGACAATTATATCTTTATAGTTTACTAATGTATGCAATTGAAGGATAAAATCAAATTCCATCAAATGAATATACAATACGGTTGCATGGGGCATGCCTATAGGGGTAATTTTGTCTTTCCCTTTTCCTCATATAACCCCAACCACCCACGTGTCACCCACATGATCGGTTTGTCGACTAATATGGTAGAACATTGAGTTTATCCTTCAATTGTAAGCATTAACAAACAACAAAGGTATAATTGTCGAAATTGAAATCATATAGATGGTAATAAAAATGAGACAAACTACAAGACATGCATGGAGAACGAAGACATTGTCAAATAGACCTATAGATAACAAAATGATGCAAATAAAATCCTAGTATTGGCACACTAATAATTAATATAATAGTAATAATATATATATGTATAATAACAACAATATACATATATTGATACTTGGAGATTTGTCAAGCAATTGACCATTATTCAATGTGAACTTGGTGGTCTTGATAGAAACATATATTGGAGTAGCAATCAGCTGTCAATAACACAACTTAACAATCTAGTATTCTTCATGCATGATCAATCTCTGCTGTGCTACTGATAGCAGAAACCATGAAAATTAAATATATTAAAAAATTAAATAACTGCTGTGCTACTGATGGTAATTTTAATTTTATGAAAAATTAAATATATTAAAATTTTTAATCAAATAACTATATGAAAAATATATTAAAATTTTTAATCAAATAACTAATTTTCATAGAAATAATTATTTTATAAACTAAAAATTTAAATTAAACAAAAAAAATAAAGAATTTAAAAACATCAATTACAAAATAAAAGAAATCACATAAAATCAATTAAACCCAAGGAATAAAATTTCGGGTTTCGAGGAAATTTCAAATATTTTTAAATTTCGACAGAAATTAGATGGAAATTGCTATCAAAATACGAAAATTTTGAATGAAACTTTACCATATGTTTATTTAACATATTATCTACTAAATTGATAAAAAACATTGAAGAAATCAAATTATATAGTAGGTTTCATGTGATATAAGGTGAATATAATGCGCGCTGGAGCAAATACTGTTAAATAAAATTAGTATAATGAATAAACAAAATTAGTATATTCTTTATACTATATAATTTAATTATACATTAAAATCTAAACCCTAATACTCTATATATCCTATATACCATAATACTCTTTATACTCTATAATCTATACATTAAACCCTATATACCCTATATTTTTTAGGATATTAGGTTTTAAACCCTTTAGGATACTTTTAATTATTTTTTTATATAGAAATGTATTAAAGTTTAAGGTTTAAAATAACTAAAAGAAATCTCAAACCTTTTTTTCTTCTTTCCAATTGCCCAAAGGCCCCAAACCCCCCCTCATTTTTTTTCTTTCCTTACTTTTTTTTCCCCGTGCCTCTCTCTTCAGTCTTTTTATTTTATTTTTTATCTTTCCTTCCTTTTTTCCCGTGTCTCTTATTTAGCCAAGCTTTGTCTTCACTAAGTGTAACAACCCAAATTTTGGTTTATGATAATTTTGTTACTTAAATTTTTCAAATTTTTTTTAAGGTTTGTTTAAAAGAATTAGAAATTTCTTTAAATTTATTTTAACTAACTTAGACCTTTGGTTGTAGTTATAGAGCTTAGTTGTGTGGAAATGAATTTTAGAAAATGAAAATTTAAGAATTTGACGATTATTATTTTTTTCAGAATTAAATTATAAGAGTAGGATTTTTCATAATTGTTTTGAAAGCAATTTGACTATTTTGAGGTTATAGGAAATTAGTACTCATCAATAAGAGTCCGTAGAATTTTTTGGTGAATTATTTGGATTCTTGAGCTATTTTTGGTGAATTTCTGAAGTTGGAGAAAATAGAAAATATGAAAATTTCGATAATTTCGATAAATTTCGGTAAATTTCGATAAATTTCAAAAATTTCGGCGAAATCTTCCCAAAAAATTATTAAATATATGTTTCGATTTCTACACCCTAAAAAAATGAAATTTAATTCCTAGGTTATAGTTAACTCCAGTTGAGGCTGGTCTTATCCATAAACTTAAGGAAGGAAGAGTCTGAATCGCGCGCCAATGTTTTCGAAAACAAGGAGAACTTGATAGTCCAATGTTATCCATTCCATACCTTTTTGTAAGGGCTAGATAGGACATTGTGAGGACAAAAATAGCCCTAAAATATGGATCATGTGCCTCGCACATGAGTATTTTAGACAAAAAATGTAACAGAAGTTAAAAAAGGATTAAAGTGATATATACTTGTGCAATAGTTCATAGTACATGAATTAAAGTGATAATCAGGGTATCATTCATAGATTATTGATATTATTAACTCACCTCAGCTGTTATAAGAATAACCAACAAAGACACTAATAGAATTAGAGCATTTCTCATAAAAGGACTCATTTTAAATGGGATACGGGAAATGACTAAGTTTTTTTTTTTTTGGACAAAGGGACAAAGAGCATGAGGAGACATATCTCTGTTTAATTTATAGTGCACAATTGAGGGTGCTGTGTTTCTACAATTTATTGAGTGTATATAAATATGGAATGAGTAAATTAATCATTTCCCTATTCTTCCAAGGAATTAACCCAACAATTTATAAAATAAAAAAAATTAATAAATAAAGAAAAAATAAATCATTTCAAATGAATTGATGTCTAGTATATAAGCTGGAAAATAAAAGTTGGGAAAAAAAATAAATCCTTGCAAATGAATTGATGCCAAGAAAAAAATAAATTATTTAACTCCGATCACATAGTCTGGTTTATACATGCTAAATCACATTCATATAATTACATGAAATGAGATAAACATTGGACTTTATTCTAGCTAGCAGCCTAGCATTATTATTTAAAAATTCAGAACCACATGAATAACATTAAGATAATGGTAAAACCACAAGGATGAAGCCCACAATTTGGCCTTTAATTTTTCACCCAATCTTTCTTCTTTTCAAATTCACCAAGCTTATTGCGATACAAGTATATTCCAGTCTCTCTTGCAGTCCACTTGCAATGAGCTCCACCACACTCGTCAATGAAAGAACCATCGTTAATAAATGCATCAAAATGAACATGGTAATTCGAGTACCACATGTCACAGTAGAAAAGTGTGGTGTAGGTCAAGCCAAACCCAAATTCCCAATACTCATTGGGAGGAAGACTGCGACGGCCAAGATCATCATCTCCAGATCGGCATCGGTAGTCAAGTTGTGTGTTGTTGAGATTGTTGGTAATGCCCACATAGTGCTTTTTCCAAGGTGGGAAATCTAGGGATCTAATTGGGCCAAAGGCTAAGGCAAGGAAGAGCACAACATAGTAAAACTGCCATATTGCTTTTGCCTTCATTTTGGTAACATGCACTACTCAATAGTTTGGCTCAGTATGCCTGTTCTAGCTGATTGTGTGTGCTTTTATAGTAAAAGAATGCCATTTGGTTCATGTTTGGTTGTTTAATTAATTAATTCGTTTCCTCTTCGATCAACTCATAATAATGTCTGAATATTTTAGAGGAATTTATTAGGGTATAGTTAAAAGATAATGATCGAGCTTACCTTTTAATATATGTACTAGATACATGTATAGCTAGTGAGCTAAATTTAGGAAAAAGATTGTCATATACATGCATGTTCCTAATATAAGAATCTAAAATTGGAGGGTGATGTATTCGGAGTTGTTGTTATCATATATATGGTAATTTTCTCTGGTCATATAGCAACATATTAAATGTGCTTCAGGCAAGAAAAGTTATAAATACATAATATGGCTGATTTAAAGTGATGACCTGTTTAACACGAGAGATATTATGAAAAAATTGATGTATTATGAAAAAGTTAATAAAAAGTTTCAATATTATAAATAAGTCAATACAAAATTTCATATCTCATATTAGTCAATAGTATATTTTGAGAAATTATACTTTAGTTAATGTCCTAGCTCATTTTAGTCACTAAGCCCAATTTACTTAAGGATGTCATGTATTTTGGTGCATTAGAAAATACTAATTTGCTCATCCATTTTTTACATTACTTATAGGCGTAAAATTATGACATTACTCTTAATGTAGTTTAGGGTATAAAAATAGAGTGCATGGTATATAAATGAGGTTTAGAGTTTAGAATTTGAGTTTCGAAGCCTATAGCTTGAAGTTAAACCCTAAATCATTTTGCTGCGTAGCAGTCAAATACAAATCTAAATATGAATAGTAATGCATGTTTATTAATTTATTGTAATTCATATTTTTTCATTTTGCTCAATAATGACTAAAATAAAATTATGAAAAAGTGCATTAATTAAAATGTAATTGTGAAAAATTTTATTGACTTCTTTATAATTAGTCCAATAAAATTTGTCCTATCATTTGCCTCATCTATCGGTGATGCACTACAAATAAAGATTAATAAAACATGATGTGTATTGTCCTAGAATCTTTAACAACCATACAATAAAAATAAAAAATAAAAAGTAGAAAAGGACCCCTAAATTATTTACCCTAAAAAAAAAAAAAAAAAAAAAAAAAAAAAAAGCAGAAAGAGTCCGAACCAAAGTAGGAGTAAAACTAAAAAAAAAAAAAGCTATTAAAAACCAGACCAAAAAAAAAAAACTGATATGGAATGTAAAAAGTCCGACCTGCCGGATTCGAACCAGCGACCTAAGGATGGCTATTGGAATAACCCGACTACAGTCCTCCGCTCTACCAACTGAGCTAAGGTCGGTTTGTTAAGAAGTGGGCCAGTTATTACTATATTACAAAAGTATTTCCACCGTTCGCAATTTAGATGCTTGGTTTTTTGGGCTTGGTCCATTGTGTACTCTCTTATTTCCCTCTTTTGTGGGCCTTATAGTCCTATGGACTTTGGTTGTAGCTGCTTGGATTTCTACCCAGCTACTCCTTTTTTGTTAATAAAAACTTCATTTATCCAGCAAACAAAATGGAAGTTCTTCTTTGACCCTCAAAACACCTTACGATTATTAATATTTTTCTTTTTGAGATGATTTATAATTTTATACCACTGAATTAGCAGGGTCCTTCTCTTAGTTAGATAACACAAAAACAATTATATTGAATGCTATATGCTTCAGATGAAAATAGTTTTAGCACCTGATCGATTTGCTGTCCCAATTGCATTTCACAGTCATTGCACTATGTTTTTATCTATAATTTTCTTTCCTTTTACTAGTGCCACATCTTGTGCTGGTACCAGTTCCAATATTAATTGTATGCCTTGTTGTTTTTCTTATATAAGCAGCTCTTTAGAAGTTGAAGCAGCGCCTAGAGCAGTTCTTCTCACAAGCTGATGGAAGCTGCTTCTGATTCTATTTTGTCAAGACACAAAGTGCCCCAATTGCATTTGACACTCATTGCACCAGAAAACAAAGACATATACAGAAATATGGAAATTAACAATGTATTTTGTGGTGAACATTTTTGTTTGATTATATACAATTAAGCTGGCTTTTATTAACTTCACCCTTAGTGTTTTGCCACCTGATATGGCTTGTACCATTAGTTTTCTTTAATTTTACTAGTGCCACATCCAATGCAGGTAACATTTGCTTTTGCTAGCTTTAATTGGATTTATGTAAAAAGTAATCTAAAAGAATGTTTCCTTAAAATAGGCAAAGTGTAACTGTAGTGCAACCAAATAGTGACACGTGTAACCTTTTAATGAATGGGAATTAACAGCTAACATCTTATGAATTCCCAACTTGGCAGATTATTGGTGCTAGCTGATGGTATTGGCACAATATTCATCCTTAAGGCATTGTATTGTGCTTTTTAATTGAACTTTTTAAAAATTGTAACATGCTCTGGTTCAATTAATGTCCCTAGCAAATAGTCCTTTCAATATTAGTGAAGGGTGATATATTGGTATCTAATCTTGTGTTGCAAATGTACATGCACTTTAATTAAGCCTGATCCTTTTCATTCTCAATGTGTCATGTAAATTGTAACTTATGCAGGGTCATGCCCAATATTAAAGGCCAAGATCCTCAAACTATTTTGTTATAGCTATTGTGTGTGACCGTAACAGCACGTGATATAATAACGTAGTATTATCAATTCACTTAAATTATAACACGTGTACAATCAATAATTTCTAAAACCCTAAACTTTAAAAAATACCGTTAAAATAATACTCGTGTTATAATTTAAGAGGATTGGTAACACCATATCATCATGTCATATGATGCTACAGTCACGTACAATAATTTTTCGCAAAATAGTTGTTTTTCAACTCAATTTATGAAAATTCTAAACGCTGAACATTCAAATTGAATTAATTTGTGGTACACAGCCTGTGAAAGCACAAATAGTTGGGATCAACCTTTGTACATGCTTCCAAGTTCCAATGATTGGTAAATTGGGAAATTTATTTAATTTTAACATTAAAAAAATATAGAAAATAAGGAAGGAGTGTAGTCGGATAAAATTGCCTCCCAAAAATAATAATCATAAGTTGGAATGTAAAAAATCCGACCTGCCGGATTCGAACCAGCGACCTAAGGATAGCCACAGGAATAACCCAACTACAGTCCTCCGCTCTACCAACTGAGCTAAGGTCGGATTGTTAAGAATTGGACGAAACAAAGATATATAAACGTACCCTTTTTTTTTTTACTTTTGTCATTTGTAGTGTAATTTACATATATTTGAGAAGCAGAGGAGAAAATCATTTTTAGGGGATTCCAACTACGAAACAATGCGTATTCTCAAACTTGATTGAATTTTTTAAAATTTTTATTTTTACTTGGTGTGAGCTTTTTTTCTTTTCTGTAAACTAAGGTCAAACAATTACTAAATATTTGGGCACCCAAGCTCAGATGATTGGTAAATGGAGTTGTAGCATGTGGACTATACAATCATTCAACAGACAATATGTGGAGTTTACAATCACACGGCTTTAGAGAAGCTCGAGGGGGGCAACTCATATGAGTTGTGATAGTATATTTTTATTTTCTATCAAACCATTAGATAAAATTTGCTATTGTTTTGTTCTTGAACATTTAGATCATTTCTCAGTTTAGGTGTGCCATCTTTACATAAAGGCCATATTAGATATTTTATCGAGTCTACCAAAGATTCATGAATTTTTATTTATATTTCTTTTTTTTTTTTAAGTTGTCATATATTTTTTATTAAGAATTTGAATGTTCTGTGCCCAAACAAAAAAGAATTCCAAAGTTATATTTTTTTCTTTTTCTGGTAAACAATTTGAAAGTTATTTCAAAGAAAAGAGACATTGAAGAACAGGATTCTTTTTTCTTTTTTTGGCCAACAGAACAAGATTCATGAATTGGAATATTTTCATGTTCGTACACAATACGAGTTCCAAAAGAGTTTAGTGGGTATTATGGGAGACATGGTAGAATATATAAATTTCATGTCTGGTTTTCCTTTAGTGCTGGTCCCTCTGGACTTCGATCCTCTTTGGTTTTCCTGGTCATACTTTGAAGGATGTCACATGCATAACTCTACCTTCCAAGAATATTACAATTTGAACGAATGTATAATTAAGCAAACTTCAAGGTGAGTGCCTCAAAAGGTAATGTAGAAACAGGAAGTAAGCAAGTACTCTCAAGACCTGTTTAGATTTCATCCTTCTCAGGGTAGTCACCAACCTGAAATTGACAAAATTTATGGCTTTCTTCAAATTCATAAAGAACCATGCAGAAAAATGCACAAAGGCCAATGAGAAGAGAAACCCTTTCGATTCATTAGCAGGGTCCTTCTCTTAGTTAGGTCACTCAAAAGCAGTTTCCCTCAACATAATAGGCTTCAGAATCTCAGATGGCAACGGTCTTTGCACCAGAATGGTGTATAACCATTTGTTCAGATACAGGGTGCCCCAATTGCATGTAACACATTGCACCAGTAAGCATACAGAAATATGGAAACAATATCTTGTGGTGAACTTTTCGGTTGATTACATACATGCTGGCTTTCATTAACTTTATTATCAGCTATGATTTATACCACTTTCAAATTTGAATATCTCTTGACACAAAAATTGACCAAGCCAGTCAATAAATTTGTCACCATTCGTGTGCTCATGAAACATAAGGTTGAACCAATACAAGTAACAGTAGACAGAACCAATTAGGGCAAGCGATTGTGCGTAATTGGTCAAACGATGTATCTGTTTTGTATTTTCGATAGGCAATCTAAAGTACTGATAACAACATAAAGGTTGTTCTATTTTTAGCAGAAAATGTTATTAGTACAAAGATTCTTTATAAAGTTGAGATGACATGTCATGTGTGTTACACTAATCCCACGCACTGCCCATGTATTTGGCAGCATGTAGTTCCCCGCCTATGGCATTTCATTAATTTATGTGGCATTGCCAGACAAGTTTGTAAGATAACTTTAAAACTCTTCTAGGGCCTCTTGCTCTAGGATCACTCTTTAAATTAAGGCAAGCCTTGTCATCATAGTTAAATATACATCATACATAACTTTTATCACAAGCACAAAAAGACATTATGAACTTTTTAAGTTTTGGACTTGACCAACTCATCATTGGTGGAATTCCTAAGCTGAGTCCACACTTTCACCTCTAGCATCACGTTCTAAGTCTTCTTCTTTGTGATAAGTCATCAAAATTTTATTGAAGAACAATCACATCTCCTAGGTTAAATTGTCAAACCATTATAGACATGAGAAAGATTCATATAATGAATTTGCCTTAATCATTGACTGACATATATCGTGAAGAATTTACCTTAATCATTGACGTATTTCTTAAAGATTTACCATAATCATTGACATATTTCGTGATTAATCATTAACATATTTCATACTTCTGAAACAGTTCCTCTCCTACAAAAATAGAACTCTCTCCTAAAAGAAATTACTAGATATATCACTTAGTTTTCCAATGTCAACATGCACTGAAAGATCTTGATATCGTTAATATGCTGATGCCACATTGAATGATGGTCCATACCAAGATGGATAGTAGGTTAATTGCCAGCATACCAAGGGCTCAAAGGTGAGCCCCAAACTATTCTTTTGTTCATGAAGTGGCTAAATGCCACTCATGGTGGCAACCTTAGAGCTAACAGGTCGTATTAAAATTTTCCTATTCCATGTCAAACAGCCAATGAAACCAAACTATAATATGCTCTGCATCTTGATAGGAAAATTAGGAAAAAAAAAAAATCAACTTAAAGTATTTCCAGAATATATATGAATACATACCTTTACTTTGTCTGGTCGAACCATTGCACCATGAAGAGGGGGACAATCGAAGTACTGTGTTCCTTTCACCCTAGGATATGAAGAAGAGGGATCTCAAGATTCTCGACCAAATAATATGCAGAAACAGCAAGGCCAATTTAAAAAAAGGAAATTCAAAATGTCAACTAATTGTATAGCAAAATCACCGCATAAAAGAGTTTGGTTATAAAGGATTTACAAACATATAAAAGTTCAATTAAAGTTCTCGAGCTATTTTCAAAACAATTTTAGTATCCTACTTTCTCCAGGAAAACTGTGAATTATATTATTTCATATGGGGAATTTTTTCCTTGAACAAGTTTTACTTATGGAAATAGCAGAACTGTCAGCCCAGTCAAGTGGTTCCTTAGCGATGTGGAACAACATCTAACAAGCAGATGGGTATATTTTATTCCATATTCCATATTCCAGCTTATAGCTAAAGTGTCTTAGGCTATTATGTTGAATCCAAGATAGGCACTTCTAATTGGTATTTTGTGTTTTAAATCTCTTCAGATTTTTTTTTTTTTTTAAAGAAACAAAATTTCTTCAGAATGTTAATACATCAACCACAACAGATTTCAGCTAAATCTATCTCATTCTTTTCTAAGTCATGTCATTGTACAAAATGTATTTTGAGCATGTAAAGAAAAAATTCCTTTATTTGAACAAGCCTGTCTTAAATTTATAAACAACCTTTAACTTCTACACATCAAGAAAAGATTTCTTTACAAGCACTTTCTGTCCTAACACTAAATGCCCCTATAATAATGAACAATATAAAATTTGATATGTTTTTAAGGATGAGAAACGTGTTAGGAAAAACAGAGCCGAGAATAGACAAATTTATATTATCAGCAAACGAAAATCCAAAAATCATCTTATATAAGAATCAGGAGCTCACTTACATGCCACCATGCTTTCCCAATGGTTCATCATATTGAACTCCAACCCAGAAACCAGGAGCCAGAGGTTCTGCCTGACCCACAAATTTAACAACAGCTCTTTTATCCCCTGGTTCAACTTCGCATCTATCTCCTACCTTCAGCATATTAAAATTAAGAGAATTGTGCCAGTCATGAGTATGTTTCACAATAGACAAGACAAGACAAACTGCAAGCTAACACATATTTTTATGAGAAAGATTATGCAAATTGAAGAATGGCACAATCCCGACACAAAATACAAGCAAATAGAGAAAAATAATCTCAAAATTTTAACAATATTCATATAAAACTACAGCTCAAATCTATCTTGAACGCTGAAGAAAATGCCAACTACATCGGGAAAATGACCCTACTAGACCATAATGCTTAAAAAGAACAATGTTGGTAGAACAATCACCAACTAATTGCAGAACACCCTAAATTATGTTATCAAACAAAGATCCCAAAGTTTATGTAATCCAAACTTTAAATCTTCAAATATTAAAGAAAAAAAAAAAGACAAATAGTGATTTCATTTTGTGGTATGGTATAAGTGCCACAAAGGTAACTAACTAAGTATTACAAATAAACCAGTCACTACTTAGCAATAAGCCAGTCATACTTTTAAAAGGTCACAAGCTTCTTTCAAAGGACTGACATTTCAACAATTACCAAGAACTGCTAATACAAGAGAGAGGTGGGGAGTTAACCGACCTTGATATTTGCACAGAGGGTTTCCATGTAGTTGTCTGGTATCTGCAAACACAATTTCAGTCAACCAATTATGAATCTATCCTGTCACTCCCACATGCAAGGCTGACTAAAAACAAAAGTTTGTCAATTTGATTCATGATTAACATATACCCAAAGAAGCAATGGCTTGTAAATTCACTTCACAGACAGTAATGTATATGCTTTGTAAAGGAATAACACATGAGAGGCTTACTTTATCCTCCAAAGCTGATGGGTTCTGTGATGCCAAATTTTCCTCAAATTTTCTATAAGTGCCTGAAACACACCATAAATATGTAAGTTATAAAATAAAATATTGACTAATAATAACCATATCAATGCAGTCTTGACTCGAAAATACATAATCTTAACCAAAAAATGGAAACACATGATGGATTGAACTAAACATACTTTACTACATTTTCATTTTCTCCTAACATGACCATATATCCTTAAATGGGTAATCGTTGTTGTACAGTCTAACATGTTATGTTGTTAGATTGACCGACCGCACATTCAAGCAAGCATCACGCCTTATCAAATGGGTTGATAGTAACAACATAACATAAGCTTAGTTTATAGTTTGGAAAGCTGAATAATCATTACCATCGCATTTCTCGTAAGCTTCTCGGGTTATCGAGGCGTCCACAAGCGCCCCACCAGAGTTCTCTGAGGAAGGGTCCAGGTCTATAACATGTAGCCGGTAGCTTCAATTTCAAACACACACATTGACAACAAAAATCACAAATTTGGCCAAAAATCAAAATCACATATTTAACCAAACCAAAATCACAAACAATGTGAGAGAGAGAGAGAGAGAGAGAATGACTGACCCGTCAAGAGGGTAATAGAAGCCGAGGGGCTTGGAATTGTCAAGAGGGGAATTGACAGAGCCGTCGTCGTGGACATTGGCGTCGGCGGCGAAGAGCTGAAGCGACATGGAATGGACACAAGTGCCGCATTTGCGCCACAGCTGGTCTTTGACGGCATCGACGGTGGTGTGGAGAGAGAAGCGGAGGTCGGCGGAGAAGGTTTTGAGGTTGGAGTGAGTTACACGGAGGAGTACGGAGTGGTCGTCGCCGCGGCCTTGGATGTTTGTAAGTTGATTGAGTCCATTTGGACAACGACGGCGACGAGCAGAAGAAGAAGAAGCGTGACGACGAGGACGAGGACGAGTGCGTTTATTGGTTGTAGGGTTTAGTGTCCGAACCAAACAGGCCATTGCGCAAATCATCACTTGCCTGACTCCCTCCTCGAACTCCTCTGAGTCAGAGAAGATAGATTCGTCAGAGGAGGTAGATTCCCATAGCATTTTGAGAAAGGGTCTTACTTTTAGCAGGAGGAGGAGGAGGAGGGTATTCTGATAATAATCTTTCCCCAAATCAAGTTTTGTTAGATTTTGAAAGACATACTAAGGAGGGAAAACTAAGTTTTGGAGGGAAACAAATAAATAAATATGATATTGGTTTGTTTTTTAAGTCCAAAATGAAAAATATTCTGATTGGCCGGCCCACTTACAAAAATACGGTGACTGGCCGGTCCATTTTAATGAGTCGAGTACTCGGCATCATCACTAAGCACTTAGTAGTTAGTACAACCCACTAAGCGCTCAGCAAAATATCATTGTATGCTCTGAAATTGACATTGTCAGATAGTGGCAAATCACTATTACTATGCGACAGTAGCAATTTAAATTACAAAAACACCCTATAAATGGAATTGGAGATGCTCTAAAATGAGATCCATGTCTTTGTCTTTTCTCTGTTTGTTTTTGTTTATTTGGATTTTTTTTCTTTTCTTGTTTAAGCTTAGACTTTTAATTGTTATACAAGAGTAGAGTGCAATACCCTAAATGAATTCGTGACATATTTTACTAGTTTTAGACTTTTAGTATGAATAAAGTATTAAAGTTACACAAACTCTTGCATTTATAATTTTATATTAAAACAAGCAAAAACAAATAGAGAACTTAATGAAATTAGACATAAGAATCCAACGATTAATGCAATGAATTTAACAGTTGGTGTCACATGAAATTTTTATCTTGGTGGGACCCTTAAACATATAATTTATTTAAGAGATATTTAGGTTTAAGTTTTTAAGAAAAATAATATTTAAATAGAGATCGGGAGTGTTTTAAAATTTGTAAGAAAATCATTTTAATTCATAATAAAATCTTTTTAATTTATAAAAAAAATCATTTTAATTCATAATAAAGTCCTTCTTCGATTTGAAGGATATTTCCCCTCCTAAAGTGTAGAGTGGACTTTGTAGAGGCTACATGTTAGATTTTAACTCCGAGATTTCGGACCCGAAATCTTGAAATTAAAACCTAACATGCAGCCATCAAAGAAGAAAAATAAAAAGACTTAATTAAAAATTCTAAATTACTATCAATCTTACTCTAAGAAAGACTCATAAAATGGACTAAATTCTAAATCTCCTTTTATTTAATAACATCTATGTTTGTATTGCTAAGTGCTGACTTAAGAAAAAAGCATTCTTTCACTGATCTTTAATTCTCTATTAATTTGCACTTTATGATTGATTCCTAAGGTGAAATAAAGCAAAATACTGAAAACATCCACCATCGGCCACACATTAAATAGAAGTCTAAGACGGCATAGTTTTGAAACATAAGCACAACATCAATAAACATAGCACAAAATCCAAACTCGTTAAACATTATGGCACTTGTAGTTGGTAGCAAGCATTCCCTTATAGAAGTTGAACATCAAATAGGTAAAAAAAATACAGAAGGAGAAAAATCATTAAGAGAGACAATTTTTATTTTTTTTTCTTTTTACAATGAAGGCCTACATATAGGGGCCGAAAACGAATTCAAGACAGTAAAAAAGAGAATCGATTACATTCCTAACAACGTTCCACAGAACCTGAACAAGCATATACAATAACAACGTCCTTTGACATGTTTTGCTTCATCTAACTTATCAGTTTCCTTGTCAAATTAAATTACCTAATGGTGTCAACAACGTGTATTCTAATAAAACAATAAAGAAAAGTTACAGAGTCCTATTCTGATGCCAAATCGAACATTTCACAGGCATTTGACGAAGAACAACAGTCTGGTACAGGGTTAACTGCTACATGTAAATAAATACTTTCAGCAACAAGCTTCATGGGTACACCATGATTTCATCCTGAACCATAGCATAGGTACATGGTAAGTCCTTCTAACCCGATAAATCAATTGGAGCCATGAAAACATCACAAAATCTCTACAAAGGTGTAATATTAAAGAAATAATACTACAAACCTCATCCAACAAGCCCATGATATGAGAAGTATAATATAATAGGAGTACAAAATCTAAAATTAATAGATCTTTAAAAAGAGAAACAAACCAGCTAGGCAGAGTGGTACGTCTCGCAAGCGGACAATGATGGCTGGTCCCTAGCATTCTAAGGCATATGTTGGGACCTAAAATAATAGAGACTGGTAACATTAGTAACCAGAATATTATTACAAAACCAAATTATCACATTTGAGTCATTGCTCAGCCCCTACTATAATCTAGAAATGTACAAGAAATCCAACAATGTTGCAACATTCACAAATGCTTAATTTCACAGATCAAAATCGTATTTCATCCAACAAAAGCATGCCATGAAAAGGCGTGTTTCAAGTCACAGTGAAATTCACTGATTTTTCTTTTTTTGTTTGAAAGGAACCAAAATCATTGTCCAACACAACTGTGTGACCTTAGGTTGCATTTGTCTCATAGAACATTTTTTCCTACGAAAAAATATCAGTTATAAATTTTGCTTTTCCAAGCTTTCAATTTGTTTGGTACTGATTTGAATTTTCTTGGAATATTATGTATATAAAATAATGGAGACAACCAATTTCAATTAATATGTTGACGTTTTATAGCTTTGTATCCTTAAATATCTCAAAGGTAAACACTAAAAAGCTTTTATTTACAGTTGTAGAATAAACAAATACTAGAATAAAAAATTAAGCACAAAAAAAGAACCTTCAGAACTCAGGAGAACGAACACTTGAGCAAAGTAATTGAATATGTAAAGGATGAATATTTTACTTTGATTTGTCAAGCAATTTTGAAAAGAAAAACAGGAAGGGAAGGTCTAATTTCACAAATATCAAGAACAATAAACAAATAAAACCCACCAATTGGGGCCATGTTGTACCTCAAGCATGTTTTCGTCAAGAAAACCAGACGTTGTATGACTCATGCCATGTGAACTATCATATTGGAGGATCCTTAACTTCCCTTCCTGCATCTCATAGCCCAAACACATTGTAAGTTCAGGAAATTAGCAGAGGAACCAGAAAACTAAAAGAATCATACTAAATCCCAATTGCTTACCTTAGTTCCATAGACAAGGCCACCTCCAACAGAAGGATGAAAACAAGCTACGTTAACCTCATCCTCCGCACTAGGGAGAACTCTCACGAGTTCCATATCAGAAACTCTATAGACCTGAATAATAACTCTGATTGTTAACATTTAAAAGGGATTTAAGCCTAAGTTCGTACCATACCAGCTTATACAGCTGTTCAACTGTAACACATTAAAGTGTATCACATATGGTAATTGGAAAGCTTAAAGTAGAACTATAAAGAATATTTAATATCAAATTTACAATAAAGTGGATATAAATCCATTTCATACACAAAGAATTTGGCTCCAAATGACTTTTAGTTGCACTAACGTCGTATGTATCCCATTCTAAGACTAGTGTAATCTAACTTAAGTTACATTTATTAGCCTCAAGGCTCAAACATACAATAAAATTTCATATCCTTGTCATTCCTTATTACAAGTAGATTAGATTTCATATTTCTAAAAGTTTCTGCATGTTATGTTTCCAGATTGATTGAAGCACCCAATTGAAATGAAACTTGATCCTTGATCGCATGTAAAAAAGCAGGGGGGGGTTGGGGGGGGGCAGGCGTATATACACACTTAATGTCCAGAATATAACTATTGAGTTGAATAAATCCAAGAACAAAGAATATAGATTTCATAAGAAAACTACAGAAGCTTACCTCCAGAATGGTGTAAATAGGCACTGTTGTCTCTCCATCAATGACAACACTCTTAAGAAGTGAACTGTGACGCCGGCCATAGGCAAGTAATATATGCTCAGACGTAGGAGAGAACTGCCACGGGAAATTCAATGAATAACTTCAATAAGTGTCTGATGAAAGTACAAAGCTTTCCTTGATTTAAAAACATAATTTAAAAAAATTAAAACTATAAAAGAATAGTTCACGACCTTTTGCATATACATGAGACAACTATTAGTGTTCTAACATCGGTTCAACACTTCATGTCAATATGTAGATATGTATTTAGCACATTTATGCATCACAGGCAATAAATTAAATGAGTGGTCTTGTGGTGTGAGTCATAACTTGAATGGAAATAAATGTTTTCTAAAGATATACAATGAATTATATGCATACAAGACAACTGAAAATATATGTTTTCTAAAGATAACGTATTACGATTTGAGAGAGAGAGAGAGAGAGAGAGATTTTACAAACAGGTCAACCCATAGTGCGCTTGCCATAATGACAGCGCATAGGGAGTCTCTAACGATTTTATTTTTATTTTATAATTTTTTTACTTTTTTGTTTCAGCCATTATGGCAGTACATAGGAAATCTAAATTATGTATCATCAGCCGTTGGCTGTTGAAACAACATAACCAGACTTTAACAAAAATCCGGACGTCTGGACAAGAGAATTCCACTATACATGCATACATACATATATATAATGTATGTAATGTGTATGTGTTCATATACCCCTACAGGACGAGACCATGCTTCAAAATTTGAGTTTTGTAGGGGCTTAAGCCTTATTTAAAATATAATCTAATGTCATTTTTCATATTCTAGGTACATAAAGAAATCTTAAGTAATCATAATTCCTAATCTCTAACTGCTAGGCACATGGGTGACAAGAATCATTGAGCTCTTATGCTGAGATTTTAAGGGATGCCCTCCATATAGGCAGCTAATCTTATTTTGCTGTTAAAAAATAAAGCATTTGAATTTCCCTTGGAGCTTTTATTTGGTCTTAGAAAAAAGAGTCGGAAAAACAAAGAATTTATTTCATAGTTGGCATAATCAATGAGAAATCAATGACCAATATGATCCAATAAAGCAATTACATCTCCAAAATTTAGCTGACCTGAATAGATGTTAAGCAATGGGCAGCTCTTATTGCCCGGGATGCAAGAACCATACCAAATCTACATAAATAAAAAGAACGTCAGACTGTAGAATGAAAGAAAATTTATATTGAAAGCTAAAGAGGAGGTAAGAAAATACAACACATAGATATAGGGAGTTTAAGCTTTACGTTGCCTCCTCAAGGGAATATATCCGCAGCTCATACACGACATGGTGAGCTGAAATTGGGTGTCGAGTTGGGGAAGTTGCTGCCCCTGTGACATCATGGTTGACCTGGCTCTGTAGTCCAGGATCAGCTTCCAAATGAGGCAACATACATGCAACACAGGCAGCTAAAAACCTTCCACAAGGTGAAAAATGAGCACCCATTTCACTGCAAGAAAATCTCAAGTAAGGATCCAGAACAGATATAGCTAGCAATAGTATCAAAGTTCAAATTGTCATGTAATGCTGAAAAAAAGTAGCCAAACCACTTCATGAGCATCAACTAATCAAGCTCAAATATTTGTTTGCAAAGATGTTATTACCAGTAAAAATAAACCACCAAATAAGAAAAATGTACTTGTTTACAAGACCTAAGAATAAGCTAAAAGACATGTCAAAGCTAATAAAGCAACAAAGTGCCGTGAAAGTTGAAAAAATATTACCTACAAAGTACGGCATGTGGAATGGTTAAGCGACATCTTTCTGCATCAAGGGGAGCACATGGATTTTTTGCATCATGTGGCCAAATTCTGAGCTTCACAGTGCAAGGTAACTCTGCAGCTGCTGCTGCAGCAAGTGAGTTGGCAAGTTCAGATTGGATTCTGCTCACAACAGGTTGAGTCTCACTTTCTCCATGTGTAATATTACTGAATCCAGCACCTTCATTAGACCCAATTGTCGACACCATATGAGAACGTGAAGTACGATGCCGGGAACTAGATCTTCCAGTAACCCTAGATTGGTTCACACTGGTTGGTATTACTGAGGAAGTGATAGGAGCTGGACTATCCATCTCACCATGTGCAGAAGGATTATCATGGGCAGCATCACTTACTAGCCGCATATTCCGTTGGCTAGCTTGGGTCTGACCAATTAACCATCCTTGCAAGAAAGGAAGTTCCCAATATGTTGAGTCACCAAAAGGGAAAATATGATTACTTCTTCCTTCTGCTTGCACTTCCATAGGCTCTAAAGTATCTATCGCAGATTGAGAAACTTCAGTTTCCATTTCACTTAAGAAAGGATTAGTTCCTGTGTCTTCTGGAGCTGGAGAAGAGCTATTAGGTTCAATAGGCGACAACAGAAGTTCATACTGCCCTGACGGAGTAGAATATGTTAGAAGCCGTACTGAAGCAGAAGGATCAACTCTCTGTTGTGCACTACTTGAACCAATGTCCACATCACTACGCTGCATAGATATTCTCCCATTATCTCTAGAAAATGAAGGCCATATCAAAAATGGTAAAGACATAAGAGGTAGTCCATCTGCCAAACTAGAACGATCACTAGAATGAGCATCTGCCAAATATACAGTAGGTGGAGGATAGCGCAAGTAACCCGGAGAAGTTGCAAGTGTCATTGAGGAATCTGATGAGTCGAGGTCATTCACCTATAAAACAGCAAACTGATAGAATTAAAAGACAGTTAATCCCAAAAAAAACACGATAATATGCTTACACAAAAATTCACCTCAGCAGTTAAAAGGAACGGAGCTGCATGCGGGTGAAAATGCACAGCCCGAAGCGAACGTCGTGTCTTCAGTACTATGGTTGGTGAGGATGACTCCCCTCTCCTATTGTAGTGCCATATGTATAACTAAAACAAGATTTCAAGGTTAAGGCCATTAATGAAAAATAAAGATAATTATGTAAAATTGCCATCTAAAAACTTACCTTGTGACCTGATGCAACAGCAAGAAGCTCCCCTTGAGCATGGAAAGCTATGGAAGCAATGGGACGCACTGTGTGGACGAAAAGAACACTATCAATCATATATCCTCTACAAAATTTTAATCATCTAAGAATTAATTGTTTGTAAACATAAATAATTACAGAAATCACGTGATCCTATACACTCTGCCGTTTTTGCATCCCACAAGCGAACTTCGTGATCCAAACTTCCACTAGCCAGTATGTCTGGATACAAAGGATGAAACCTAACCTGCAAAAGCACAACCAGCTAATGAGATGAATCCAGTAACTATGCTGAAGTGTCAGATCTCTTAACTAGTAATTTTTTAATCTTTTTAATGAATAAAACAGCTAGATTTAAGTGGCAAAATCCAAAACAGATTAGGATAAAGTAATCAAAAGACTTTTGATCAATGCATAAAACTTTTAGAAAAAAGGATTTTAACATAATAAACATAGCTGGTGTCATATATTTTTAAGCAAAAGAATATGGATGAAAAGGAATTTTAAGAGACACAACAGGATCTAGAGAGAAGATAATAAAGTTATTTTAAGTTAGTTATGAAAAGAGAATCCAGTATTTCAGGCGAAAGGACGCACATGTCTTTTTCCTTTCACTAAATCAAACTACGTAACTCCGAAAGAAGCCCATTCAGATAAAATATTATGATGCCTAAAGATCTTCTTTCTAGGCATTAGCAAAAATTTTAGGACAATATGAAAAGATCATCTAAAATAATAAGATTGATATGAAGCCATAATGGAATATTCAAGATAGCTTTATAGTGTTCAAAAGCTTCTTGAATGCTAACAGGAAAGAACTCTAGGATCAGCAATAGGAATGCCCGCAACCCCAAAAAAAAAAATCAATCCGCATTCTCACTGCTCTAACTGGACCAACAAAGTAAGGTCCATACAAACCACAGTATGTAACGGCAGAAACTTATTCAACCCTTTACTAACTAAGTCATGGCCCTATTTCAGGCTCACCAACTTGCCCATAATGGCAAAGGTCTCTGATATTAACACTTTCAACGCTTGGGATGGGAGCAGATTGAGGTAGCCTTACTCGGGGGAGTTCATATCCAATTTTTCTAGAGCCTGGTAATTCAGAGCTGTGGCTTGCCTCTTTAACACTTGTGCTTTTCTTAATTCTCATTGCATCTAAATGGTGCAAGGGAGATCAAGAAGAACATGACCAGGTGGAAGGAAATAGACATGACTTTTCTTGTATAAGAAGTCTCAGGTGTAAGGTGACCACCCGCAAAAGCAATCATTCAAAACTTTCAATCAATCAAAGTAAAGTTTGGATAGTTTTCGACTTACCACCCAAGGTGTCCTGCGGTGACCAGTCAACACTTTTAAGCAGCTCCCAGTTCGGCAATCAATAATCTTTACAGTATGATCTCCACTGCAGTTACAGTAGCATATTGCAAATTGGAAAAATGATACATGTCTTAGAATCAATGTGACTCAACACTAAGCTTTAGCCACACCCTATACCACAGAAAAAAGAAAAACTTACTGAGTAGAAGCAAGCGTCTTTCCATCTGGGCTGAAGGCTGCTGCAATAGTTGACCGTGGAGGAGGCACAAGCGGACAGTATTTGGCAGACAAATGCTGGAGTGACTCTGCCTCCACCCTTAAGTCAACACAGTTTCAAGACAACCCACCAACATAAAGATCAAACAAAATGCAAATAATCAAACAATAAAAAATAAAAAAACCAGTATGCTGTATTTTCATTGCATGAAAATTACTAGAGAGCAACTAAACAAATGGGGCCTCACCATGAGACAAGGCCATGTCTAGCATCTCTAGCTGCATTACACCTTGGGCCAACAGAATCAGAACGACACTTAGAAGCTTGCCCCCATAACTTCTTTGACGAATGCTTTGTTTGAGGAGAAACCTCTCTCCGTGCTAACAGTCTAAGGACATTGCTAACACTGCCAGTAACATCATATACGTGCACATCAGTTTTGACTCCAGAATTCCCACTGGGCACACCTTAAAATTATCAGTACCCAATTGATATTTCATTGACCATTTACAAAATCAACACCAAATGCAGTTCTAGAAGCAAGAAAAGTACTTGAAAAAACGGTAACTAAACAAAACCTTGGTATCTCCTCAATTTCCATCAATTTTCACCAAAGTAATAACCAATTTATATAAAGGCTGATTAATTGTAAAACCCAGTAAAGATTGGAGCTAATTTATTTACCGGATATCAAAAATTGATAGAATTAACATGTAGAACCTAAAATTAAAGCATAATTAGATATCATATGCAAAGGTACTAGCTGCAAAGCATCAATTTGGCAATTGAATTGCATGCAAACACATAAAAAAAAAACTATCCAAATCATCTAAATCCAAAAATGAAGTCTGAATTCACCTGTGCTTGCACGGATGGGCCTGAGGAACGCGCGGCACCGAGGTAGACGGAGCATTACTGGGCTCGTCGGCCCACAACGAACCTCCCCTCATAATTTTCCCGGGCAAATGTCATAATCTCATATTTTCCGGCATTCTAATGAAAAATTTAGATTGATAATTACAGAAAGCAACGAATTCTACATGCACATCAATAAAAACGCTGCAAAACAACCTAGGAGGAGCTAGAATTGGGTGAAACGAAGGGGTTTGAGAGGGTCCGATTCTGCGTCTGCGGGCGTTCGCGCGGGTTCGGGTTCGGAGCGAGAGAATCCGAGATCTCGTTGACGAGAATGGAATGCGAGAGCCGTCGAATTTGGATTTGGAATTTCGGTCGCAAAAAAAAAAAAAATTCCGTCTTGGGTTTCTGTGATGGGCGTTTGGGCAGCGAGGGAGGGAGGGACAAGGCGTCTGTCTAAGCTAGGCAGGCCCTAGGGGAGTTTTTTCTTCGGACAATAATGCCCTTGGCCTGTGGAGCTGACAGAGCTGTGGAGCATCAACGGCACGCGTTTTGGTGTCGTAGGGCGTAGAATGCCGTTCTGTGACTTTGTCTGTTAAACGACAACTACGGACTATTGTGGGTTCGGGATATCAGCTTAAATAGACTCCGGTTCATGTCTAAAAACGGGGATTTTACATTCAAAAATTCTGTTATTATCTTTTTTACCTACCTCGTTAGTGTTGTTCGTCTGTTATAGACATAAATTTACAAAATGCCCCAAAACTCTATTGACAGTTTTTAGTTTTATTTTAGTTTTTACTGCACAGTAGTTGCAGCAGATGTGGTTACTCAAAAACTGCAGTTACAATTGTGTTTCTTGGGTTATTAGGGTTTTACTTGGACGTGTGAGAATATATTTTAGCATTCATTTAATGAATGTATGGGTTTAGAATTTAAAATTTATGATTTTTATTAGAGATGCAGCCATACAGGGCATGTTTTTTTTTTTTGGTTACAAAGGGAGGAGGCCAAGGAAAGAGGCCTAGAGGGGGGAGGGGGGGATCGAAACCCGGTGAGGTGGGGGCAGCACAACTGCTTGGCCAACTGGCCTACCCCAAGTCCTCCCATACAGGGCATGTTTGGTAGACAGGATTAAGTGGGACTAAGGGGGACCGTCTTAAATAAGACATTAATCCTATGTTTGGTTGGACACAATATTAAGTTTAATGGGCTTATGAAATTCGATCCCACCAAAAACAGTTCCTTAGCCATTCTAATTTAACACCATGTGAAAGTAGCTCACTAAATAAGAGCTTTCCTTCCTTGCACCAACATGCCCCTCCTCGCCCCCACCCAGCTCTCCTTCACCCATCCCTGCCCCCACCCAGCACTCCTCTACCCCTCCCCTCCTCTACCCCTCCCCTCCCCTCCCCTCCTCTCCTCTCATCTCCTCTCCCTGCCCCCACCCATCCTCACCTCCCTCCCCTCCAACCAAGACTTGACCCGCCCCACCTCCCTCCCGTCCACCCAGACCTGACCCACCCCATTCAATCAAAACCCAGAAACCAAAAACTTCTCAGCCTAGAGAGTAGTGAGCTCGGGGAAGAAGAAAAGAATGGAAGAGAGAGGGAGATGAGAAAAGAGAGAAACTTGGAAATGAGAAGAAAAGAAAGAAAACAAAAAAGTGGGAAATAGTGAAGGGCATCACCAAACGTGGGACAATTTTAATCCAACTTAAGGCTATCTGAGATAGTCCTGGATAAGTTTAAGAAATAGTGAGGTCCTTAATAGTGAGGGGTACCAAATGAGTCCTTACATAGTACAAAAGTGTAATGACAGAGTGTAACTGCAGTGCAGTGATAAAAGCATTTAAAAATACTAAACGATTAAGCAACAAGTAATATTATTCTTAATATTTAAAAAATTTAAGAAATTATAAATTTGGTCTACTTATTTTATATCTAATTCAATTTTGATCCATTTATTTTATACTTAGTTCAATTTTGGTTCAAGATCTTTTTTAAGTTATGATTTTAAATCATTTTAGCTGTATTTTCTTCAATTTTAATTAAAGTATAACTTATATTTCATCATTTTGTAAACAGAGGAACCAATTTGGAGTATTAGAATCAAAGAGGATTGAAGTTTGGTAAAGTTTGAAAAATCTGAAAAATTTTTTAGGAAAAATTAATAGTTTCAGGTACCCTACTTTGGGGCCAATGATCTTGAATTTTAGAACTCTGATTTGAATGATCTTTATATGGTTGTAAATATGAGATGCATAGCTTTAAAACAAGTATATATTTGCTGAATTTGGTTGAAATTTGATAAGGTAAAAACGAGACAAATTTGTACATTTATTGAACAAGTGGAACAATTAGTGAACTAAAACAAAACTTAAAAAAAATCATGAACTAAAATTGAATTAGGTATAAAATAAGTGAACCAAATCTGTAATTTCCTCTTAAAAAATTTTATTTGAAAATTTATGAATAAATTCAAAATTTTGAAGCCCTTACAAATAAGAACAATACTTGGCTTCATCTTCTAAATGAGAAACTCCTCCAATTTCCTCTTATAAAAACATGTACCTTTTAGAATTTTTCATTGTATAAATTAAAATGTTTTACTTACCTAAAATAAAATACCAAAAAGTACATGTTTGTGTGAGAGAGATAAAGGAGCTCCTCCTTCAGAGAATGGAGCCAAATATTGTTTTATAAATAATGACCTCTTGTAAACTGGATAAAGTTGCATTAGAAATTTAGAATGTTCATTTTAGATGTTTAAAAAAAAAAAAAAAAAGACCTCTTATAAACTGGATAAAGTTGCATTAGAAATTTAGGATGTTCATTTTAGATGTTAAAAAAAAAAAGAAAAAAAGTGAAGAAGTTGCAAGTACAAGACAACAAAGCGTATGGGCGCGGCATACAAGTACATTGCAAGCAAAACATCACAACAAAAGTACATAACTCTATCTACCACAAGACCTAGCACCTATCTCCACATAGTTCAACTGCAAGAGTCGAAGTAGGTAAATTATAAATGAGGAGACTAATGAATAAGTGAATAACACCTCCTTTTGCACATTATTCATGGTTTGATTCCTTAGACTAAATATATGTTTATTCAATGAAAAAGCTTCTAACTTGAATAAAAAAATTAAATTAGTCATAAGAGAAAAATTATCCCTTTTAATCATCACAAAAATTATAGAATTGGTGAAAATAAGTTTACCTATAACTAATTGGTCTTCTTCCTATCTCTTTCATTTAAGTTATAAGACATTCTCAATCTTTATTCTTAAATACACATAAATCTAGTCATTTAATAGATTCAATCTAATCCTAAGCACCAAACAAAGCCACCTATTTATAAAAACCAATTTTACGTACACAAAATCTTATTAATAATTTCCATCTTATGGATGAAATGAAATCTTAAGTAAGTGATTTCACCTTTGATGAATATTGAAATATTTTCATAGTTACTTTGTTGGGCTTTGTACAGCCTAGTTTGTAAGTAGTTAGTTTTTGTTTTTAGGGACTTGGATTCAACCAAAAAAAAATTACAAATCAAGATTGTGATAAAAATTAGGGATTAATGTCATTTTACTCTCCAGATTTTTAATTTGAAAAATTAAGAATTCTGACTTTTTTAATTTGACCAATTAAGTTTATTCCGTTAATTTACACATTTTTCATCCAAAACTCCGTTTATGGAGAAATCATCAACCCAAATTTAGCGGGAAAAGAGGGGAAAAAAAAGGTAAGATCTAAATGGAAGGGACCATTTTGCCCTAAAAAAGGACCCCACGTGATTGATACATGGTGCATGGTGCTATGCAAACAAAAATTTGGAGGGAAAATGTGTTAATTGACGAAATAACCTCAATTGACAAAATTGAAAAAGACAGAGTCCTTAATTTTCCAAATTAGAAGTATGAGGAACAAATTGATACAAGTGTAATAATCTAGGAATCAAAATTACATTAATCCTTAAAAATTAGGGTAAACTACTTTTTTGGTCCTTGTGTTTTGGCTCGAAATCACATTTGGTCCCTATAGTTTCAATTTTCCTCATGGTACCAAAATTACAAAAAATATAAAACACAAGGACCAAATTAGGAAAATTGAAACCACGGGGAGTCAGGACCAAATGTGCTTTCGGTCAAAACACAGGAACAAAAAATATAATTTACTCTAAAAAATAGAAGAAAAAAATATGAATCATCATTTAATCCTAAGATTCAACTCGTCCATTTCGCAATGTTAATATAGAACTTAAAATTATCTTTTGTCATTAGAATACCAAATTTAATTCCAAATTATGTGCATTGGATCACATTTTTGTCATTAAAATACTACTATAGAAGAGAAATGATATATGCACTCCAAAATTATCTTCTCACGCTCATTGATACTCTTACATAAGAGAAATGCAAGCAGTCATTTTTTGAGTGCAAATAATAGCTCCCTTATTGAATAACACCTCTACTTTCTAGTGCATTAGAGTTGCCAAAGAGTCATGATGATTGAAAACATCGGTTATTAGATGAAAACATTTGTCGCCTAATTGTATGAAGTCGAATTTTAATGGTTATGTTCAAAATAATGACTTGGCAAATTGCTACTTTTGTTGTTCGAGACTTTGCATGAGTTCCTGCATATGTAATGCAAGCAATATGAATCTAGATTGTATATTTATTATCATTCTAAAAACAAAGATTGTATATTTATTATGGTTCTTGAATGTGAGGCATTTGCATGGATTTATTTTGGGTAATTACAATGGGGCAGGCATTAGAAGAACAAATTATTGTAAGGGCTTGTTTGAGAATACTTATACAAGAAGCGTTTTTACTTAATAACGCTTTCACTATAAGCGTTTTTGTTAAAAAAACATAAATTTTTTTGAAAAAAATTCAAGTGCTTCTTGTGAATGTACTTGAAAGCGCTTCCTTTCAAGTACTTTTATAAAAAGCGCTTTTAATTTTTTTGTCAAACACAAGTAAAAGCGTTTTTGATTATTTGAAAGCACTTTTAAGGCTTCTAAAAACACTACCAAACAAGCCCTAACTAATTTATGTGTTATAAAATGGATGAACGACAAGTTTATATTTAGGATCTTATCACACGTGGATTAGTTATACCATATAACATTATATTGGTTAATACATAATAATTTATCCATTAGGAAATATGTGGAAATTTTTTTTGATTTAAGGGAGGGAGATTTAAACTTAGAATTTCTTGTAATAAAGTTTAAAAAAAATACCACTAAACTAATCAATAGCTTTTTTAAGAGCAAATTACAACTTACACCTTTGAGGTTTGAAGAGTTTCATAACTTGCACCCTATCGTTTTAATTTTTTCAATTTAGTATCTAACATTTTGATTTACTTACAATTGACTACTGTCGTCTGTCTGATTATCTAATCAGATGTTAATTGATGACATGGTAGTTGTGGGTCTCATATTTTGTTGACTTGTAAGGTCAAACGACCTCCTAGACTGCCCCATAAGAAGTGCTTCAACTGTTTGATATGAATTTTTTGTTTTTGAACGACATCTCAAAATCTATATTAAACTTGATGTACTGAAAATGCATTTACAGAGAGGTCATTCGACCTTATAGGTTTGCAAAAATGTGAGATCCGCAACTGTCAAGTCATCATTTAACATATAATTAGACAATCAGAAATATGACAGTAGTTAATTGTAAATAAATTAAAACATTAAGTACTAAATTGAAAAAATTAAAATTATAAATCATAAGTTGTGAAAGACCCAAATCTCATAGGTATAACTTATAATTTGCTCTTTTTTTAATTAATCAACCATTGCCAAGAAGATTTGAAGTCCAGATCTTTTTCAAAGGATGTCACTAGACCAAGTAATGATTGACAAACTAATTGATAGGTGGTGGAGAATTGAACGCCAATTTAAACTTTACCGTTAATAGTCTCACTAGAAAAATGATCTTATCATGAGGTGCATAATTGTTAATTCTGAATATTCAACAATCAACATCTCATATTTGGGTTCTTAGAAATATTTGTCCCAAACAGATTTGCATATATAAGTCACCATTTCATTGGACAAACCTTGATTGATGCGAACTATTATACAGTTCATACTTCATAGTAATCAACTAATCAAGGTCACTGTTTTATTGGAGGAAAATTTTTGATCAAGCATCCATTACATACAATCAATTTTTAAATTTAGTGGTGCGAACATTTATCACATGCCGAATTGCCGACACTTTTTTTACCATTAAACTTTTTTAAGAGTAATTTATTTCTAATAGAATGTAGTTTCTCATCCCTAAATAGTGAATGGCATTCAATGTTCATATGGTAGATTGTCTCTTTAATGTTCAATTTTTTATTATTAAAAGATATCTTTGAAAATTATTATGTATAATTATGACATTATGAAGCATGTTGATATTTAGGGTTAATTACAAAATACCTCTCCCAACTTTATTGTCATTTTCAAGGTTTTAGTTTTTTTAATGTGATATATATAGTTTTCAATCTAAGTCAGTGTGCAAATTGAAAAATTAAAAAAATTAAAAAAATTGAAAATTAAAATTAAAAAATTGACTCCATTACCCCGACTCATACCCCTTCGCCCCCAGCCCCACCCTCCCCAGCCCCGTCACATCCCCCTCCCCACTAACATAAAATATTAATTTCCTGCAACAAAAAAGAAAAAGAAAAAGAAAAATATACTAATTTTCCATTGAAGCTCATATGAGAGCTTATCTAAACAAATCACAGCACCTGTTTCAAAAAAAAAAAAAAAATTCAAGCACAAATCTTTGCACCAAAACCTTTGAAAATGTTCTCAAAACAAGCCATTTTCATATCTTTCCTCATAATCCTTTGGTACTCATCAAACATTGATCATTGGTGTTCTCCTACTCAACAAGTTCTTACTTTCAAAGTATGGCTTCAAATTCTCAATCTTCCTCACAATGTGCAGCCGAGGGAGCCAGAGAGAAAGAGAACAAAAGAGAGAAAGAGAGATGAGGCAGAGGGGAGAGAAGGGTTGCTGCCGGGGGAGGAGGGAGTCGTCGACAGTGGTGGGGAGGGGGATGCGACGGGGCTGGGGAGGGTGAGGGGGACGACGGGTTAGCCAAAGAGAGAGATAGAGAGAGCTAGAGAGAGAAAGAGAGATGAGGGCTAGGGAGGGTGGGGGTAATTGAGTCTTGTTTTATTTTTTTTTTGTTTTTTTGTTTTTTCAATTTGCACATTGAATTAAATTGAAAACTATATGTACCACATTGAAAAAATTAAAATCTTATAAGGGAAATTGAAAATGATACTAAACCTGAGAGAGATATTTTGTAATTAGCTCTAAATTTTAATGTCTATTATTATCTAAATCTAAAACTCAAAATCTTAAATAATATAATGTGTTATAATTTAAGTATATTGGTAACATTATGTCAACATGTTACTTAGAGATAAATAGTTCTTAATTTTTGAGAAATTATTGTGTGTGACTGTAATATCACGTGGCATAATAACGTGATGTTATCAATTTATTTAAATTATAATACATTTATAATAATTAATTTATAAAATTCTAAATTCTAAATCTTAAAAAATACTTTTAAAATCGTTCACGTGTTATAATTTAAATTATGTCGGTATCCTTTTTCATCCATGCATATTTGAGATGAGATCTCCGTATGCCACGTGTCATAATTGGACACTAATTTTCTGCATCAGTCCAATTTCCGATATCTGAAAATCAGTATTACACCAGGACATGAACTTGATCATAAACTCAACACCCCCATTCTGATTCAGTGGTGGCCCACCCACCAATCAAGCTAGCTTAGTCACTACGAACCAAGACACTTACCAAACGTGCCGACCGTTCGCCACGTGTCGCCCATCCCCCTCACCCTTCTTCGTCGTTTCCGATCTCTCTCTCTCTCTCTTTCGTGGACGTCAAAGCAGCCAAAGAAAACAAAAAGACAAGAGCGATAAGCCACCCCCCCCTTACATGTCTTAAGCCGAAAGGGCGGGACAATCAGCCATTCGATTTCCGCCACGTGTCGCCAATCAGCGTCTCCCCCCAACGCTTTAACTCAAACACCACGAAGCGCGTTCGCTGGGAACAAGGCCTGGAACCTTCACGACGTCGACCGTCCGTCGTCACGTGCATCGAGCAATCGTAGCCGTCCCTGCTGGACCCCTTCACCCGCTGACACGTGGAGGGGAGGGACACGTGTCGATAAATTAACGGTTCGAGAAAGATTATTTAATCTTATCTAGACCAGCTTCCAAGCCAAGCTCTTCATTCCTTTAAATGCAGGAGCTTCACAAGCCACCCTTTTCCAACACAAAGACCAAAGTCAAAAACTAAAAATCTAAAGAAAAAGCTCACTGTCTGAATCTGAATCTGAAAAGGTCTTTCGCACGCAAACTTTCTTTCATTTTCTCACACTTTCTGGGCTTAGTTTCTGTTTGGTTGGATTCGAAGAAAATGGCGTTGAGAATGACGCACCAGATCGGAGCACTCGCCGGGACGCCAATTCCGTCAGCCGAGAAGAACACATCCAACGTCGATACCTCGTCGGCAACGTTAAGCGCATCGGCGGTGTGGAAGTGTCCAACAACGAGTTTGACCTGCAAAATCGGGAAAAAGGAGATGTTCGACGGGCTGTCGCCGCCGGTGAGCCCGTGCCGGAGCCCATGCATTAGCCCGTGCCGGTCGCCACTCGGGTCGACCCGGCCCGATCTATCCGTAGCCTGCCAGGCGTTCGCGACGGAGGTGGTGGAGGCTCCGGTTTTGGAGCACCGGGAGAGGGTTGCGAAGGATAAGGGGAAGGGGGTGCCGGTTTACGTGATGATGCCTTTGGATAGCGTGACGATGAATCACACGGTGAACAGGAAGAAGGCGATGAACGCGAGTCTTCAGGCTATGAAGAGCGCCGGAGTCGAGGGCGTGATGATGGACGTGTGGTGGGGATTGGTGGAAGGTGACGCGCCCGGCGCGTACAATTGGGGCGGGTACGCTGAGCTCCTGGAGATGGCCAAGAAGCACGGCCTTAAAGTTCAGGCTGTGATGTCGTTTCACAAGTGTGGCGGGAACGTCGGTGACTCTTGCACGTGAGTCTCTCTCTCTCTCAATTTCTCAATTTCATTTTTTTTTAAAATTGTTTACCTTCACGCGCGGGAGCGTCGTGCACGCGCCTTGGGGGTGAGATAAAAGGGAAGGTTCGACCGTTCGAGAGTGTATGGAAAAAGTAGGTTGGCTTTTTGCCTAATAGATTTTTTTCAGGAAGTTAGTTTACAAGCAAGGATTAAGATTCCATTTTGAATGTACGGTAGTACATGTTGGACTGGCTTAACATATTGGGAAAAATGAATATACTAGAAAGATCAGATGGTGGGTCTTTAAATTTGTCATTGATTTTGTAATTGGGGCTAGTAAAACTGTAAAATTTTCCTGATTAGGTTCTAATAATCATTGTCATATTTGATGAAATGCTTATTTTGGGTAAGAACAAAATCTGTGAAAAATTGTGAATTTTTCAATTTCACGAGCTAAAATTAGGGATTGGCAGTTTTGATTGTGGTAAATGTGCCATTACTAGTGGCATCTATAGCGTTTAGACTTTTTTTTTTTTGGCCATCTATAGCGTTTAGACTTGAACATTATATTTTGTATTGAATGGTCCATTTTTTCTTGAATACAGAATTCCTTTACCCAAGTGGGCTGTGGAAGAGATTGACAAAGACCCAGACCTTGCATACACTGATCAGTGGGGAAGGAGGAATTACGAGTATATATCACTTGGTGCTGATACCCTCCCAGTCCTTAAGGGCCGTACACCTGTCCAGTGTTATGCTGACTTCATGCGTGCCTTCAGGGACAACTTTAAGCACCTTCTTGGTGACACCATTGTGGTAATACTTCAGTCTTTTTACTCGTACGCTTTGAATTCATTTGGGTACTTAACAGTTTCTGGGTTGGTTATTTATGACTGGTATTTGCTGTTAATAGAGTTTTGTGGGTGATTGAAAAAACTTGATTGTTGCACAGCTATGCCTCTCGTTACTGCATTGAATACATATACCTGAACATCTATCTTCTTAGATATACTGATTTACACTGAAACCAACTTGTGCAAGAGCTTGTTGGTTGATACTTGATAGCAATTGCCTTAATTGAAGTATGCTTCCTATGTGTTTTTATTGGCTATGCGGAAACTCGAACTAGAAGTTGACTTTGTTGTGGATGAGGCTCTGGCTCTACAACCAGAGAGTTTTTGGTTTTGTTTCATCTAGTGGTCATGTACTTTTAAGTGCTTGAATAATTTGTTCCAGGGAAGATGCCACCGTACCTTGGTGGTAAACATGTTAACAGATGTTCTGGAAAATTAAAAAAAAAAACTCATATTTAGTCACTACAAAGCCACCTAAAAAGGAATGCTAAAAAACAATAAAGGAAGATTCAAGATTCTGGTGATTGATGAATGCCTTTTGTTTCAATAGACTATATATCATGTATCTGCAATGATGTTGAATCATTAGTTTTCTCTGACTAGAACATGCTGAGTACATATATGCCTTGTTAGTTAGCTATGTTAAGAGTTAAGGCCATGCCACATGTCATCAAGTTCAAGTCAGCTATGGCAGCCGTTCCAAATTACCAAAGCCATGTCATCTGAGATTAGTTTTAGAACAAACTGTTTGTTACCAAAATCAGTTTATATATTTCTGTTAGTATAGGTTGGTTAGATCAGTTGAAATTAGTCATAGCTTCTCTATTGTATATATAAGCACAACTGCTCACAGAGTGATTAATCGATCATACACAAAAAGGCTTATTCTACTTTTTCTCTCAAATTAACTTTTCTCTGTAATCTTCTGTGATTTTCTCATCACCATTAGAATACTAACAAGCTAAACCTTTCAATATCCACTCAGGAAATTCAAGTTGGAATGGGTCCAGCAGGCGAGCTCCGTTACCCTTCATATCCAGAGCAGAATGGGACATGGAGATTTCCTGGAATTGGTGCCTTCCAATGTTTTGACAAGGTATCTACTCTCTCCCTCTCTCGCTCTGCCAGTAGCTCTTAGTTCTCCAGGACTTGACTAATATATATTTATATATAACATGATGCAGTATATGCTCAGTGGCTTAAAGGCTGCTTCTGAAGCTGCGGGAAAGCCAGAATGGGGTAGCACAGGCCCCACTGATGCTGGTGAGTATAATAACTGGCCAGAAGACACCCCATTTTTCAGAAAAGAAGGTGGAGGCTGGAATAGCACATATGGTGAATTCTTCCTGGGCTGGTACTCTCAGATGCTCATTGCACATGGTGAGAGGATACTCAGCTCAGCCAAGGCTCTCTTTGAGAACACAGGCGTGAAGATCTCAGTCAAGATTGCAGGCATCCACTGGCATTATGGTACCCGATCCCACGCCCCCGAGCTCACAGCAGGGTACTACAACACACGATTCCGAGATGGTTACCTTCCTATTGCTCAGATGTTAGCTCGCCAAGGTGCTGTGTTCAATTTCACTTGCATTGAGATGAAAGACTACGAGCAGCCACAGGATGCCCAGTGTTTACCTGAGCAGCTCGTGAGGCAAGTGGCTCTAGCCACTCAGAAAGCACACGTCCCGCTTGCTGGCGAAAATGCACTGCCAAGATTTGACGACGGTGCACTCGAGCAGATCTTGCAAGCATCAGCCCTGAACGTGGACAGTGATTCCGGAAACAGAGAGATGTGCGCCTTCACGTACCTAAGGATGAGCCCCCACCTGTTCCAGGCGGACAACTGGAGGCGTTTCGTATCGTTTGTGAAGAAAATGAAGGAAGGCAAGGGTGCTAACAAGTGTTGGGAAGAGGTGGAGAGGGAAGCCGAGCATTTTGTGCATGTTACGCAACCTCTGGTGCAGGAGGCTGCTGTTGCTCTTATGCACTAAGAAAAGCAGGATTAGGCTTTAGCTAGCTTGCTTTCTTTCTACTACACAGTAAGAAAACTTAGTGATAATATACAACAAGGTCACACAAAGTGGCAATAGCAGTTGCTCCAAGTTCCCTGGGTCTGTAGCTCTCTTTTTTTTATCGTCTGTGGCTGTGGAAAATGAGTAGTGATAGTTGTGTGGCAAGTGTGCCATGCTAATGTCATAAATTAAGATGGGACTAAAATCCAGGTATTGTTGTTTCAACACTCAAAAACTGTATGTTTCTTTCCTCTTGTTAAGAGTAGGTATGATTGTGTACAATATGGTCATCAATGAAATAAAAAATATGATTTTTCTCCCTTTAATCTTTCTGTAACTATTGACTCTTGCGAAATGCATGCAAATATAGCTTTGATTCCATCGGAAACTGCCCACATAACAGTGTTATTAACCTTCCTTTGGCCAGCTTCTGCTCGCATTTGACTCTTATTTTAGAAATGGTTAAGAGTTAAGATACCAAAACAAAATCTCAAAGCAGGGAGAGCTTCATTTGTTTACATCTCCATCTACTCTAAAATTCTAAATCTCATCTTCTTCACATACCACATAACTAAATTTTGAAAACTTTTCTGGTGACTGTCAAAATTATTTATTTTTGGAAACCGTTTTGGTGATGCAAATTGTCAACTACTTGGATTTGTTTTCCTCTTATGGACTTTGTTATAGAGAGCTTCTTTAATGCGCCAGCATCACTAGATGTCAATGAGCGTTCAAACACTCATTCACGTTCTTTTGTTATATTAACGTTGAATTCACTTGAATTTCAATAGATTTGAAAAATCATAATCGGATACCATAAATTTTAAAGACTTATTAAAACTCTACCTTATACACATGCATTTCAAAGTAAGCATAAATTCTTTTAAACTCGTACGAAATGTATATTGAGTACACCCTTAAGTGAAGCTAGGAATAGCTATGAGATTGTTTTCATCCTCCTGAAATATGGGAACTGTTAAAGGCTGAAAACCTTTGGCTCACGTGGTTAGTCTAGGGTTAGCTTTCTAAAGCATCTTGCACATGATTCCCAAAAGTAGAAGCAAAGAAACAGATCATTCATCCATCTCTTGCTTCTACTTGCAGTACTCTTGTTGCCCTTACGTCCTCTACAAAACATAAACCCTAATTTTGTGCCAAATCATGTGACAAATCACATGTATTGAGAAATGAGTGGTAGCTTACTAGCTTAAACAAAAACACAAAAGAACCAAAGATCACATGCATTGATGCCATCAAGTGGATTCCTCCACAAAGCTCCTTAATTCAAGATATATCTTTCGAAAGTATGGTGATTTGTGCGATGTGCACAAGCACTAGTACAAGTCGTTAAGTCACCTGTAGGCACAGAGAGTGATCTGTATAGCCCGAATCACAACTTAAAAAAACATAAAAAGAATTTGTACAAATTACAAGGAAAATTAAAACAAAATAATCATGGTTACAGATATCTTTGAAAATTAAAGCTCAGGTCACATTGAATGATTGAAAGGAAGGTTATAATTCCTCTTAGATATTTTACATGGTTGACTTAAATTGTCATCTATTCTTTAAAACTGTCCCAATTTATGGAATAGAAACAAACAAAAAAAATTCTCAATTTATCTCAATTTATGTCTCGTAGCATACTTTTTCTTTTTTCTAATTCAGAAAAGAGTGAAATCCTAATCAAAGACACTTTGGGGAGTTTGTGTTGCCTTGCCTCCTTTCTTGCTATAAGAAAGGGTTCACCAAATCTTTGGTGTTGCATTTAGGCCCTTCATGCTCTTGAGAGGACCATGTCAATTGCCCATTTCAACAGCAGAAATGCACGCTGCTGCATTGAGAGACTTGTTCTACTCATGACATGTGTGCATGTATTAGCCAAACTCTCAAATATCCACATATTACTCCTCTATCTATGACAATCGATCAGACCCATAACTATTATATATAGACCTTTACAATCCCATTTTTATATCAGCCGAGAAACGTTTACATCATTAAGAAAATCAATTCACACACTACTCTCAAATCTTACTTTCATAATTTTCTGAGAAAACATGTCTAGCATGCAACAATCCCGTAACCATGCTCAGGTATAAAATACATTCTTTTATCAAATAGTTTGACAATATAATAATATTATGTTGATAAATTGTAAATTAATGTGTAGTTTCGTATTCACAATCATGTGAGAAAAAAATTACTCTACATATAGTCAATTTAAGCAACAAAATATAATTTGTATATTATGACCATTTTTATTTTTTGTGAATAATTTTGTATGAACATTTTACTACTCATATGCATTTGTGAAACAAATTAGTTCCATTAATTTGTGTGTTGGTGCAGGGCAAGGCAGAAGAGTGGATGCAATCCACAAAGGAGACAGCAAATCAAGCTAGAGACAAGACAGCTGATGCAGCTCAATCAGCGAGCGAGTCTGCCCAGCATGGAAAGGACCAAAGTGCTGGATTTCTTCAGCAGGTAATTAATTAATTTCTTAATTGTTAACCCCCATTTTATTTAATTACATGAGTGATATAGTGCTAATTGCTAAAGGTATACATGCATTTAGCTCACCACATTATATTCTAGCAGGAAATGCCTGCTAATTATGCCGTCTAAAAATGTAATTCCTCAAACATTATTTTAAAATTTTTTAGGCATCAAAGTAGTTTTTTGTGAGCGTCCTGCCGTCCTCGCAATTTATTTGCTTATGATTCACAAAATTTCTTTATGAGTGGAAATTTGTTGGGTATATCTATTTTTCTTCTTCTTTTTTAACTAAATAAGGATGGATCATCATGCTTGTATAACAAAATGGGTAGAGGCAGTGGTTAATCCATGAATCAATCGTTATGAGTTCAAGATTAAGAAGCTCACGAATATTTATTCTCGGTCTGGGCGCCGCGAGTGAGCAAGGGGCGTCGCCTTCAGGGTTCAGGCTTTGTTTCTGTCTTTTGGGTTTCTCTTCTACTCTATTTTTTTTTTTATAAAAAAATTAACTTGTCAAAACGACGTCGTTTTGACAAGTTAAGAATTCAAAAAATAAAAAAACTCATATGTAGATCACGTGAGTCACCTTTTCTTTCTTTGGTCTTCTTTTCTCTTTCAAACATAAACACAAACATTTTACCTGTAACCTTGCCCCTGCAACTACCACCAAAACCCAAGCTTCATAGGGTCAAAATTTTTCCTCAAACCCAGCATTTATGGGTTCATGGGATCAATTGACCCCACCCTGGATCCGTCCCTGCTACGTTAGAGGTTTAGTCAATAAATTAATGATTGTAGACTTTTAATATGCTTTCACAAGTGCATGCCAAATTATTTGACACATTTGTTTCTCTTAATTCATGTGTTATTCTAATTGTTACAGACTGGAGAGCAAGTGATGAACATGGCACAAGGTGCTGTGGACGGTGTGAAGAACACACTTGGAATGAATGAAAAGAAATGAAGGAACAAATTAACCATTATCTTCCTACTCTGATATGTGAAGTAGTACTATTAGTAGCAGCTACTTAATTTGATGGGTTTAGGCTTGTTTTTTATTTTATTGGGCCACTGATGGGTTTAGCCGTTTAGGCTTTAATTGTTAGTATTTTGCTCTTTCCTCATCATTAGGGACAAGCAAATTTGTCTTTCAGAATAATTCTTTCAAAGAAAGCTCCTGATCAGTTGTAATAAACTCTACAGAGATCTTTTGCTTTTCAATATATATTTTTTCCCTTAATTACAGCAGATGTAATAAAAGCTCAACAATCATAGTACAAATATTGAAATGTAATGCAAACAAAGCTGGTTTCTTAATTTCACCCATGAATCTCCATCTTTATTCTCCTCTACACATATTTGACATTCCCATACAAAGCCAACTAGTTTTTTTTTTTTTTTTTGGTCTGAGCATTAGGCCCTTATTCACTGCTTTAATGTTTTCCATATGTACCTTTTTTTTATTAGGTCAAACATCTATTATATACTTTCTAATGATAAATAAACTCACTTTTAATATTTAACCAATTCTATTCATATTATAAATGAGTTTGGACACCTATTGTCAGGTGTAAGTCGGTAAGAAACATATGCAGGTTTTAACTATGACAAACAATAATCATTGTATTTTTTTATGGCTTTTTTACCTAAATACCACCTGGACTATATGAGGTGTGCTACCGTACCACCCAAACTTTTTTTCTTGCTAATTTACCACTTCAAGTATCAATATATGCTAATGTGGTACTTATGTTAAATCATTAACTTTTTTCTCGAACTTCCTAGTTTGTCCTTAAGTATAATTAAGAAGAGAGAGAGAATGAGAGGAAGAGAGATTGACGTCGTTGGGGGTGAGGGTGAGGGTGAGGGTGGGTTGGCTGGGTTTGTTTGTTTGTCTTTTTTTTTTTTTTTTTAAGTGTATTTGAATTTTAGTTTTGTTTTTTAGATATTTTATAATATGAATTGACAATATTACTCTTCAAGTTAACAGAAAAATTGACAAAAATAGATGGGCAAGTGCTACATTAGCATATATTGATACTTCAGGTGGTAAATTAGCAAGAAAAAAAATTTATGTGGTATGAGAACACACCCCCTATAGTCCAGGTGGTATTTAGGTAAAAAAAACATTTTTTTTTATTGAGTGTTACTATTCTTACCCATCAATTCTATTTTCCCACCCCTTTTTTGTAAAAATAATAATTACAATTTAAGCTTTTAATAAAATTACTAAAAGGGACACGCTAAAAAAATAAAGAAAACTCAAGCTGTCATGTTTGGATGCCATGGCAACCCATCTTCCATGACATTGCAGCACTCCTACGCACTTCTCAATTATCTCAAAAATAAGCTACATATTTCAGAACCATAATATCTTAAATGTATGGATTGAATTTGCAATTAACTAAAAAAAAATATTAAAGTTGCGATATTCAATATCAAAAATTTTGCACGTACATAAATTTTCCCAGCATAGTTAGAATAATTGATTCTTCATCAAACTAAGCACAACGAGTATTCTTAATCTCCATATTATTATCCAACCCATTTAGAATATATATATATATGTATATATTGATATGACAAGTGGCCAAAAAAAAAAAAATATATTGATATGACAAATAAGTGATGATTAGCATAAGAAAATAATTTTATACTTTTTAGGGCTGCAAACTAGGATTACAGATTAGAACTTTTTTTTTTTTTTTTTTTTTTTGTAAATGGGGGGGCCAAAGGCCCAACAAATTAGAATTTCGTTAATTGATAATTTGTGCAAATCTCGTGCTAATTTTTTTGCTACTATTGTGTTAGCTTTCTATTCTTTATTTTTTTAGGTTTAGGATTAGTGTTAGGTTGGGGGAAGAAGGAAAGGGAAAGAGAAAGAGTAGGGGCAGTTTTGGAATAATGGGAGTGAGATGAGTAGCTTGAAAAATTTTAAAATTCAATGCATGCTGTGGAAATAAGGTGAGTTGGAAAATAAGATTGAGGGGTGGAATAGTATCACTCTTTTTTATTTTTTAAGGTTTTGTTTTAATTTTTGGTCTATTTATATTTAAAATAGACCTGTATTATTTTTTGAGGTTTGAGGTTTTGTGACAGGTTAAGTAAGAGTGCTGCTATTTGCACACCCTAAATCTCTCTTTGCACACCCTTTCTTGAAAAAAAAAAAAAAAACTCAAGGGAAAAGACCATTTGGCCCTTCCCTCACCCACACACCTCATTCCCATCTCCCCCCGTACACACCCCACCCCTCACCTGCAAATTTCCCTCACCTGCAAATTTTTTTTTTTCTTCTTCACCGTCGCACCCTCCACCCTTTATCTTCTTCTTCTTCCCCCCACCCCAACCACCTCCCCCCGAGCCCTCCCCTCCTCTCCTCTCCTCTCCGACTCCTCCCCCCTTGCTCTGTTTTTTTTCCCTTTGCCGATCACCACCTTCCTCGCACCAGCAGCACCACATTCCTCGCAGAACCACCACCGCGCGCCACCACCTTCCTCGCAGCTAGCTCACCGTCGCGCGCCGGAGAGAAGATAACTTAAAAAAAAAAAAATTGGAGTGGGTTCGGCGGACCAGTGCCGAACCCGATGGTTTCGTTCGGTAAGTACCCACCGAACAATCCTATTCTATTCGGCGGGTACCTGTCGAACGAAACCACCGGGTTCGGCACTGGTCCGCCGAACCCGCTGCAACTTTTTTTTTTTTTTTAAATTTGTTTGGCTGTCTGCTGGGTGAGAGGAGAGAGGGAAGGAGAGAGAGAGAGAGAGAGAGAGAGAGAGAGAGAGAGAGAGAAAGAGAGAGAGAGAGAGAGAGCGCTGCGCGCGGTGGCTGGAGGGCTGGGGTGGTCGGGGCTGGGTTGGGCGCGGGGAGGGTGGTGCAGCAGGGAGGAGAGAGAGGGGTGGTGCATGGTGGTGGGCACGGGGAGAGTGGTGCAGCAGGGTGGTGGGCGCACGGTGGTGGTGCTGCGCGCGGGGAGGGTGGTGCAGCAGGGTAGTGGGCGCAAGGTGGTGGTGCTGCGCGCGGGGAGGGTAGTGCAGCAGGGTGGTGGGCGCGGGGAGGGTGGTGCAGCAGGGTGGTGGGCGCACGGTGGTGGTGCTGCGCGCGGGGAGGGTGGTGCAGCAGGGTGGTGGGCGCAAGGTGGTGGTGCTGCGCGCGGGGAGGGTAGTGCAGCAGGGTGGTGGGCGCGGGGAGGGTGGTGCAGCAGGGTGGTGGGCGCACGGTGGTGGTGCTGCGCGCGGGGAGGGTGGTGCAGCATGCTGGTGGGCGCAAGGTGGTGGTGCTGCGCGCGGGGAGGGTAGTGCAGCATGGTGGTGGGCGCGGGGAGGGTGGTGCAGCAGGGTGGTGGGCCCACGGTGGTGGTGCTGCGCGCGGGGAGGGGAATGAGGTGGTTGGGCTGGGGCTGGGTGGAGGGGAATGAGGTGGTCGGGCTGGGGCTTGGTGGAGGGGAGGGAGGAGGTCGGGCTGGGTGCATGGATGGGAAAGAGGTGGGCTGGGTCGGGGCTGGAGGGAGGGTGCGACGGGGCTGGGCTTGGTGGAGGGGAGGGAGGAGGTGGGTGCTGCGTGGGTGGCCGGTGGGTGTGGTCGGGTGAGGGAGATGAAGGGGGTGTGTGTATTTTTTTTTTGTCTGTTGATGGGGTGTGCAGAAGAGAAAAAATTGAGTTAGGGTGTGTTGGGTGAGGGGTAAGTGTGTCCTTTTTTTTTAGTTTTGATTTTTTTTTTTTACAAAAGGGTGTGCAAAAAGAAAAAACAGAGTGTGCAAATAACAGCACTCTTAAGTAAACTCAAACCTAAAAAATAATACAGGTCTATTTTAAATATAAATAGACCAACCTAGAGAGCAAAAAAAATTGATTATGACCGCCATAACTGTCAAAGCGTAACGACACTAACGGCTAAGCCTACTTCCTTCTCAAAGCTTCCCCTCCACTTTTACATGGACGAATTCGATACGCGTACTCCAGTAGCTAGTCCACCTCTACAAAAATCTCCCCCCTTCTCCACAAAATTACACATCTGCCATTACCACGCTCACTCTACCACTCTACCTCACCTTCTCTGTTCAAAGCTGCAACTCAGCCATGGCTTCTCTGCAAACCCACCATTACCGTCTTCAATTACACCACTGCGTCTCCTCTCTCTCCCCCAAACTCCACAACCTTCAAACCCCTAAGTTTTCACGGCGGCTCCCGACCTCATTTTCCGGGAAAGTTAGGGTTTTTACTTTCAAGGAAAATGGGAGGAGTAGAGATGAAATCTACTCATTTTGCTGCTCATGCAAAGCTGGTACTGAGATTGAAAAGGTTCCGGCCGAGGAGGGAAGCGAAAGGCCTCCTTTTGATATCAATTTGGCGGTGATTCTTGCTGGTTTCGCATTCGAGGCCTATTCTAGCCCTCCTGTAAATATTTCTTAATCAAAATTTTTTTGGGTCATAATGAATTGTTTGTTTTCTAAGAAAATTGAGGAAAAGGAAAGAACTTTAGTTATTAACTTAGCTGATATTGGGTTCCTGAAGCCTTGTTTGGTTACTGATGAAGTGTGAGAATATCTTATTTTTTTATTTTAAAAAACAAAGTGAAATCTTCGAACTGGGATTTTAGATAATTGGAACCAAGAAAACAGGGAAGTTTCACTACATGAGCCTACCTCAGCTCATTGGCTTAGCTGAGGTGTTTTTTAAGACCAAAAATACCATGTAAGTATAAGTGTATAACTGACCAAATTTTCAGGGTCTTACAGAGAGTATGGACAATAGTTGTATAAGAATTTAACAAAACAAGTATATAACTTTAATTTTCTTTTCCTTTTCCTTGAAGTTTCGCAGATAACGAAATAATTATCCTATTCAGTTTCTCAAAAATCATAGAAAAGTAAATGGAAAGAGATAGAAATTGATAAGTTTTTCTACTCAACCAAAGCTTTGTACAAGTTATTAACTTGGAGAAGTGAGTGGATTTTTTTCTGCAATAATGAAAGGTTTAAATTTCATCTCATCAGCTTTATTGGGAACCTGATGGTGGATTACCTCAAGTGTTTTAGTTTCAAATTCATTTGATTTTGTTGGATTGTTCAGGATAATGTTGGAAAGCGCGAAGTTGATGCTGCAGACTGTAAGACAGTGTATCTTTCAGAGTATGCAAACACTTCCTTATCTATTACAGCATACATTGTTTTATCTGCTGTAGATATTGATGTAAGCTAACTCTGATCGGATACTCTTGATGTTTATTTGTATGCATTTGATTAAAATTAAAATGTGAATGCAGTGTTTCATATCGAACTCATCCCGATTCATGTTTCTAGAAGAAAATTACAAATAAGCTGATAAGTTTGCAACGTTCATGACTAATTACTAAATGTTTTTTATGAATGCAGGTCATTTGTGCGTGAGATCTATGATGGTCAATTGTTTGTTAAATTGAAAAAAGGTTTCAATTTCCCTGCCATGGATCCATGGGTTGGTTATCCTTTTCGACTTTTTGTGCATTCAGGATTCCAGTGATTAATTACTATCATGTGTACCCCTTCTTGTATACTTATACTTCACGTTTTCCTCTTTCTTTATTTCCTTTTAGCTTTTGCTGATCTGTTTTGACATTTGATGTGCTTTTAGGGAACAAGTGATCCTTATGTGGTCATGCAATTAGATGGTCAACTTGTCAAAAGCAAGATTAAATGGGGGTAAGGTATTTTCACATGTAATTAATTTTAGAATCATTGATTGCCTTCCAAAGATTAAATAGAATGATAATTTTTCATGTTTACAACAATAATTTAGTTAAAGGCTTTTTTGATGCTTTAGATTTTAATATAATGCTCATGTTTCACTAGAAATGACAAATTTACTATTTATCTTTCCTATGGTGATTAATCAACATTTCTTTGCAACTTGCTAGGGGCTCTCTGTTTTTGAATACGAGAATATGACTTCATATACATATTGAATACACACACATACACATAGATAGTATATAGATGCGGATTTTGAATCGTGGGACTTTACTGGCCATTGATTGTGTTGACTGCATGGTGTCAATGTGATCAATGGTGTTAAATATATAATTTTAATGAAGTCTTTAAAAAAGGATCTGTTTCTGAGCTGTTATATTTTATATGGTGTATTGTGTGTGTGTGCGTGCGTGCGTGTGTCTGCATATTAGCATTCTCACACGCAGTTCGTACGTGAGAGATTTCTCCCACATCTGATAACTTCTACAGAGAGTGAGAAGTTACTTTTTGGCATTTTACTGCTTTAACTATTAAAATATCATTTGTTTTATTTTAAGTACATTGCAAGAGAGAGCATTTTAGGGGTTTAGATAGTTACAACTGTCAAGTTTGGGTTTTACCAAGTATCATTCTCTTCTAAGATTCTTAAATAAGGTCTTTAAATGAGATTAACGACTATTAGTTCCAATATGGATGACTCAAATGCACAATAGGTGAAAGTGGGCAAGATGTGACTCAATTGTCCATATGTGCTCTTACAGCTGATAAAATATGACCTTACTTAAGGACCTTACGAAAGAACTATACATACATATATATATATATATGTGCTATATAGAATTATTCTGTCCGTATCTAAGGGCTTGTTTATGAGTAGTTAGATCATATATGAACTGGTAAATATGATTTGTGAGTTGCATATCTCTTGCAACCAAAGCTATGATCCCATGTTAAACCCATGAGTAGAACTTATCATTGCAATGGCTTATAAAGAAGGTGCCCATGTGTTTATATACTGCACATCTCAAAGTACCCAAGCGTTGTGGACTATGCTACCACTTATTATAGAGTTCCAAAATTATTTTATTAATTGTCTTTTTTTGCTGATGTTTATGAAACTTTTTTGGTTTGTGGTTGCCACTATAATGGGAAAAATAGCATAGAATCTTAGAAATGTGAGATTTCTTAATCATATTGCAAGTTTTCTGCATGACAAAAAACATATCATATTCACATATTTAGTGGATCCAGAAAAGTCAGGGACATTTTCTTTAATCAACTAATAAGTTGGATTTATTTTCAAATATATAATTTGTGGCAGGACAAAAGAGCCAACATGGAACGAGGACTTCACTTTTAATATCAAGCGGCCTCCAATGAAAAATCTTCAGGTCAACATGTATTCTTTTAAGTAATTTTTTTATTTCCCATGCAGAAAGCTCTTGCCTGCTTTTTCATTTCTCTTCTTTGGCTTGTTGCCTTGAAATTTTAGGAAAAAATTACAGAAACAAAAATCTATGAAAAGACTCCTCGCTAAAAAGTGACTGTAGTCACTGCGAACACATACTTCAAGGCATAGTGGCATCTTCACCTCTCTTTGTGTGATGAGAAATAATCTATCTTTTCCTAGACGACCTGTTTGTGCTCAATGGAGATCTCCTCTTTCTATGGCCAGTTAACTACAAACTACAAATTCCATGGAATTGTTTAACTAATTATTCCTAAAGCACAAACTCTTTCCAAAGGGACCTACACCAGATTCTCAGCATTTTAGCTTTCTTTTTAAGCTGTCAATCATATCCTTTTCTTGAAAGTTTTCTGTTACTGGGAATGCAGACCTGTTATCGTATGACCCTTTTTTAGGTATCATCATGATCAACAATATGAGAAAAAGCCTTCTGCAAAATTAATTGGGTATTTCTTGCTTTCTGCCTTTTCAGCCTATACAGAGCCATAGGTTACGATAAGTTATCTGCATTCATCATTGTCATTGTTGTTCATTGCTGTTGTTGCTTTTGTGATAATGATATTGATGCTGTATTACCTAAAGAATAATTTCAGAGGGAAGAGGTGTCAACTTCTAATGTTGTAAAATGATGTATTCAAAGCCAATTATTTTGGTGTTGTTATTTAGTTGCATCACAGCTACTAATTTTCTAATATCTGGGATCAAGTTGTAGGTTGCAGCTTGGGATGCAAATCTTGTGGCTCCACATAAACGCATGGGGAATGCAAGCATCAGTCTGGAATGCCTCTGTGATGGTAAAAATCAAGTCAATCATTTGCATTGCGTGCATGTTTTGAAATGATGGTTCTTGCCAGATTGTTGAAGTGGGTTGGTTTTATATGTTTGTTATAGTACTAGTTTAGGGTGTTTGTTCTACTTAAAGTCATGGTTGCAGGATCAGCCGTAAGAAATAGAATTACTAATGTTGAGCAGATCAAGTCTGGAGTGAGGCTGTAAAATTTTTCTTTCCAAAATGATCAAATACCATACATGTACTTTTCTAGGAAATTTGCATGAAGAACTGGTGGAATTGGAAGGAATGGGAGGTGGTGGAAAAGTACACCTAGAGGTAAGTTTCCCTGGTGAATGAAATTATTTTATAGGTGGATGGTTCTAGAGAGAAGAAAATGTTGCAATACATTTCCTGTTGTGAAAATGCACCGTAGTTTTCATTTGGGATCTGATGCATATGAAAACAATTACTTCATATTATATATAAACCTACTATAGCTGGTTGTATATGGATATATTCCAATATATGCCTAAACCATGAGAAAGTTCCATTCATTCAAAATCTTTTTCTTGCCAAAAATTTTTGGATGTGTGCTGGGATTTCTGGGAAGGAATGAGAGGAAATGTCTTCATTTGGGTCTTTCTTTTCCCTTATTCATTTTCTAATCTCCCTTTTGACTCTCAGGAATTGCAACCTTGAGTAGCTTTTTTCCTTTCAGCACGAAAGATAAAATTTAAAAGAAAAAATAAAATCACTGTAGGCTTTGTGTGTTACGTTCTCCTCATACAGAGGGATGCTTGTAAGTTGTGGGTTCTATGAGAAACTTATAAAGATGCTTAATATTCCTTTCTTCTTCTGTTATGCATGGTTCTTATACTGCTAATACTTCTCTTTTTGTAATGAAACTTATTGTAAACTATTTATGTTTGGTTCAATTGGGAACTTCTTTCATATGAAGATTTTGTTTTTTCAAGTTTCAACCACTAATACTTTCATGCTATTATAAATTTTAAACATTTAAGTTTTACATATTTGCTTTGATGGCCTTTGTGGGCCCTGCAAGATTTTACATTTTCACAATGATTTTCTCTTTTGGTTTGCTGTTCTATTAAGTTATAATTGTTACTGTTGAGCTTTCAGGTCAAGTATAAAACTTTTGATGAAATTGACGAGGGAAAAATGTGGTGGAGCAGGGTCCCCTTTATTTCTGATTTTCTCCGGAAAAATGGTTTTGAGCCTGGTCTGAAAATGTTTGTTGGCTCTGAGACTGTGCAAGCACGTCAATTTGTGGAATATGCTTTTGGGCAGTTAAAGACATTCAATAATGCGTACCTTTGGAAGAATCTGATTTCAAGTAATGATGAGAATGACACAGAAGGCTCTGGGAAATCTGATAATTCTGCTGTTGTGTCAGACATGCCATCCCAGAAGGGTATAGCAGAAGGTTCTTTAAATAATACAGGCTGCAACGAAGTGAGCAGTTTAGAGGAGTCCAACACAGATGATGGTGCTGTTGAGAATGGACGTGCCCCTGAACTGGAGAAACAATTTGGTGAGGGAATGCAATCAGATAAGCATTTTTGGAAGAACTTTGCCAATGAAATCAATCGAAATGTTGTTGAGAAATTCGGTCTCCCAATTCCAGAGAAATTAAAGTGGGATGGGTTTGATTTATTAAACAGAGTTGGTTTGCAGTCACAGAAGATGGCGGAAGCAACTTATGTTGAATCAGGGCTTGCAACTCCAGAAGGCTTAGATGTTGATAATGATAAAACAACTGGCCCACTTTCCATTAGCATGGTTCAGTCTTCACTTCCAGATATTAAGGAAGCGACGAGAGATCTATTAAAGCAGACTGATTCTGTTTTAGGAACATTAATGGTTCTAACTGCAACAGTCTCTCAATCAAACAAGGAAGCACATCTTGCAGGAAAGAGTGAAACTAAAGAAGAGGATACTAGTAATGTAGAAGATGATGTCGTGACATATTCCACAACCGAGAAGCTTGCTGGTTCACAGGGAGCTGAAGAGATGAAAGCCCTCTTTTCAACTGCAGAAAGTGCCATTGAGGCTTGGGCGATGCTTGCTACTTCGCTGGGGCATCCAAGTTTTATAACATCTGAATTTGAGAAACTTTGTTTCTTAGATAATACAACAACAGACACACAGGTAAGTTTTTTCTCCTTTGAGATGACTGAGGAACCTTTTTTCGGTTGTTAACTAGTTATAGCTCTTCAAATTCTGAAGATTCATAAAAACGTATGTGTGGTGAAAGGCTGTCAATTAGTTGTGAGAATTATACTGTGGATGACTAAATTCTAGGAAGCTGCAGGTGGCAATTTGGCGTGATTCTGCAGGGAGAAGATTAGTTATCGCTTTCAGGGGAACGGAACAAGTAGGTTATATATTGTTTTTTCTAAAATGGAGTGTGGGTCTATATCTTTTGGTTCAAAATGCCTTTACTCTCACTTTTGCAGACAAAATGGAAGGACTTGGTAACGGATTTAATGCTAGTTCCTGCTGGGTAATATTCATTTACTTATCAAGTCATAACTTGTTTATGACTTTATGTGGTTGGCATTGATAATTTGTAATCTTTCTTCCTAATTTTCATTTAAGTCATAATGCATGTATGCATCATTTTAACAACACCCCCCAATTAGACAAAATTACAAAAAAGAATAATCCCGAAAAAGTGGAGTGACCAATGCCCATAAAGAAGCCCAAAACCGGACTCTCTCCCACAGATTATCCACCGTTTCCCCCATAGCATTATCAAAGACCCTTTTATTCCTCTCCATCCAAATTACCCACAAAATAGCCATCACCGCACATCTCCCCAACACTCCCCTCTTCTTCCCTTCAAAAAACTTAAAACTCTGACAGCAAGGCGGAACAAGAAACAGGAGACTCCCACCTCAACCCACCTTCCCTAAACAGCCTCTGCCATAAAGATAACTGGGCACTGCACCATTTGGTGTTCCAAACTCTCCGCCTCTCTTCTGCACATCACGCACCAGTGAGGTGATAAACAAGAAGGTCTTCTGCGCTGAACCATATCACAGGTGTTCAGCCTTCCATGAGAAAAAAATCCAGGCTAAAACCTGTACCTTAGAAGCTACTTTAGCCTTCCAGATTACATGAGAGGGAGGAAAATGAGAAAGAGAAGGATTATCCATTAATACCCTTACAAAGGATTTACACGAAAAAACTCCTGCAGCCTCCAAGTTCCAAATTCTCCTATCTTCCTTTTGCGGGACCAACACAATATCATGGAGACTAGACAATAAAGACGTGAACTCCTCCACCTCTATATATTGACTAGTCTGGTTTCCTATCCAGATTAGTACTGTTTTTATGTTTAACACACTCGGACCATTCGACTTACAAGTTTGCCCGGCAAACCCTTCAACTGGTTGTGTTTATTTTCTAAGATAAAAGGTATGGTTTGAAAGTTATCTCTTGGATGCAACTACACTTTGTAAGGTTAGTGGACAATGGCTAGTTGGGCTAACAATACTATTCTGTTAAGCTAGTGACGTATATTTTATAGAACCACTAAATTAATAACTTTAAAACAATCTTGATTAACAAATAGCTAAGCATTTATAACATGACATCACAATGGATCAAGGTTCAATGCAGTCAGACTGGTTACCCGTGACCCAGTCACTTTTTCTGGGTCGCCAAATGGTCCAGATTTTAAATATTTCATATGCACTAGGTTTCTCATTAGTTGTTGATTGATTTATCCTGGTTAATATTTCCCAATTTTAGATGTGTCCACCAAATTAAGCATTATATTTTCTTACAGATGTTGATTTTTGTACCTTTTTTAGGCTAAATCCTGAAAGGATAGGTGGAGACTTCAAGCAAGAAGTTCAAGTAAGCAAATCATTCATGTATGACATGAACAGATTATTGACAAAATCCAATCTCTACTTTTATATTACTGATGGTGACTAAATTATTTCAGGTTCATAGTGGTTTCTTAAGTGCATATGATTCTGTCAGGACAAGGATCATTTCACTCATTAAATTGGCAATCAGCTATATGTAAGTTTTGCTTTTGCTTAGATTTATTTATCTTATGTCTGAGTGTGTAACTGGTGTCTAAATTTCGTATATAACAATTGATATCTAACAGAATCTTGCAGGAGTAGTTTGCTTCACTTAAATACTTTAGGCATGTGATTCACTTACATAACTTGTATCCTTGATATATAAGCACTAAAATCTTGGGACCTTTAGATTTTAGATGCTAATTATCTATTAATTCCGATATCGATTTACTCCTTGTGATTTTAAAAGTATGGGTTTCTCCATCTACTTTATGTTCCAGTTCACATTGGCAAAGTATGAGAACTCACTTCGTTTTTAACAGCTTATGCTACCAGTTGAAAATTTGCATTTGATTAGTTGATAATATCATAGAAGTCAACACATTTCCTAACAGTTGATATTCAGAATTATGTCTCATCAAATAAGACCTAAGTTCAATTGTCTGTTTGATCTTCTTCCAGTTATTTGTTATTATTGGTAGTCCTACATCTATTAGTTGTATTCCTTAGAGAATTTGACAATATTTCAGTTGATATGTTTCAAAATCACAAACAATATTAATATAATCTTAGTATTTATATAAATATGTAACCGTTTCATTACAAATGGATAACATTGCGAATAGTTACATTATATTGGTACAACTTTTGCTATTTTCCTTCTTCTACTTTCGAAAAGGTGTGTAAGCATACAATTAGCTCTAGTACTCTTTGGGCCTAAAGGAGCAATCCTTTGGCATGGCCAGGGAATTGTGATATATTAGATTAATCTTTTAGTAATGCATATTGCATTTACATCATGAAATGTGATTGTTCCATTGTCAAATCAAAAGTTAGATGTTTCTCTGTTGCAGTGATGATCTTGCTGAGCCGCTGCACAAATGGCATGTTTATGTAACTGGTCATAGTCTAGGTGGTGCATTAGCAACCCTCCTAGCTCTTGAACTTTCATCAAGTCAATTAGCAAAGTGAGTTCTTTTATTCTATTTAAGGAAGTTATTATTCCTTTGATCAGATTATAATAAATGTGGATGTGATTGAAAGATTTAAAAATTATTTGCCTATGAGTTATCCTTTTGAGAAGTTTTGCATTGAAAGATTTTGCAGAAAGGGTAAACCATGTAGTATTATTGTTTTGATATTTTCCTCATGATTGGAAAATTGGGTACACAAGATATATTCATTGTCATATACTCATTCCATTTAATGGAAATACAGTAAACATACCTAAAAGTTGCAAAGAAAAGCAAACTAGAAAACAGAATTAAGCTTACGAGTTAATTTTGGGTTATACAATATCGTAATATCAAATTCTTTGAAAGTTGGTAAATTCTTATAGATCTAATCTTCTGTTTCTCTGTGTATTAGGCATGGAGTGATTTCTGTGACCATGTATAACTTTGGATCTCCTAGGGTTGGTAACAAAAGATTTGCTGAAGTTTATAATGAGGTAAGAATTGTATTTGTGATCTTCTAGTTGTTTCCCATCATGCTGCTTTTAATTCATCATTGAAGCGTTTGGTAATTACCATCTCATCTTTATTTTCTATGGCTCCATTCATTTCTTCTGCAGTCACCTCTGGTTGGAAAAACTCATCTTTTTATAGATGACCTAATACAACAAGCTAATTTGTGGTGTAGCTGCTAATCTTGTTAGACCTTGCAGAAAATAATTTCAAATTAAAATAAAGGAAATTATTTTTATTAGGCAGAAGTAGTGCAGAACTCTCACTTGTTCACTCTTTCTATCTAAATATTTTACAACAGTGTCATATAGAACTCTTTGGACTGAAATTTACAGGTATCATGGAGTCAGATCCACTGTTATATTCAAATCTTACTTTAATTTGCCTCATGAATTAAAATAATAATTAAATATGTGAAAGTGTATTTGTTGGATGCTACATGTCTATTTGGTGAAATTTTTTGCAACATGCAAATCTTACCTTTGCAGAAAGTCAAAGATAGCTGGAGAGTTGTAAACCACAGAGACATTATACCAACAGTCCCCCGCTTGATGGGTTACTGCCATGTAGCTCAACCAATTTATCTAGCAACGGGAGACGTAAGAAATGCCATGGTAGGTCATTCATTTTCTTATCTAGATCAATTCTCTTTTTAAATTTCAGAACGCATGAAACCTACTCCAGGCTTTATGACTTCCAAATAGATGCATGTGGCATATCAATATGCTATTTAAAATTATTTTTATGGACAGAGTAATTGGTCTCCTTACAAGATCTATAATTAGATTGTCAGTAGCGGCCCTAATTATTTCCGAGATAATTGATATCATCCCCTAGAACCTTGTTGCTACAATAGATACATAAATTTCACTTTTTAGAATGGCTGAATATGTCTTTCTTTACTTGAAATGTAAGGCTCCCTGTGATTTAATGCTTGCTTCGAAAGCTGTTAAAAATTCTTTTGGGGTGCTTTTTTATGGTTAAAAAGCACTCTTCTTCTTCATCTTCTTCTTCTGTTAGCCCATAATTCTCCCCCCAGTAAATGTAGAGTAACAAGTTTGTGCCAATTGAGGTACCTAATTTCAGGGTTATTAGCTTTTTCCATAGTAAAATATCCTTCTCTTTTGTAGCCCATATTTCAGGATCTGAAACTCCGAAGAATTATATGACCCTTGTTGGCTCAATTCTTCAGATGCAGAGCTGGAAAAAGTTTGATTTATATGATTTATAACAAATTGAAATGCTAGTAGAATAAATACAAAGAATGATTTAAAATTTAGTATGTTTTTGCTTAAAGCTGAGATAATGAATGCAGTACCTTCTATCCAGGAAAATATGGAGCTTTCTGAAGATGGTTACCAAGCTGATGTGATTGGGGAGTGCACACCAGATGTACTTGTCAGTGAATTTGTACGTTTCTCCTCATTTAATCTTTTTCTTTTGGTAGTATGTTTGCTTATGGATATTTAACATCACATTCATATGGTCATCAATGAATCCAATATTTAGATATATATATATAGAGAGAGAGAGAGAGAGAGAGAGAGAGAGAGAGAGAGAGAGAGAGAGAGAGGGAGAGATTACAGAGCATATTTCCAGCCGAAGTCCCATCAGTTCTGAAGCGTTTTTCATTTAATGTATCATTTATGTCTTGGGATGTAACCAATGTTGCATGCACTGACGCAGAATAGAAAACTGAAGCTATGTCTCACTTACTATTAGCAAAACAGAGCAAAAAGAATCTTTCATAAAGTCCCAAGAAATTAAAATGAACTGGGCTTGGTACCTTCATTATGTTCATGATGTGGGTAGCACTCCAATTGCATCTAGTAATTTCTTGTCCCAGATAAAATCAATTAAATAATCTTAGAATTATAAGACAATTGTTGACTCAGCTTAAGCTTTGGGAATAGTGGTAAAGGAACAAAATTTATCACGGTACCTGAGTAGGAGATATGAGTTCAAATCCTTACAATTGCATCCTCCCAATATATGTTAAATTCCATCCATTGAAAATGTTAGAAATAAAACATTTGTTGGCCCACGTCCGAATAGATTAAGCTTTAGAGATAATGGTAAACCAGCAAACTCTATCACAATCAGAAAAACCATTGTATTAATAGCCTTACTCATACGGATTATGAGCTTATTTATGGTCAAATTGAGTTTTTGGTAATGTCATAATGTGCGAGTCTTGTAACTTATTCTGCATCAGAATTTGTATTTAGACGTCTAGCAAATGAAGTGTGACCACCATGGAGGCTGAATCAAGGTAAAGTAGGATTCAATTTGGTATCAAGATGTATTTTGAAGGCCTGACCCATTCTGTGTATATTCTTAAAAAATCTTCACACCGCTCAAAATGCATTTTTAATGAGTTGTTATATAGACGAAGCTTTTCTGACTTTTTTTTTTTTTTTTTTTATCAAAAGTTTGACTAAGTTTGATTTCTACAGATGAAGGGTGAGAAGGAGCTTATCGAGAAAATATTACAGACTGAAATAAATATATTCCGTTCAATCAGAGATGGGACTGCAGTTATGCAGCATATGGAGGATTTTTACTACATTACATTGCTAGAGGTACATTCACCTGGTTGAGTTTATACATACTATATGTTTTTTTTTTTGGCCACTATACACACTATATGTTAATTTTCCATAGTTTGGTGGTTTTTATTGGTATATGATACGATTGGGGACGATTCCAATTGCAATGCATACTGCTATGAGTTGTAAATTGTAAATAGCTATTTCTTGTAACTTGTAATATCTGTTAGTCTTATTGTTGGTTGTTATCTTCATTTTTCGTCTACCCAGAATGTGAGATCGAATTACCAAGCTGCAGCAAGGCCGCTGTCCAATGAACAAGATAACAAAACAATCAGATGAGGCTGGCGTCTAATGGGCGGTATGGAACTTATACATGTCTTTGAATGTATTTGTAAATTGTAATTACCCATTTTTTCAGGCATTGTGCCTGCAACAGACCACCATTAGTCAGGTGTCTCAGCCTCTCAGGTGCCATGAATTTCTCCAAATTGTACATTGGGTACAGGCTTTTTATAAATGGAATAACATGAGCCAACAGCCATTTGTAACTCTTTAAGTTTGTGTAGCTTTGTTCAAATATCACATGTCTATTTTCACAAACAATATCACATGTGAGAATAACTTACCTATCCCCGTGTTAGGGGATAGGTGGTATCACACAGGAGAGAGAAAGAGAGAAAGAAAGAGAGAGAAGGGGGGAGAGGGGATAACACCTGGTAAAACCAGGTTGCAGGTAAGTCCTTCTCGTGATTCATATATGTAAGTTCCACACAAGTGATCAATTTAGACAGTACAAATAGTTTTATTCTTTACGCAGTAGCGTTTTCCTTCCATCTCACAACTTGGTGTCAATCCAGTTCATGCTTGCAGACTATGGAGCATGCTTTTAAGTTACTTACTGGAATGTGGACACTGTTTTTTCGGCCTGAAGAATGTGGAGATTGTTAACATGTCAAAGATGGTGGACTTAAGTTACACGCAAATTAAGTTGGTATTGCAGTGTCAAACCAAGAATGGTGGTATGGTGGTGTACATACAAGTATATGTGCACTCCCTTGTTAAAAAAGAAAAGAAGAAAAAACTAGGATGAGCTATGTTTAAAGAGAGAGGAAAGGGAGACACAGAAATTGAGGGTACAATGGGTAAATGAATTACAAAAAGTAAAAATAGAAACGTTATGTTGACAAATGACCACGGTTACCAAAATTGTTTGTGAAATTTTGGTAGAGAAGGACTTACCTGCAACCTGATTTTCTCTATTTCTCTCTCTCTTTCTTTCTCTCTTTCTCTCTTTCTCTCTCTTGTGTGATACCACCTATCCCCTAACACGGGGATAGGTAAGTTATTCTCATGAATCACAGCTCTGTTAGAAAAATAATACACGATTTAGATAAATTAACAAATTAAAGAATAGAGACAGAATGTTAAGCTTAAGAGGCTTTACTGCCCAGATGAATAGTTATCTTCATACACAAGCATTAGCTCACTCAAAAGCTTAAGTGGATCGGTGAAGTGATGGTGAAAAACCACTGGAAATCATATGTGTGGTTCCAACTTTCAATTAGGGGTGGCAGACACATGAGGGTTATGATGCTATATTGAAGTTTTCAATCTAAAACTTAAAGCTGGTATGTGAAAAGAGCCAATAAATATATGTAAATTATACACACTTAACCCAATCAATATGAAACTAATGTTCAAAACACAGGGTATGATTCATCATACAACTTTATACAAATAAGAATCCCCCAAAAGTAATAAGATGCACTATTTGTCTGGTCTTCAATTGCTGAGGCCAGAAATTGGAAGATAAGACACCACTAAGGTTGCTGAAAAATTATTCAGATTAGCAACACTAGTACACTACTCCCTGACCCTGACCCTGACCCTGACCCTGAGGCGCCTCTTGGTGGGGTCCACAAATGCGCTCCTCCATTATTGTATAATTTAACCTGCAGGTTGAATTGCTCTTATGCAGTTAGGCCCGGTTTTGTATGCTTTTGGTCAGGCATGAGTTACACATGCATTCCTCTGCTCATCCATATTTCAAGCCCAGTTGCATCAGAGACAATCTAGTGTGGGCAAATATGTGATATAAGTTTGGTGGTTTATTATTGTTCTCAAAATCTTAAACTTAAACTTTTAGAATGTGGGTCAACAATTATTTTAGGAAAATATTTGGGTCACCCCTTGGGGGTACCCCAAGGTCCACCCTCCCCCCGAAAATAACAATTTCGGTAATGCCGGCGCATGATCGGAACCGTTCACTTTTTAGATCACCTATTATAGATCATCTCTGCAAAAAATCAAATCAATCGGAAATCGTTTGGTTATATAACTGTTGTCAATTAAGTAGAAAAAATTGATGGTTTTCAATTAAAGAGTGATTTTTTGGCCAAACCGTTAATTTTTTCTATTTAATCAACAACAGTTATATAATTAAACGATTTCCGATTGAGTTGATTTTTTGCAGAGATGATCTATAATATGTGATGTAAAAAGTGAACGGTTCCGATCATGCGCCGGCATTACCGAAATTGCTATTTTGGGGGAGGGGTGACCTTGGGGTACCCCCAAAGGGTGACCCAAGTAGTGTCCATTATTTTATATTCTTACACTCCCCTTCACATGTGCCACTTCTCTACTCCAATAGAGTCCAAAATGTAGATTTCAATTATATTTAGAGGATACAATTGCGGTGATTTGGATTCAAGCTTTGATACCCTGATATAATTTGTTGATTTACCACTATTCCTAACATCGTAATTTTTGAGAATAGTGCTAAACCAACAAACTTTATCACTATGCATGATGCACTGTTTCTTAATTTGTGCATATTGCTTTCCCTTTAAATACATGCTGTTCTGGCAATTAAATTGTTCCAGTTATGCCAAATTATTTGTAAACTTCAAATTATTGCATTGCACTTCATGCTTATTTTTTTGGGTTAAGCATTGCACTTCATGCTTTGGCCATCATACAGCAGTGAGTAAAACTTTATTACATTTTAATCACGCTTTTCTAGCCTGTTTATTATTCACAATCTGTGGATCTCTGGAGACATTCTTAGGGACCTGCAGTGTCTTCTTACAGCACATGATTCGTAGGCTTTGCCTTAATATGTCAACCTCTCGTTCCCTCTTGTACTGTTCATGCTCCATTGAAACTATTCGAGATTTTAAGGCTGCAATCGTCTCTTCTTTGGCTTTCAGTTCTCTCTTTAGCTCTTCCACAATGTCTTCTTCCTCTGCTCTCCAATACAGTCCATTTTCTACAGGAAAGCCAGACAAGTAAATGTCATTGCATAACTATATTGATATATATATATATATAATGGAAATTGATAGTGGTAAAGAAGAGATTGCATATCATGGAAATTAATACAAAAGGGAGTTTGAATTTGATACATGTTACATAATCCGTCATGCATAAACTTTTCCATTAGCACATGGATTAAAAACACATTAGCAATGAAGATTAATAGATCTGGTTAACTATATACAAAGGAATCAAGCCATTCCATTTCTCACCCATTCCAAATTATTAAATATACTTGTAGCTAAGCTAATTAAAAACAATGGGAAATCTTGAATTTTATAATTTTTCTTGTGATGAGAACAGAAATAACAAATGAGTTCAGATGAGAAAGAAATTGAGAACCATCTGCTGGTAAATTCTGATGTGGGTTAGCAAGAAGATTGAGGATACATCTATGTACAAATCCCAAACCCACAAATTTATATCTCAAGCAAGATGTAGCATGGTGTGAAGTGAAGGGCATAGCATATTATTGCAATGTCTGTCCCATATATCATTAACAAGAATTCAACAATAAAAATTTGCATCTCATATATTCCCTGTGGATATTATGCAGATTACTTGGGACTTGGGAGTGTGTGTGTGTGTGTGTGTGTGAGAGAGAGAGAGAGAGAGAGAGAGAGAGAGAGAGAGAGAGAGAGAGAGATGAGAGAGACCCACCACAATGTGTCCTCTGAATGAGATCATCAAGCTCCATCTTAATAGCCTGATAGAGCTGCTTCCACTTCTCCACAGTCTCATCTCTCCTTGCTCTCTCTTCCCTCATTTGCTCAGCCAAGAAACCACTACTCCCCAACACCACATCCCACTGATCTTTCTCAATACTCTTCCCACCCACCAACACCATCCCACCTTCCTCAATTCCTCTGATCCTCCCTTCTTTCTCTTCCACCATCTTCCTCAACATCTTCACCTCCTCTCTCATCTTCTTCTTCTCTTGCTTCCACTCAGCCTCCTTGAATGCAAAAAACATCATGTCTCTCTCATATGCTGCAGTCTCTTTCTTCCTCTCACACACCATCTCACTCATTTCCTCTTGGACATGCCTTACCTTCTCTCTCAACCCTCTCTCACTTAAATTGCTCTTCTTGCTGGCAACCCCACCCATCTTTGAACCCCTTAATTAATTTTCTTGCCCTCTACTTTCTGGAAAAAGTCACTAAGAAGACCCTGTAGGACATAAATTCTATCCACAGGGCAGAGGCTCCTCTTAATTCCCTCACTGAAAAGCTGGACAGAGAGATATATATATATATATATTTATATATACACACACACACACATATAATATATGGTCTATTTTATTGAGGACTACTAGTAGTAGCTCTCACACCATAACACCAAGTTAATTTTTAATGATTGATGGAAGCATCAATGAGGCTCGTGAAGAAGACTGTACTCTTTGCTTTGTATATGTGACTTTTTAACATAAATATCGGACACACTCACACACATGATCTGTATGCAAATATAATTGGTGTCTAATCACACACATGTATGCAATTGTCTTAATTAGGAGCTTGTGGGTTCTAATCACAAATGCATTATTAGTCAAATTTGTCCAGCTGCTTCAAATGGGTCCTATGCTAGTACTCTTGCAGTGACACATTACATTAGCCTCTGTACCCAAAACAATAATTTTCGCACTTAGATGGGACTGCCCTTTCAGAGTTTCAGACTTTCAGTCCCAAAACAAAAACAAAAAAAGATGGGACTGCCCTTGGTTCTAATCACAGTCTATTATTCTTAGCCAACATGCATTCCTACTTCCAATGGGTCCTATCTATATATATGCTAATATGCTTTTGCAATTGGCATTACATTAGTCTGTCCTTAAGAGAATCCTCATACAGTTTGCACTTAGATGGGACTACACATTTGATATTCCTTAAGCAAATGATTGCTTACCAAATAATGCTACAAAATTAAAAATTTAGAATATGGGTGCTATGGTCAGGAAATTTGTTCACAATTTTTCTTTACTTTTTAAATTTGAGTTTACTTTGAACCTCATTTATACTTACATATTAATATTGATACATTATTGAGTGGACAAATTTAGTGATCATAGCATTATTGTTCGAATATTACACGATAACATATTTTGTTTGATGACAAAATACCCTTTATGTTTGTAGTCCTAAATCAATTAATTCATTTTAAATAATAAACTTGATCCATGATTTTTCTTTTATTATTTGGGTATCGCTCAAATGAGCTTAGTAATTTCTATTATCAATTAAGCATATCAATTAACCTAGAGCTACACTCAATAGAAACTCTTGGCAAACCAACATACATATGAAAGTTCATTGTGGCATTGTGTGACCAAAAATCCCCCAAAGAGCATATATTAATTATTTCAGCTCTGCTACTTAATACTTATCCTATTTGCAGTTGCAAGAGTTACTATTATATAAATTTATAACCAAACAAAAGGTGTATGTGGTTCAATGTGTACATGTTCACACCCTATATGTCCAAACTCCAAAGTGTATTTATGACCATCTCTTTGGATTCCCTGTTGGAAAGGGACTTGGGAATATAGTTGCTTGCTTCCTTACAATTTATGAGATTGCAACACCAAAAACAAAATGGCATGCATATATGCCTTGTACCTTTGTACACTAGTGGCTTCATTTTCTTTCAAGTTTGGCGTTTCTTGAAGTGTTTCTGGCATTGCGTAAAAATCAGGGATGGAAGCTTCTCTATTTGAACTGTTTCCATTCTAACCTTCCCATCTTGCTCACTCCATCTATGGTAATAGATGAAAGGTGTGGATGATAAGTAATTTCTTATTGTTCTTGCTCGTTATTATTGCATGGAAAGTATTAACTGCAAAAGTTTAACCATGGTTATTTCACATCACACATGGAAAGCTTGGAATGAGGTAGTGATGCTACACCAAAATTACGGGTGGTGAGAAAAAATGAACTCACTAAAAATGGTCCTTTCTTGCAATCTTTTTTTGTTGTCACATGTTTTAAGATATCTGACATGCGAACAACAAAAACCTTTAAAAAAGTAATGTTTTGTGATACTGCAAGTCTGCAACACGTACATGGGAATTAGTATTAGGTTCAGGCTATTCTATTCACTCTAAATTACTGAGTTGACCGTCTTATTTTTAAATTTTAATTTTACTCTCTAAATAAAAATTTTTAATTTTATTCGTCGGGTCATTCAATTCTTGTCTGTGAAAATGTTTGTAATTATTCGACACTTAATTGTCGAATATTGGAAGAATTTTTGGTAGGTAACCACCGAATAAAAAAAAAATATTCAGTAGTATTCTATCAAACATTGTCATTATATTCAGTCATAGACTGTCAAACTCTTTAATATATTTTGGTAACATGCTGCAAAATAGGTTCGGGGGATTCCATAATTTTTTACCAAAAAGGGTGATCCAAATAGTCTTCACCTTAGAAATATTATATAGCAGTGTTATGATCACAATGAAAATTTTCTCAGCCCTTTAAAGTCAGTCAGACAGTCACAGTCACGCTTCTTTGCAAACAAAATAAAAAGAGAGAACATTTTTTTATTTTGGTATATTGTAGGCCTGCAAAATTAACCAGGAATACACCTAGGCCTATAGAGGTCCAAAAAATATGAAGCCCATCTTAAGATCGACCATGGCCCAAATTAGCCAAACCATCAATCCAGTTTTGTTCTCTGACTTATGACTTATAGTGCACTTCCAATATTTGCTGATAAGCATTTTGCAACTGTTAACCAAGCTCTAGAGGATTCAAAATCAGATTAACACTTGTGTCGAAAGCAATTGAACGTGCATGAGAAAATCAAGTGACGACTGCATGTGTCTGGTGCGTCTTTATGACAAAAGTACAAAACTAATCGGAAATTGCATTGTAGTGACAATTATTAGTGTAACTCTAGTGCAAATGGTTTTTTCTTTTTCTTTTTATATCTTTTACTTGCATCTTATAATTTTCTTAGGTTTTTTGAACTTATTTAATTTTAACTTAATATGATTTAGCAAATTTTAGAAATTTATGAATTTAAGAGTAGCACTGCCGACATATTGATCTGTGCACTTTTTGTCCTTAGGTTTCATTTGGTTCGCAATGATTTGCATTCTCATGTTTGATAATGTTAGGACAGTAACTAGAAAATATTTTTTTTTTATTTTTATTGTTTTCCTATATTTGGTTTGTATAGGAATAAAAAACAAAAATAGTTCAAATTTTCAATCATACCCCCAGTTATTATATATACTAAATAATAAAAACCAACAATTGTCTACATATATAATTGTTATTTTCAATTGGTAAAAGGAGTAACATGACTTTGAAAAAACGTCGTTAATGTTTTCCTATAGGAAGGAAAACCCAAACCCAAAATAGCAGGAGTCATGGCGGATTCAAAAATCAACTGTTGTGGGGGCAAGATTAAGAAGCAAGTGAGCAGGCACAGGCACATGCGTGCAGTGGCAGTACAGCAGGGGGCGTCACGACTCGCGAGGGAGCAGGTTGACTAGCTAAGCAAGTGAGCAGGCGCAGGCGCGCATCGGCAGTCCATCAGGAGGTGTTGCATCGGTGCGTCCCGAGGGAGAAGCACTGAAGCAGGTGTTGACGTTGCAAGGGAGCATGGGCGAGTGGACGACACTGCTTTGTTCAGGGTTTCACTCCTTTTCTTTGTGGCTGTTCCTGTTCAGTGTGGTCTGGTGTGGTGTGGTCTTCTGCTCAGTACTCAGGTTTTGTTTTAATTAACTTGCCAAAACGACGTCGTTTTGGCAAGTTTAGAATTAAAAAAAAAACATATGCATCTCACGTTACACCTTCCTCTTCCCCATATCATATTGTTTTCATTTCTCTCTTAACCATTTCACAAATACCATGCCTGCATCTTGCCCTTGCGCTTGCCAATAACATCAAATCTTTATAGGGTCAAAAATTTCTCTCAAGTCCAGCATTCCTAGGCTCATGGGGTCAATTGACCCCATTGTAGATCTGCCCGTAGGGTTTTATTTTCTTTTTTTAGGGCATTACTTTTTCATAAACTATGAAGTATTTTCGCATACTTGCACAGTTGCACTTATCAAATATAGAAAATGACATTCCTAAACTTTCAATGCGTGAACCAAATTTGGTATCAGTATGCATGTTTATGAGTATTAAATTCCTATTAAGCCCTTACAGTTAATAACTCCACTATTTTCCACCAACAAAAGGCGTCTCGAATCTTATGCAAGTTTTTAGTGGGCCCGTATCAGGAGAAGTGAATCAAATCAATGCCTTTCATTTCCGCTGTGGGGCCCACACAGTTAACTACGCCAACGGACAGGAGTTGACTGTGCCGATTTGGTGGGAACTCGGAAGATGGTTGGTTTAGTTACGAAATTGCCCTCAGAACTATGAGATAATAACCACCATACCATAAGTTCTAAACTCAGGTTTTGTAGTCTAATGACTAATTAATGAAATTACAATTCATCCCTATAAAAAATAAAATGAAATTACTATTCGTGATCATCTTCAGTTCGTGTGTCAACTCACATAACTGTCAAGTTTGCTACCTAACCAACCAACTACCTTAGTGATTACATTTACCTAATTGGTTGTCACCAAATATGAAGTTATAAATTCATTCCCAAAAAATTGTTTTTTTTTTGGTTGGTTACCACATTTGCAAAAAGTGTTTTTGTTTATTTTGTTTATTTTTTCTGTATTCATTTAATCCGAATGGCCTTTCTCAGTAAAGGGAAAACAATTGTACCAGTAAAATATAAAAATGACAACAGCTTTATTGGTTCACAAAGATGTGACGTTTGTTGTGCTTTTTACAGATTGTGTTCCACCTCTGATTATACTTTAATACGAAGGCCCATCATTGTAGTACTACCATGTCTCATGAAGATTAGGACTCAACATAATCTGATAATGCATATTTCTTTTTATAATTTTTGATCCATTCGAATGTTAGTGCATACAAGTGTTTCTGGGTTACCATTAAAGAATGAATTTATACTTAAAAACGTTTTGATGATGAAAAAATTTGTCTGTGAGGGCGTGTACCACTTACCCTTAACTTAAGAACCAATTTTTTAAGGTATTTTATCAAGAAAAATTTGGCGAATCTATATAGTTTTTTTATTATCTTATTATAAAATGTATCTTTGACATTTACAATAACGGCGTAGTGTGAATGTCATTACATGACTGAAACATAGATAATTTGATCTAATTCACTAGTCCAAACAATTAAATGGTAAACATTTTTGTAAAAATGTCAAAGATATTCACAAGACATTAAATGAGTTATTTTATTAAATTTCTCGTGTTATAAGACAAATATAGCAACGTATTAGTTACAAAAAAATATAACAATGTATTAGCGCCATTTAGCGGGAAAAGAAAATGAGAACGTACCAAACGTGATGGCGTTGAGGAGCGTCCTCCTATCAGAACTCTCCGATTTCTCGTTAAACAAGTAACGCGGGTACTTCAAACTCCAAAGAGCCATTGAAGTACAACCAATGTAAACTAAAGGCCGTGAATATATCAAAACACGATGGGCAATAAGGGAATTTAAAGTTATATGTTGAGCTTATGCGTTCACGTTGTTACGTTTTCGAAACAGAGAAGCGAAAACAAAGGCAGCGAGCGAGAGAGAGAGAGAGAGAGAGAGAGAGGCAAAACGGCGACGGAGAGAGAGCAACGAAGGCGAAGGAAAACGCGAGAAAATAAAGGGAACGTAGTTGCAGAGGATCTTCTTCTTCTTTCTCGTTCAGGAAAGGATAAAAGGTCCGCCATTGTAGCCCCCTCTGCAACACCATTTCCCATTTTCATAATGCCAAGTCCGTACAGTCGGAGCCTGAGGTAGCGGAGCAACATTGCCATTCTCTGCGAGGTAACCGACCAAATTTAGGCACCTCTGAGTTTGAAATGAGGTAACCCAGCAATTTAGGCACGGTTTGTTGGATCTTTGTGCGTACGGTTCGCTCTTGAGGACAGAATCCATGGCTTCGTCGACATTGATCTGAATGCTGAAGGGAATCTAGGGTTTGGGAAGCTCTGCCTTTGATCTGAATCGAATCAGAAATTTCGCCAGCAATGGTAGCTTTTTCGCATTTTTTTCGTCTCCAAGTTTTGGAATTTATTTGCCATTAATTTCTGTTTCTGAATGATATGTTGTTGTTGTTGTTGTTTTTTTTTTTTTTCGAATTATGTATTAATCTGTGTTGCAATTTGAGTTGATTCTGTGTTTAGCTCTGATGAGCTTACATGGGATTGGAACTGTTTGATTGTTTGTGGAGTGAAAATTTCAGAAATTGTCTGTTCTTTTATCGTAGTAAACCAAAATTATGAAATGTTAAATATTCAGGTTTATTGAAACTAGCTGTTTTCTATGTAATTTAGGGCAAGCTTATGAGATAGTTGGACAGTATAATTTACTGAATAAACAGCTTTCTGGCTTGAAAGGCTATATTTTTCTCCAAATACTTGGCATAAAAAAGAGTTGCATTGTTCTCATTGCTGCAGTTTGGATTTCATTAACCCTTGCTTCATGGCTGAGAGTTTTATTAGGATAAAGTTGCCGACCACCTTTGGATTATGCTATCGACTTTGTGAAGCAAATAACATATCGGAAATTTTGTTTATATTCAACATTAATTGCAAAATTATGAAAGTAGACAATACATAGTTGCATTATACTTTGGCTTGCATGATGTCAACTTGGCTTGAAGGAGAAGTTGATCGATGCTTACTAGTTTCTTTTTTGGATGATGCATGTCTATAAATCTTTCCAAAACAAGGCATATATATCTATAAAACTCGATTGACCAATTTGCATATATGTTAGGAAAACTTTAAATAAATTGTACTAATTTTCTTTCATCATATGATAAATTTGTCAAATAAATTGTACTAGGCTGCTGATTGATATCTTAGCGTGCCGATGTTCTGATGTTGTCTTGAACCTGTAAATACTTTTAACCAAGAATATAAATGATAAGTACTAAGATAAACCTATAAAATGCAAAATTAAAAGAAAAGCCTTTCATTTTTCTCTCTCGCATACTTTTTGTGTTCTTAGACAGTGCCCCTTTTGTGTCTTTTGGATGAATATTTATTAATCTAGAAAAATATAAGATTCAAATTCGTATAGAGAATTTGAATTTGGATATTTTATTTTTGAGAGTAATAAATAGTTTCGACCAAAAAAAAGAGAGAGATTAATAAATAGTTCAGTTGCCTTTCTTTGAAAAGATCAACAAATTCTGTTACTTAAAAAAAAAAAAAATTCTTATAAATAATTCGACAAGAGTGTCATGTACAACACACTCACATATATATATATATATATAAAAGAAATCTGTAGCTTGCTGGCCATTATGTAACAAACTTTGGAAGTTCTGTTATTCTTATCCTGATACATGAAATCTATGAATATGAAAGATCTTCTAAAAACTTTAGATCCACTTTTATCATATGAAAGGATGAATCCATCACAAGAAGTGCATCCAGCGCTTTTTGGGTGCTCCTGGATAAGTGCTTTGATGCATCCTTTAATTAGAATGCGATTATTTGGACTTTGTCTTGGGTGGTAGAGGTAGATCCAAGGTTAAATCTTTCCAACTAAAAGAAAAAAATTGATGGATATCCATACAGTTATAGAATAAGGAACACCTTACAGTTTTTTGGTAGATCCTTATTTTCAGTTTAGTTTTCTACTTGCATCATAGTCGTGCTGTCTGATACTAGCTTGACATGTCTGTTGTTGTGCATGCAATTCATTGTTGATGATGATTTTAAAATCAAGGACATGGTTTGCTCTCTCTTATAGATTTACTTATTATCTTATTGGTCATACAGGCTGCTAATGTCAATTTGGCAGTTGGATCTCATGTTTGGGTGGAGGATCCGGAGGTATCGTGGATAGATGGAGAAGTCGTAAAAGTTAATGGTGAAGAAATTGAAATAAACTGTACATCAGGGAAGACGGTGAGTGCTGCTTAAATTTCATATTAATTTACAGAATTATGATTGGGGATATCATTGTTCATGGTTAAAAACACATGTTTCTACAAACTTTTCCTTCTTGTAGTGGCCCATATCACTTTTTTCATTGAGTGGTTTGACATGATTCTTTACAACCCTAAATTTTGTTCTATCAAGTGTTGCCATCAAGATAGAAAGCACATGCATTTACCTTTACAAGGCACATTTATTTTGTGGGCATTTTCAATTTATGTTAATGTCAGAACATAATGGCATCAAATCTGGACAGCAGTGTTTCTTTTAAAACCTTTGTACTGATGTTGTTTATGCTTTTATTGGTTGATTACTAATTCAAATTAAATCAGTTAGCTGTTATGTGAAGGTTTCTCTGCCATTGCTTGTTTAACCCTTTAATGCATAAACCAAATGATAAGATTAGGAACTTGGATGTTGGATTGTTACATAAACCCAATATTTCGTTTGATTTATCTGGATTGGTCTGCTCTTTTGAACTAAGTTGTTTGGTTTACTTTTGTCTATATCGTTCCAACTTTACCGGATGCCCCCGAAGAGATGTTTGGTTTAATTTTGTCTAGGACTCTAGGTTTAGGGGCTTTGCTTGGTGTTTTAGTTTCTGTGTTCCTGATGGACTTCTTGTCCATCTTGTTTTGTAATTTCTTCTTTCATTAATAAAGCTGTTATTTCCTATATAAGAAAAAAAGACTGGGAACTTGGATGCCTTGTTGTACCTGTTTGACCCAGCTACTTGCCTAATGTGAATTTGTTGTGTATTGTTTCTTTCTTTCAGTTTATTATTATTATTATTATTATTATTATTATTATTATTATTATTATTATTATTATTATTATTATTATTATTATTATTATTATTATTATTATTATTATTATTATTATTATTATTATTTTTACAATTCTCATTGAGCCTTGCTTCTGCTTTTGTTAGTTGTTTAAGACCCAGGATATACTTTAATGTAGAACTTCAGCATGCCGGTTTAGTACTCTGAAATTTAAATGCAGATCTATTACAAACTAGTGGCCCATGTTTGCAGGCAAAATGATAACAAATAACATTCAGAAACACTTAATATGTTAGGAGAATGTTTTAATAATAGAGTATCTCCACATCAGAATTATAAGGAAATAATGTTCTTTATTTACTAAGCCATGATACAAGGTTCATTTGACTGCATGGGTTTCCTCTTCCTTGTTTTTATGTTCCTTTTGATATTAACAGAGCCATCACGTTCATTGTATGTATATGAAATCTAGTGCCTGGTTAATCCTTGCATATTATTAATTATCATGATCATCTTATGGACTATTTTTTCTTGCCTTTTTGTTGTAGGTTGTGGCCAAAGCATCCAATGTCTACCCAAAGGATCCTGAATTTCCTCCATGTGGTGTAGACGATATGACAAAGTTGGCTTATCTGCATGAACCAGGGGTTTTGCAGAATTTGAAATGTCGATACGATGTAAATGAAATCTATGTGAGTGCTACTCAGATGATACACATTCCCTTCTCTTTTAACTAGTTAGTAAATTAGTTTTAGTTGTTCTCTAAAGGTCATCCGCATTGTGTAATTTCCCAAATTTGCATTCCTTTTTACCTCTCAGCTGTGGTTTTGAGACATGGATAATGTCATTCATTTCATATGTGCAGTTAATATTGTAACTGCCAATATCTTTTCTAGAGGCATAACTTTAATAGTTGGCATAGGCAGCTAAATTCTCTAACGGTGTTTCCAGACTTACACAGGGGGTATATTGATAGCTGTGAATCCTTTCCAGAGACTACCTCATTTATACGATAATCAAATGATGGAAAAGTATAAAGGGGTGACTTTAGGTGAGCTGGCCCCACATCCTTTTGCTATTGCTGATGCTGCATACAGGTAATTTGTCAAACTACGCCAGTTTAACTTTTTAAGTGTTTTACAATTGATAATGTGCCTTTAAAAAATAAAAAATTTCTAATGCAGACAGATGATCAATGAGGGAATAAGCCAGGCAATTTTGGTCAGTGGGGAAAGTGGAGCTGGAAAAACAGAGAGTACAAAGATGCTTATGCGTTATCTTGCTTATATGGGTGGAAGAGCTGCAACTGAGGGGCGATCTGTGGAGCAGAAAGTCCTAGAGGTAACAAGTTTCTGATGTTTTTACTTGTCCAAATGGGTAGTATTACAGTTGGTTCTATTTTTTATGTCTACTAAGATGTCTATTGTTCATGGCTTTTTTTTTGGGAAGGGACTTGTACCAGTGATAAAATCCATTTGTTCACTTATTATTCTTTTTGATGGCAGTCTAATCCTGTCCTCGAAGCATTTGGTAATGCAAAGACCGTCAGAAATAATAATTCAAGGTGGGTAACTCATTTCTTTTTTCTTCTACCGAGATAACTAGATTTTTATTTATCAAATTTTTTAATGAAATTTGTTTCTTTCCAACAAAAAAAAAAAGTAGTTTTTATTTTATTTTTTTATGTGTCTGTTGAGATAGATAAAGTTAAGGCGGAACGTTATTGTTGAAAGCATTGTGTATTTCTTTTGCTAATATTTTTTATTCATTTGGGTTAATTGCTGCTCTCAATTGAATTTAATATAACTGCAGTCGCTTTGGTAAGTTCGTGGAGATTCAGTTTGATCAAAGGGGGAGAATCTCAGGAGCTGCCATCAGAACTTATTTATTGGAAAGATCTCGTGTTTGTCAAGTGTCTGATCCTGAGAGAAATTACCATTGCTTTTATATGCTCTGTGCTGCACCACCAGAGGTAAATTGATCTCCTGTACTCATAATATCATTCATATCTAATTTGCAGTCTGGTACTATGTATCTATGATACCAGAGCAATCACTGGATAAGTCATCTTAGATTGCATTAACTTAATTATACTACTTCTGAGCACTCCGAAATTAATTCTTTATTACTAGCTGTAATGTGTATCTGTATGTGCATGCGTGCGTGCAGACACTCTTAAGTGTGTGCATGTTAGTGCTACACTAGGTCATGTAGAGTGGGAGTGTATCGTTGAGATCATTAAATCCTAAGAACAGTTCATTATCTGGGTGACATAACTAATGCATATTTAAGATTTCTAACATTTGCATGCTTTTCTTGTGCCCACCAATCAGGATGTTGAGAAGTACAAGTTGGGAGATCCAAGAACATTTCATTATCTAAATCAGTCAAACTTCTATGAGCTAGATGGGGTGGATGAGTCTAAGGAGTACCTCACAACTAGGAATGCTATGGATGTTGTTGGGATCAGCTCTGATGAGCAAGTATGTCACTGCATAGCTTATGAACAGTAAATATTCTAGCAAATATCTTTACCAAGCTTGTGCTTTTCAGGATGCAATATTTCGAGTTGTAGCTGCAATACTCCATTTAGGCAATGTTGAGTTTGCAAAGGGGACAGAAGCTGATTCTTCTGAACCCAAGGATGATAGATCTCGGTTCCATCTCAAAACAACTGCTGAACTTTTCATGTCCGTGACCCTTGTGATTTGTTATTTTTAAGTATCCATGTCTGAACTGAATTTTGATGTGTTCATATGTGAAAGGCTTATCCTTAATCTACAACTTCTGTTAGGTGTGATGAGAAATCTCTTGAAGATTCTCTGTGCAAACGTGTGATGGTGACCCGTGATGAGACCATAACAAAATGCTTAGATCCAGACTTTGCAGCCGTCAGTAGAGACGCTTTGGCCAAAATTGTATATTCAAGATTATTTGATTGGTAGGTTTCAGCATGCACTAATTAGTTCATCATTGGGAACAAAATTGCTGCATTGATGTATATTTGGTTTCTTTTTTCTTTTTTTCCCCTAATGTCGTGAACTGATTGCCCAGGATTGTGAACAATATAAATAGCTCTATTGGTCAAGATCCTGATTCAAAATATTTGATTGGAGTGCTGGATATTTATGGATTCGAGAGTTTCAAGACAAACAGGTGCTTAACCGGTATGCTTTTGTTTTCATCATTGAGAGGTTAAATTCTTGCAGAGGACTGCATTGAATCCTTCTGTTTTATGTGATGGGGACCTATGGGGGTCTTGATTAAGAAAGCTGACTCTCTTGTGGCTCTATGATGCCATTTGGCAAAAACTATTTATTTCTTCTTTTATGCTAATATCCTGAATAATGAGCTGGGTGTTTTATTTGTGCAATCACGTCACTGATTGAGAAAATATTTGATGATGGCTTTGCTTTTATTCTTTTGGTGCTTTGTCCTTGGAAGCACACCTTAAACTGTGGAAATTTTCAAGTGATATCACAGCCTTTGCTTTTCTAGGTTGTTTACTCAGGAAACACATTAACTGCTCACACCTTTCCGTGACAGCTCAGTTCTGTTCTTAGCTCTTAGGTTGGCCTGGTTGCTTTTATTATATCCTTGTGTTTGCTCCTGATGTGTATAATTTCAAAACTGTTACTGGTGTGCAGTTTCGAGCAATTTTGTATCAATTTGACAAATGAAAAATTGCAGCAACATTTCAACCAGGTGTGGGCATGAATACATGATATGTATTCTTTGTTATTTTTGGATCTTCCAGGCTACTCTCATTTACTCAATTGTCAACATTCTGCTTGACAGCATGTGTTCAAGATGGAGCAAGAAGAATATACCAAAGAAGAAATTGACTGGAGTTACATAGAGTTCATTGATAATCAGGATGTTCTTGATCTCATTGAAAAGGTATGCCACTTTCCTATCATCCTTTTAAGGTCCGTTTATCTTTCCTTTGAATTATGTCACATACACAGACAGATATATATATATATATATATATTATTTTCTTGCAATTTAGTGTTGAAAATCAAGTAAATTCTTTCAATTTTTATTTTTTTATTTTTTATAGGTAACTTATTACTTATGTTCCTTATGCTTATAGATTTTAAGTATTTTTTCTGCAGTTTTGCAAATGCTTTCTAGTATATTGCAGTTCTTGATGATATGGGGGATGTATTTTAATATATGCCATTTCCTAATCTTAAGAATGCATTTTGATTTCTTCAAGTTAGTGTCTAACATTTTATGGGATGAATTTTCTCCATTTTTTTAAATGTTATTGAAATGTTAACAAAGCGGCCAAAATTATTGGTCTCTAAGATTCTTCTGGCTTTAAGTAGTTTAATTGCTCCTGGAATACTAAATTGTTCTGGTGGAGGGTTATTCCGCAGCTATGTGCTAGTAGTGCATTGCATAAACTAACAACTCAACTTTGAGATTGTTGAGAGAAATCCCATATTGAAGATGTGAGGGCCTTTCTAGTGACTTATAAGGGTTTGAGCTACTCTTCCCATTGCCAATTGGTTTTGGGATGGATGCCTAGATTTCTTCATGGTATCAGAGCAGGTTATCAACATGATGCACCTAACGGCCACACGCGCTCTCACGTCACCCAATATAAATTGTCCACGTGTTAGGCTTAAATGATGCCACACGTGCGGGGGCGTGTTGAGAGAAATCTCACATTGAAGATGTGAGGGCCTTGCTAGTGGCTTATAAGGGTTTGTGCTACTCTTCCCATTGCCAATTGGTTTTGGGATGGATGCCTAGATTTCTTCAGAGACAAAATGGAAGAATTCGGATCCATTTATTGATGACGAATTTATCAGGAGACTGGATGATCACTCATGCTGTTCCTGTGGCTAGTTTTAAGATTTATACATATTTTATCATCTTTATATAATTCATGGTCATGAGGCTTTATTTATTCTTAAATAAAATGTTATGAGGTGTTATCTTGTCCTGAACCTTAGTTAGATTCTGTACATTAGTTGTGTCTAATGTGAAGCTATCATTTACACTTTTCTCCTGTTTTCTGTTGATTTATTTCTTCGCAAAGCGCCTTTGCCTTATTTAATTATTATTTTTTCTTCACAAGAGAAGTGACTTTCTATGCTGAATGAAAGAGTTGTCAGTGCCTCATGATATCATGATATTGTGCTTTATTTCTCTGACGTATACTTTTATCATTACAGAAACCTGGTGGCATTATTGCTCTTCTGGATGAGGCTTGGTATGCACTATATAAAACATTAGTGATACCCCCGCTCTAAAATGTTAAATATCAATCGGTTGATATTGGACCATGAAGTATTTTTCATTTATGATTTGTGATATGCTGACAAAGCTTTTGTATTCTTTGCAGCATGTTCCCAAGATCAACCCATGAGACATTTTCACAAAAGCTTTATCAAACTTTTAAAGACCATAAACGTTTTAGCAAGCCAAAATTGTCACCCACTGACTTCACCATTTGTCATTATGCTGGTGATGTAAGTTTTGAAATTCAAGCCTTTTATATAAAGCACACAGTGTAATAAAATCTATTCCAACCAACGAGAAATTATCAACTTGTTTGATATTTTTTTCATGTGAACATTTTGTTATCAGGTTACTTATCAAACAGAATTCTTCCTGGATAAGAACAAAGATTATGTTATTGCAGAGCATCAAGCACTCCTGAGTGCCTCCAAGTGCTCTTTTGTTTCAGGCTTGTTCCCTCCTTTACCAGAAGAATCTGCCAAATCATCAAAATTCTCATCAATTGCTTCTCGATTCAAGGTCATTTTCTGTTATAAATTTCTAATTCATATGCTCATTGGCCATTTCTCAGTGAAATTTTTTGTGTTTATGTTCCTTCAGTTTTTATTCTTTTTGCCTTCTTGTACAGCAACAACTGCAATCTTTGCTTGAAACACTTAGTGCCATTGAGCCTCACTATGTACGTTGTGTAAAGCCAAATAATCAACTTAAGCCATCTATTTTTGAGAATACTAATGTTTTACAGCAGCTCTCTTGTGGGGTAAGCTTATTGTTGTAGTCAATTCATTATTGTTGATCTTACCAGTTAAATTTCTTTCATTTGAATGCAACATGATTTGATATGTGTGTGTGTATATATATGTATATCTGATTCCAGGGAGTCATGGAGGCAATTAGGATTAGTTGTGCTGGATTTCCCACTAGAAAGACATTTGCTGAATTTGCAAGTCGTTTTCGCATCCTGGCACCTGAGGTTTTAAATGAGAGGTAGTTTCATCAAATTCTCTGAATATCATGGATATCCCACAATAATTGATTGTGTTGACCAGACAATGAAGTCAGCACGACCAGTGGACTATGTATCTATCTTTCCAAAATGCAACAATTGATCATATTGATTAATGGACTATATGCACTACACATATATATGTGTACGCTACATGTGTGTGTGTTGTTGTTGCGCAAGAGAAATGGGCAATGTATGTAAAACGAACTTTAAAAGTTGTGGGATTGCAGTGTGCTACAGTTTTTTGAGTTCTATGGCAGTAGAGAAACAGGAGGATTTTCTGAAAACTATGTTGGGGTTGGGGAGAATGAGTGATGGGATAAAGTTAGATTTTGTTTATCACATTGGGCTTCAGTATCTTTTGCATTTCACGTTGCATCTTTTTTCGGCTATTATCAATCTGTTCTTTTATGTTCTTATTAGGCTTAAGGTCCTGTTTGTTGGAAGAATTGTATTGTTTTGTAGTCTAGCTTCCTTTGTTGTTCTTGTACTGTATGAGGTGGACAACTTGTCCACAAAGGTTGTACTGTTGCTTGATTGAAATAAAATGTTGTTGCCAACAAAAAAACTATTTATGTACTAGGTCTAACTGTCATCTATTACTCAGATTTGTAGCATTGAGATTTCTTCTTCTTGTTATTGTTTGTTAAGTCCCCTAACTTTCTTAGTTTTCTATTTTTAGTGTTGACGAGGTCACTGCATGCAAGAAGCTTTTGCAGAAGGTCAACCTGAAGGGATATCAGGTACTTAGAATAGTAATGCTGCTTTTACAAATGGGCTACAGTTAGATTTTATCTTTTTCTTTTTAAATGGTTAAATTCATTGGATGGTTGTCTCTTGCTACATATGTCTTGGCTTCTTATTAAAGTATAAAGTATCTGCTACTTCTACAATTGGTAAACTTACCAGTTTTCAGAAGTCAAGCTGCCTTGTACTACTGAGCTTTACATGATCCTAACCGATTATCTTTTGTGGGGTTTAAAGGAATAATCTTTCTAATGTGTTTATGTTGCAGATTGGAAAAACAAAAGTGTTTCTCAGAGCAGGTCAGATGGCAGAACTAGATGCTTATCGAAGTGAGGTCTTAGGAAGATCGGCAAGCATTATCCAGAGAAAAGTTCGCTCATATCTATTTCGCAAAAAATTTATCTTGTTGCGATTGTCTGCCATACCAGTCCAAGCCTTTTGTAGAGGTACAACGTATTTTCACTTGTGCTTCTTGGTGATAAGTTTCCTTGTAGCCCAAGGAGATATTGATTGTTTTCTTGGAGCTGATTGCAGGACAAATTGGACTCCATCGATATGAAAACATGAGAAGGGAAGCTGCTTCTGTGAAAATCCAGAAATATAGTCGCAGGCGTCTTTCTAGGAATTCTTATAAAAATCTGTGCTCTTCAGCTGTTTCTATTCAAACTGGTATGCGTGGGTTGGCTGCTCGTAATGAGCTTAAGTTCAGGAAGAAAACAAGTGCTGCAATAGTTATCCAGGTGGGATTACATTTCTGTTTAATTATAGCAACATTAATATCTGAACTCTTTGTTTTTGGGGTTTCTTTATTTTTCCCATTTCCCTATTCCTTTTCTTTAATTTTTTCTGGTGCAATAAAAGTAAACATGCTATCAAGAAGCTTATCAAAATGGTCTAAATTTATTGATTAATGTCTTGCCCAAATTTGTGTGAGATAGAAAAGAGAAACCCCAGTTGGTAGAGAATATTAAAAGAGAAGACCAAATGTGCAAATTCCTATCTCTGAAATTTAAGTTTTGGATCATCCAAAAGATCATGTAGATGGTGGTTTTAAAGTGAAAATTTCTTGGAGACAAAAAGCCAAAGTTAGTTGGATTAAAGAATGGAATAATATTGCAAAGTTGTTTCACAGCATAGTAAGTGGCAGAAAAGTAAGCAAGCTAATGAATAGATTGGAGAATAGGAAAGGCAATTTAATTGAGATTGAAGATGGAATTGTGAATGAGGTCTATGGTTCTTTTTTGGAGAGATTAGGATGAGAGTGTCAATTTTCAGGTGGATACGTTGGATTGATGTTCAATTAGTGAGGACAGAGATAACTGCTTGGAGAAACTTTCGAAGAGGTTGAAATTTGGATTGTGCTAGAGAGAAATCCATGGACCAGATAACTTTTCTATTGCAATTTTTAAGGATTGTTGAGATGTGATAAAAGTTGATTCAGTGAGGGTTTTACAGGAGTTTTTTAGGAGCAGAATAGTCAATGCATGCACCAATGCTACTTACATTTGTTTAATTCCTAAGAACCGACATGCTCTGAAAGTTAAGGATTGTAAATAGGGGTCATCATTTGGCTCACCGGCTTGAGGCTCAACCCTACTTTATATAGGGCTTGGGCTTGGTCCAAGGTTCCTGAGCTTGACCCCATCTCGCTTGTATATAATAGATTGGTAATTACATGTATTATGTTGCATATATACATGATACATTGAGCAGATGTGATTGGTGGGATCCTTGTGGCTTCTTTGTCAGGGCATGTTAGAGATATTCCCTTTAGTTTGATATATCTTGATTGGGAGGGAGTGTTGCATTGATTTTTGGGTTTACTTTGGGCATCAGTTACTTCAGAATTCAAGGATCTCTCATTGTCGGCTAATTTTCTTGATTGGAAGGCTACATCATGTAAACTGCATACTATTTTAGTTTTCTTGTAGTGGTTTGTAACTCTCTGCTATATTTATTGTCAGATTGCTTTCAGTTCTCTTGATGCATCTTTGATTATGGACTTCTCGTCCACTACTATGTAATCTTTCTTTTCAATAGCAATAAAATCTTTGATTCTTCACCAAAAAAAAATTGCTTTTAGCTGCTCTCTTTTCTAAGATAGACATCTTGTCTGTCTTTCCTCGTACCTGTTGCTTTCTTAATAAATTTATGTAAGTAAAACAAGATCATGTAGATGGTTTATGTAGGAACTGAGGCATTGAAGGAAATACTATGCTGTTATATAAATAGATTGGTTCCACTTTTGCTATCTTTTATATTGTTTATGTGTACTGATTCTAGGTGAGTTAATGTTTATTACAGAGTCAATGCCGGAAATACTTAGCTCGTGATCGTTATTTGAGGATGAAGAGAGGAGCAATTGCCACACAATGTCGCTGGAGACAAATTGTTGCTCGTAGAGAGTTGCGGAAGCTTAAAATGGTGATGTTTTTTTTTTTTTTTTTTTCTCCCCCTCTTTTCCCTTTCTGTTCCATCTTCTTCTTCTGATATAGATGTTACTTGTAAGCTTCCCATCATGTTTGTAACACCTTGTTGGTATGCTTGTTTGTTCTTTGTTTCCATATGTGACAATCTAGCAAGTATTCTCTCATGTTGTCTTGTGCTATGTGAACTTCCATGCTTTTTGTGATTAAATTTGACAAGCTTGTGTCTCATCTGTGGTCTGGATTCGTAATCAAGCGAAATATGTTGATTTTCATAGAGAGGTGGAAATAATATGTAGTAGAGATCTTTTGCTTGCTTGCTTCTGGGTTATGTGACTGCAGTTTGATCACGCTCTGAAATGATAGTCTTTTCTCTTACCCCTTCTCATGGATGTTCCCCCATATAGGAAATTTTTAGAAGTTATGTTTTCTCTAACTAGGTTCTATTTTTCTACTGTTTGATTCCCAACCTAAAACACCTCAAGCTGGTGGATGGAATCCTGTTTCAGTTAATCCACTTGTTCTTTTTTTTTTTTTTTGGGTATTTGGAAAAACAAGGTGCTCAAGAATTTTGAAAAGGCTGAAAAAGCGAGGATATCCTTAACAAAACAAACGAAAGTTAAATGGGTCGGATTTGGTTTTGTGGAATTCATTTATCTTGTGTAAGTGGCGGGTCCGCCAACTAAAAGACAAAACTAAGAAATAGTAACAGCATTCATGGCCGAGTCTTGTGCCTCATCAAACTACCAGCTCTCTCTCTCTCTCTATCTCTCTCTCTCTCAATTGTATGACACACAAAAAGCCACAATATTTATGGTTTCAATATGAATGGAGGAACACGGTCCTGTTTGTGAATGTGGTAGCTTTTGACAAAGATAGCAAAAAGTGCTTTTTGGAGTTATAGAAGCACTTTAAGTGCTTTCTAGAGAAGCACCATAGTTGTTTCCTCATGAAGTGCTTCCAACTGCATTTACATAAGAACAATGCTTAGGTACTCAGATTTGAGTACCAACCTTGTACTCATAGCCAATCAAATGAGCTCATCATGAGAGAGAATAGAGAATTAGGATGGTGGACCCTATCATGAGCTCATTTGATTGGCCATGAGTACAAGGTTGGTACTCAAATCTGAGTACCTAAGCATTGTCCTTTACATAAATCACTTTGATTTTTAATGAAATTTTTTATATGCTTTTAACAAAATTGCTACTTAGTAAAAGAACTTCCTACAAATGCACTCCCAAACAGGCCTCTCTCTCTCTCTCTCTCTCTCTCTCTGTGCTAACATAGTAACTGACCAAATTGGATTGAAATTTTTTTTGTTTATTCCAAACAAAAGAAAAGCAAGCAAGCCTGTTGTTTGAAATTTTGTTCAAAAGCGATGCACACTGGTTTCAGAAAGAGTGTATGCAGATTGAGCATCATATATTTGAATAATTATTTAATTTCAACTTGTCTTTTTTGCAGGCTGCAAAGGAAGCTGGTGCTCTCCAAGAAGCCAAAGTTAAGCTGGAAAAGGAAGTTGAAGAGCTAACCTTGCGTCTGGAGCAGGAGAAACAAATGAGGGTGATAATCTCTTTCTTCTCTCTAATGTATTAATGCACAATATCCTATGTGGGTAGTGTGAGAGTCGGTCAATGCAACTAAATAAATAAATAAGTTAAAAAGTCAATTTAAGAGTTAATGTTAAGTTATATCAAAAGTGAATGTATCTGGGTCTTAGAAAAGGCCCAATTTCTTTTAAGTTTTCTTAATAGTCTCCTATAATTTTAAGGGAGCCTTAGAGTCCAGTATATTTTATGAGTATTTTTTAGACTAAGACAGGTAATGATTTAGGGTTTTTAATCAAGTCCTTTTATTTTTTTTCTTTGACGGCTTAACACCCTAGGAGGGGAAATACCCTTCAAATCGGGAGAAATACCCTTTAAATCGGGGGATAATTTTATTATGAATTAAAAAGATTTTCTTATAAATTAAAATGACTTTTTATGAATTACAAAAAAATTTCTTATAAATTAAAGGACTTTATTATGAATTAAAATGATTTTCTTATAAATTTTAAAACATCCCCGGTCTCTATTTAAAAACTCTTTTTTCTAAAAGACCCAACCTTAATTATTTCTAATTTTAATGAACTTTTTGGTTTTTTTTTTTATTAATATTTTATTTTATATATTTTTAAAGAGTATTATAGTTTCTTAGGAGCACTTGGATTTTATTTGAAGCCCATAAATAAGACTGTCTATTGTAAAGTAACCCCCACATCCAAGTCCACACCCAAGGCCAGAAACCTAGAGTTCGAATCTTCCCTCCCCATTTAACCTCATTTGTACCGAAAAAAAAAAATCAGATTTTGGAGGAATGACTTAAATGGTCTTGAAAGGCTTGGTGTCTTGATATCTCTTTCTTTACTTTCCATTTTTCTCTCTATTCTATCTCTCTAATTTCTCTGTAATTTCTAAATCTTTTTTTGTTTTTCCTCTCAAAACCTCTTTTATTTATTAAAATTTGTACCGTCTAAAGCCAACCATAAAATCATAGGCAACACCCATCTTGTATTGTCCCATATCATTGGTTCACCATTTACCTTTGTTCAAATTTTTCTTTCTACACTCATTTTGATCCTTATTAATTAAGGTTCAAGAGTTTGACAAGAATCACAACCAGTGTTACATAAGTTGACTCATAGGTACTTTTCTATTTTGCCAAACTCGGTATTCCAATTGTGTATGTATTGATGCAGATTGACATGGAGGAAGCCAAAACACAGGAAAATGCGAAATTGCAGTCTGCTTTGCATGAGATGCAACTCCAATTTGAAGAAACTAAATCACTACTTATGAAGGAACGTGAGGCTGCAGCGAATGCAAATGCAGCGCATGCGGCTGAAGCGAATGCGGCTGTACCGAATGCGGCTGTACCAAATGTGGCTGAACCGAATGCGGCTGCAGGGAAAGCGGCTGAACAAGTTTCAGTTGTACAGGATCCAGTTGTCCAGGGGGTTCCAGTTTCCCAGGAGGTTCCAGTAGTACAGAAGGTTTCAGGTGTTGATCATGAAATGATCAATAAAATTACTGCTGAAAATGAGCAGCTCAAGGTAAAGGCGCTGAAACTCTTGTATTAATATGCTGCTCCTTAATACTTCAGATATATAATTGATCAGTTCATGATTGCATTCAAACTTTTGTATTCAAATATATAGTTGTCTCAATGTCTGTTAGTCTTTACGTTACAATTTTATGCTTGCTGTGATCCTTTTCAGGCTCTAGTAAATTCGTTGGAAAAGAAGATTGATGAAACAGAGAAAAGATTTGAAGAAGCAAGCAGGCTTAGTGAACAGCGGTTCAAGCAGGCTACGGAGGCAGAGTCAAAGATAATTGAATTGAAGACCGCCAAGCAGAGGTTCTTTCTTCTTTTCCATCAAATTGGCTTAGGATTCATCATTGATCTTTACTCTGTCATTTACTATGGTTTTGATAGTTGGTTTTTTCGTGCTTAACTGGAAACATAAACAATTTTTCACTTTAGTTACTCTAATAGAAATTAGATTTTTTGTATAGGAAACATAATGTTTACTGCTAAAAAGAAAGAAGTAAAGTACTATCAGAGTGGACCAGCAGTCCACAAAAACTGTCCACAACTTAAAGAAACTAAGCCACCAACTTACATAAAACTTCCACAACCTACATTATTCTAATATAAATTATTGCCTTTATCATTCCTCAGGCTTGAAGAAAAACTTTCTGACATGGAAACTGAGGACCAAATTTTGCGGCAGCAAGCATTGCGGATTTCATCTTCTAAGAAAATGGATCATTTAACAATTTCAACAGCTCAGGTAGACATGCAATAGAATTTTGTGCACATTGGTCCTAAAAACATTTTATTGACTTTTGTTTCTCTGCTTGTAATTGCAGTCCTTGGGAAATGGTCATCATGTAAGTGATTAATATAAAGCAAGTGTGGTTTTGCATATTTAGTGTTTATTTATTGTTCTTTCTGTGCCCTAAGGTAGGGTTTCCGTTATTATAGGAACAACCAGCACCCATGAGAGCTGCATCATCAAAAAGATTTGGCTCAGACTCTTTCAGGGAATCCCGAATTGAAAGGCAGAATGTATGTGTTTGAGAAATAAATCATGCCTACCAATATTTATTTTTATTTTATTTTCTTTAAACTTTTGTTCTATTTTATTTTTGCTATACTTTTCTGATGAAGTTTAAACTGATTCTGTCATATTATTCTTGTCGGTGGTGCAGGAGAGTGTAGATACTCTCATGAATTGTGTGACAAGTGATCTTGGGTTCAGTGAAGGAAAGCCAGTTGCAGCAATTACTATATACAAATGTCTTATCCACTGGAAATCATTTGAAGCAGACAAAACTAGTGTATTTGACCGACTTATTCATATAATTGGTTCTGCAATTGAGGTAAATTAATTTTCATTTTAATTGTTTTGCCAAATGTTTTAGAACTGAAGCAGTCATCAAAGCAGAGAAGGGAGAGGGCTAGGGTCTAGAGGCAATGTTACTTCAACCAAATGTTTTATGAAATTCATATATAATCTTAAGAAAGACATATATATAGATATAATTTTTCTCCAGAGAGGATGTTCGCATTTTTCAAAATTTGCGGACGCCGACATAGTGTTGACATGGGGTAGACAATGTGTCGACATAGATGATGTGCTGCAGTTGGAATTTTGTGTCGATACACTGTCTACCCCATGTCAGCACTGTGTCGGCGTCTGCAAATTTTGAAATTTGCGGACATCCTCTCTAGAGAAGGACTGTATATATATATATATATATATATTTATGTATATATGTTCTTTATATCATTTTCTTTTACATAAAAGTGAAAAACTTTCTGGAACTTGGAACTTGGAACTTGAGTTTGATAATATATATTTCTTTTCAGGACCAGGATAACAATGATCATATGGCTTATTGGCTGTCCAATACATCTACATTGTTGTTCTTGCTCCTACGGAGTTTAAGAACTGCACCACGAAAGCCTCCTACTCCAACATCTTTTCTTGGAAGGATGACCCAAGTAATGATATATTTTTCTAATTATCATTTTGATTTTGTTTATGTGTATCTAACTTTTATCTTTTTTCTTGTGCATCATGTGATATGATGCTCATATTTCTTAGGGCTTCCGATCTTCTTCTGCCAATCTTTCTGTTGGTGCTTCTGATCTTGTACGCCAGGTTGATGCCAAGTATCCTGCTTTGCTTTTTAAGCAGCAACTTACAGCATATGTAGAGAAGATATATGGAATCATCCGAGAGAATTTGAAGAAGGAATTATCAGTTCTGATTTCTTCTTGCACTCAGGTACAATGAATTTTTTTGGTCACTGGATCTTAGCATGACTTTTTCCATAGTTCTTTTATTCTTTTAGGTGCTAGAGTGGAATAACTATTGCTCTGAAGCTTTCATTTGTCCAGATAAATTTTTCTTTACTTCTTGGTTGTATTCTTCTAGAATAAGCAGGTGATTTTAGATGCTAGTGTTTAATTTTGATCCATTAATTTTAATCAATTTTGTCCCTAAGCCTGAACTTTTTTATCATCTTGATTCTCTTACCTCCTTTCTTTCTTGATGTGGATTTTCTTTTGCACATTATAGTAAACATGGCATGTCTTCTATGGAAGTTTGATTAGATTTATGATTCATTCTGTTGCATAAGTTGGTGAGGATGCAAGTTAGGTTCCTGAGGATTAGCTTTCCTTGTTGAAAAATATTGGTAATATGCTAGGGTTCTGTTAGATGTGTATTTGGTGAGAAATGTTACTTATTCTTGTTCTGATGCTGGTTTATATGAACCAATTCAGTTAATTATACTCCAAGGTTGCATTTAATAACACCAGTCACATGTTTTCTTGGAAATCCAGGCACCCAAAACATCAAAAGGGAGTGCTTCAGAATCATCTGAAGGGACGGATAATAATAGTCCTTCAGATAATCCTTGGAATAGCATCGTCGCAAGTCTTAATGGGTTTCTCTGTAAATTGAAGGAAAATTATGTATGGGATTACTTTTGACAATTTTAAAGTGATCGCTATCCTTTTTGATACATTCTAATTTAATGGTTAGCCTTGTTTCAGGTGCCTCCAGTTCTTGTTCAGAAGATATTTACTCAAGTTTTCTCATATATCAATGTACAGATTTTTAATAGGTAAGATGCTGTTCTATCTTTATCAACCAATATGATATAGATATTAACAAGGTTAACTTGTGGCTTCATTGTCGCTTGTTTCTGCTGCAGCCTTCTTCTTCATAAAGAGTGCTGCACATTCAGCACTGGGCACTTTGTGAAGAATGGGTTAGCTGAATTGGAGCTCTGGTGTACTGAAGCAAAAGAAGAGGTACTCTTTTATTCTTATGACTGGCTCCCCTCCCTCCCTTCCAACTGGAATATAATGATTTGTTTTGATCATTGTTGGTTTGATGTTTCATCTCATTGCAGTATGTTGGCCCATCATGGGATGAACTCAAAAATTTAAGGCAGGCTGTAGGGTTCTTGGTATGTTTCTTTAGTTGTGTTGAAGAGCAAAATAAATGTATTTCTTCTGATGGTTCTTGTTGCTAGATATTGTAGTATATTGAATGTTACGTTTTCTCCCTTTTCTGATAATTTGTTATTTATTTCTGTACTCATAAACTGATTTTTTTTTTTTTTTTTTTTTTTAATACGAAGACTGAAAATAAGCCTTTGATTTCTTTTAATACTTTCTGTCCTAAAAGTCTGACAAATTTACAAGATAATTCAATTTACTTATTATTAATGAAAAGGAATTTAGCACCAGATAATGGAGGAAATGTGAGTGTATTGAATTTTGCAACCGAACTGTTAACAACATTATACCCAGATACAACTGATGGAGCAATGGTGTTAACTCTAGATAATTAGACATTGAAAATGGAATTGTCATCAATTTCTCTTGCTTTCTCAGTTCAGACTTATCTCCCATCAAAGATTTGTGAAGTGCTTTATATTATTATAATGCTGGTCAGTTGGTCTGTTCCGTATTATTGAGGCAGTATTGCTGCTGTCTCACTGGGGAGAGTAAGTTAAGAGGATATCCTGACAACCGCTCAGTCAACTTTATTTATTTATTTTATTTCTGTAAATGTTCTTGACCTTGCAAGTCTACCCTTATGCCAGTTCAATTGTTCAAAAGTATTCAAGTTGATATGGTATTAATCATGTACCAAAATTCCTGAAACAATCATTTGTTTAAACATTTGTGGAGGCTTGCCTTTGTTGAATTTGGCGTATATATTTAAGTGATGGAAGCAACTAGTCTCCGGATTTTATGATGGTTTTTTTCCGTTTGGAAAATGATAATTCAGTTATTTTAATAGGCATGCTATTGAATTCGGATATAGAGAAGTTCTTCAACTCTATATTCGTTTGGTTATCAGCTAGTTCTTATCTGAAGACTAGTTTGTTCTCTGCAGGTTCTACACCAAAAGTCTAGAACCTCCTATGATGAACTTACAAATGACCTATGCCCTGTAAGTCTTTCTCTCTGTGAAACTGGCAGCTGAAATGAATTTTTAGCCTGTGGATAAGGAATGTAAAAGAAAGTTTGAGTTCGAAACCAATATGTGTTTGGTGATTGTTGAATTAATAGGTTTAGCTGCATTTATAAGTAGACTTGATTTTCTCTCTTGTACTCTCTTTAGATCATATATGCTTCTGTCTTCAGGTCTTGAGTGTTCAGCAGCTTTATAGACTATGCACACGTTATTGTGATGATGATGCCGATAACAGCACACAAAGTGTATCTCCTGATGTGAGTTCAGAAAACTGAAAACTTGATTTGAAACAGCTGGATCTGTAATTGTTTGACATAGTGAAACCACTTTTCTTTTCCAGGTCATTTCCAACATGAATTTTCTAATGACAGATGACTCCAGCAATGAAGATAGCAGCTCTTTTTTGTTGGATGATAATTCCAGGTTAAAAAGCCCTTCTTCTCCTCGTCTTTTTTTAAATAAATAATGCTGATGTCTGAAACCACCGCTAACCATGCTTTATGAATGCAGTATTCCTTTTGCGTTTGATGATATTTTGAATTCCCTGCAAGACCAGAGTTATTCAGACGTAAAACATCCTCAAGAGCTTTTGGAGAATGCAGCCTTTGAATTTTTACGGGAGACTTGAGAGTAAGGTTGTTTGTTACTCTACAATTCTCTTCTCTTTGTGGTGCACATTTTTGACAAGAATTCAACCGAATTCAACTCTTTCAACTCCCGATCATTTCTGCGCTGTAAATCCGCCCCAAAATTTTTCACCTCTCCATTGGTTTTCTTCATTGTAACTTCCATTGTCCTGGGTGTAATATTGTTATTTTCCATTAGAATTGTAAAATTATATTAGGTTGGTTCGGATAGATAGAGGGGCAAGGATAGGTTTCACAGGTCAAGTTCACTCCATTTTGTTTGATCTTCAATTTTTGTAACGGGTCAGTGGCTTGGAGCCAGCATTCATTCTTTATAGGGATGGTAGGAGGGAGAGGGAAAAATGTTGTGAATGTAGCGCAGTGGTGGGAGGAGCTGATCTTAAGACCACTCTTCTCCACCAGCCCCATCTTCATCTGTACAAAGTAGTTGACTATATTACACTACAAGGTATATAATATATAGTGGATTTGCCTATATGGTTTCACAAAAACCTGTTGCAGACTCATCAATTCTTTTTTTTTTTTTTTGGTTCTTTGTTTGAAAATTTGAGGGTTCATTTAGATGGAAGGATTTAAAATGAGGGATTTGGAGTTGAGTTGTTGGGTGTAATATCCAAACTTTCTCTAAACCTCTTCCCAAATTTAAATTTGGGAAAAATTTAACATGAAACACGTATCAAATTCTTCTCTAAAATATTTCAAAATTTGAGTTTTCCCTAAAAGTTTTTCCAAATCAAGTTGAATGGTTTCCCAAACTTTATTTAAACCTTCAACAGTCAAATTTTATATGAATTGAGAAAATTTTAACTTTAGTATTGGAGAGTCCTTTTCCAAAATATTTAATCAAATGAGTGATTTGAAATACAAATACCAAGAGAAAAATGTTTTTTTTTTTTTTTTTGGTATTAGAGAGGCCCAAGAGGCCCAAAACAGAGGAGAAAAATGTTACTCCGAATCAGCCTAGGCTTAACCCAATCCATTTTCAGTAGTGTTCAATATTTTTGCAACTCAAGGTATATGCAACAGTTTGTCTGGACCTGCCCAATACATGGAAACATCAACTACAAAAAAGTGGCAAATTACATGTTTAAGAGTGAGTTAATATGTTATTGGCCGAGGCTATTTCAATCATCTTAACCTGTTGAGTTGATCAACCTATTTTTAATTTAGTAAAGGACATATATACCCCATAGCAAATGGACCATAAAAGACATTTTATTTTTTAAAAACATTTTTTCTCCCTACACTCACTACCCTCTTCAACCACCAGCAGGCTTCATGCGTATACCACCATCATCCTCACACTCCACTCTCTTCCACCACCACCATCTTCAACCTTCAACCTTCAACCTTCAACCTTCAACCTTCAACCTTCACCATCTTCAATCTTCACCCTAGAAATAAATTGTTGCTTTAAACAATTCCACCAGCTGGCTCCACCCACGTATACCACTATCTTCAAACAACACTCCACTCTCTTCCACCACCACCACCACCACCACCACCATCATCTTCAACCAACACTCTAGACATAGATTATTGCTTTAAACAATCTAATTCTACCCAAATCACCTACTTCTACTTTTGACGAATGGACACTCAACAATTTGGAGTCATCAAATGAAGAAAGTTTGGTCTTTTTTTAAGTTTTCATGAATTTTTTCGCATCTCAAAACTATCAGTTTGCGTTTTTATTCGGTAAACCAGTACCAAAATATGTAATTATGTAATGTATTTTGGTAGATGGTCATTGAATAAATGTATATCTTTTGGTAGTGACTTGTCAAACGAATAAACGTATCCCTTTTTTTATTATTTCATTTGGTAGTGACTTTTCAAATTATGTAACTATATTCGGTAGTTTGCCACCGAATGTATGTGATATATTCAGTGGTTTCCTGTTGAATACTGAGACTCAAATTTTTTTTTTTTTTTGCACCGGCGACGGAGGGAAGTACCGACCAAAACTTTCAATCTCTGTGGGGTGGGGTAGGTGTGTTTGGGGTGCGGTAGGATTAGTGATGCCCATCGGTTGATTCAGATTGGTATTGGGGCTTACCAAACCAAAATAAAAAAATTCGGTAATTTTTGGTAAATTTTAGTTTTCGATTCGATTTCGATAATTTTGGTATCGGATACTTTCGGTTTATTTTCGATTTACTTCGGTATATCTTCGGTTCATTTTCGGTTTAATTATAATAATACTAATTATTATATACCAATATAAATTAAAATTTAATCAAATATGATGCATAAAATATAATATTTGATGAATATATATTTGCACGAGTAGTATTGGTAGTTTAGTATAGTACTAGTATTTTACCCTAGTAATAATATATACTAGTATAATTAGTTTAATCATATGTATTAGTACATATCCTATTAATTTAGTATGTATATATACTGATAAATATGAGTATATATAGAGGGCCCTTCCAATAAGGGATCCCTCATTTAGTGTTAAATGAGGGATCACCTTGTGAGGCCCACACGAGTCGTTTTGTGTTAATCCGAACCGTCCATTTTTTACATCTCCATTGATAGATCATCCCTGCAAAAAATCAGCTAAATCGGAAATCGTTTAATCGTTCATTTAAACGGTCAAAGTTTAAAACAAATGGACAAACAACAAATTCCTCTATAAACACCTAAACTTTGACCGCTTAATCAAACGGGTAAACGATTTCCGATTTGGTTGATTTTTTGCAAGGATGATCTATCAATGGAGATGTAAAAAATGGACGGTTCAAATTAACACAAAACGACTTGTGTGGGCCCCACAAGGTGATCCCTCATTTAACACTAAATGAGGGATCCCTTATTGGAAGGGCCCTCAGTATATATATATATATATATATATGCATTACTTACCTAAAGATGAGATTTTTATTTTCTTAAAAATAATAACATTTACTTTATTAGAGAATGACTCTATATCTTAACTCACACTTTTGATAATATTATACAATTATATTTTCTTATAGTTGTTTAAAATATTAGTGGTTTAATATTTATTGTATTACTAACATAATAGTATTATATAAGCATATATAACTAAATTTTGGTAATTGTTTCAGTTTTTTCCGTATATATTTTGGTTTTTTCGGTAATAATCGATTCGGTTTCTTTCAGTAATAATTTTCGGTAATCGGTCGATTTACCAACTTTTTTTTGTTTTAGATTTTCGATTTTCGAAAATCGGTATACCAAACCAAAAAAATTTGATCGGTAGTCGGTCGGTTCGGTAAAAACCAAACCAAAGGGCAGCCCTAGGTAGGATTGATTGGTGGGTTTAGAGAGTAAAGATGGTGTTTTTTTTTTTTTTTATGAAATTAGGGGTATTTGTGTCATACTAGGGTGCTCAACTCAGCATAAATTAAAAAATTCAAATTTGTGGGTGGTGAACAAAGTAAGGGTGGTCAACTTAGCCGTTTAGGGTGGTCGAAATAGCCGTGGTCTATGTTATTTTGCCAATGAAATTCAACTCTCCTATTACTTTAACTTATAATACATGTGAAGGTTGTACAGGCGACTTATATGTAATGTGATGAACGTTAAAAATGGATATGGTATATGGGAAAAAAATGGATTTATTAGACAAAAAAAATAGGGAGTTGAAGTAATATTTTTCTCTTGAGCAATTGAAATCTATCATGTTCTTCAATAATAAAATTCACATGTGAATTTTATTAACCTAAATAATTAATTTGTTCAAAGTTGAATTGAGCAATTTACACAGAAAACTCAAATCCAAAATTTTCAATTTAAATCCCTTAAACAGCTCCCAGATTAGTTTCCATTGTAACAATGCTTGCTTTTCTTCTTGTTTTGGGTAAACCTTGAAAAAAGCAGGACAAAAATTTGTGTCGATATGCATGAATTATTTGAGGTTGTGGAGGGAATATTAAATTGGTAAGGGTGGGTTCAGCTGGTTAATTATTTGGCTTGGAAGCACATGCTAGGCCCTGTATTTGGAACAAGAATTTTTCATTAAAGCTATTGTTGACCATTTTCTGAAGAGTCTGCAGTGCAGGCTCAACCCTTGCCTCCTCCAAAATTCATGTGATCACATGTGTCCCCATGTAATTCACTGAGCAGATTCTCTCCTACTCAGGGGAACAATTTGACTCCAAATTAAATATACATTTCTGATTCCATTTCAGTTATTACAGTTATGGAGTTAGTTGCATTTATTTATCCATATATTATACTACTATTTTCTTAAATAATAATAGTAAAGTACATATTCTTGAAATTATATGGGGCATGGGGCTTGCATGATGATCCGTTTCTGGTTTTATACATGAATCATATGGAATTAATATTAGTAATGCTCTGGTTTGGACCACTCCATTAATGTTGTACTATTTGATTAATTTTATCTGCTCATGGATCACGTTATGCGCGCACAACTGTTCATTCCATGGAAGAGGCAAGACTTTAAAGCCTCTGCTTTTAGCTTAGAAAGAGGGGGAAAATTGTATATTGCAGTATTATCCAATTATTTCATCTAATTTTCTTTTTGTGAGATTCAAAATCTGAGTCTGGTGCTCAATCATTAGACAGGTTGGTTTTTTGCAATTGCTTATATAATTGGATGACTCGATACACAATCCATGTATGACTCCACATATACTCATTAGGAGAAGAACTTCCTTGCAATAGGGATAATGAGTTGGCATCACCTACATGAGAGGAGAGAGGAGAGAGAGTTGAGAAATTGAGATATTGAACCTTCTCTCATCTTAAGTTGATGATGCCGCTTCACTATTCCTTTTTTTTTAATTTGAAAGAAAGAGATTCGAACTTAATTGCACATTTATTGTGAAGATAAATACTGCTAGATCTTGAATTACCACATATATAAACTTGGGTTACCACACATTTTACGTAAAATTATCAATAGCCTGACATAGACTTAACCTGCTGGGCTGCAATCAAATGGATCGGGCACAAGACACGCAGCCCAAGCCCTACTAACATGTAGGATATTGCGACCTTTAAAAATATTGGGTCGGGCTGGTTCATCGAGTCTGGGTCATTTATACAAGTCTACTATGCATCATGGTTGTGCTCCAAGATCATGCATGGAGGAAGGTTGAAATGGGGTGACAAAGAAATAAATCAGAGGACTAAGAGTTTTTCTTTTTCTTATTTTTTCTAAAATAAAATGAAAATTATGATATTTGGGGTTGTGATGAAGAGATTTGTGAGTAAGAGACGCATTACCAATATATAATTGTTCCAAATTTACATGACAAAGACGAAAAATTATAGGATATAACCGATATACCGCCACGTGGTATAACCAATTTAACGTGTAAAGGTATTACTGGATGATGTGTTTATATTAGTAGGGTATAATATTAATAACATCCACTCATATTATTACAAATAGACCGATTATACCATGTGTCAATATAACGGTTATACAGAATAATTTCTCGACAAAGACAATGAAGAAAATCCAAGTGTAGGTTATCTCATGTTTAATAAAAGTAAAAAACTAAGACTAAATATAATTATCAAAGAAAAAAACTAAGACTAAAGATAGCATCGTAAAGATCCTAATTCTTAATTAGCTATTAAATCAATGATTATTTGGTCTAGTAGATGACATTTAATATTAGTTACTAAATAGAAAGAGATTCCGAAATCAAATTTCATAAACAACAATCTTGATCAATTAAAAGGAAAATAGTAGCTACTAAATATCTGATTTGATGTATAATGTTGAACGGACCACCACCTCCACCAATCTTTATAAAACTCAACATTGGTATTGGAGCCTTTTTTAAGGCAATCTAGGCATATATATATGGGAGATTTCTTTGGAGATAACCATGGTAATTAAATTGGTAATGTAGTAGCTGCATGCAGCTGGCTTTGCATATTTTTTAGGATTGAACACTAAACATTTGGCCTTGCTTAAAGGTTTGTAGAAGACCGTATATACATTAATATATCAGATTGAATATTGTAGGAATTTGATGCACTAATCATGCTTAATTGGTTAGAGCACACATCGATCATCCACCCATCAAGTTAATTAATGGATGAGATCTTACCAAATCAAGTATGTATTTGATGATTGAAAATTAACAATGTTTTAGTGGGAGAAAAATACTTTTCTCACCATATAGTCATATACTAATATATAATATATGTTTATTGAAAACTTTTAATTTATGACATAGCTACTTACATATATCACACGCCATATGTATCATTCAATACCCAACTTATGCATATGGTGTGCTTAAGGGTGACATGTGATCTTGGCTTTCTAGGAATATTCTATTATCTACTCTATTTATTGGGCCATTCAGTCCTCATTGATCATGCATCTCAATTAATGGCTCTTACAAGGCACTAATATATGAGGGACTGTGAAAGACTGCTATATAAGGGCCCTTAAATTAATCCAATGATACATATTTTTATTAACTTAAAACCTCACACACACTCATTTTATTACTCAATAATCATACTAACGTTTTAAAAAAACCTCATTCAAACTCATTTTATTATTCTTCTTGTTTTTTATTCCATTCGCCAACAGATTCATCTAATACTTTCCTAGTGCGTAGAATAAGGTTTGTGGAGGCACCTAAAGTTAAAACCTAACATAAAGTTAACAATTCAGGTGCCGTTTGATTAATCTAAAGACTCTTATAAAATAGTCCCTTACAATTAATCCTTAATAGGAGCCGGACTATCTCAGTTGAATCGTTGACTTTGATATCATTTAGTTCAAATCTTTCATTAATTCGTATCATACTTTATATTGTTGATAACTTAATCACCTTGAGAGTATTGAGATGTGATAGATTTTTATCTTCATACAATTTAGGAAAATATCTTACATAATATACTCAATATTAAGAAATTACTTAATTATTCAATGTAAGAAAATTGTACTTAATCTACACAACTCCTAATATTAAGAAATTACTTATTCAATGTAAGAAAATTGTACTTAATCTACACAACTCCTAACATGATAAGTTGATTGAAATTATTAGTTTAAGAAACTTCTATATAAGGATTGGAATCTCATATCGTATATACATGATTTAGATAATTTTTTAAAAACTTACAATAAGATTTGAACTTACGTACGCTCTAAAACTTTCGATCTCCACCTCTCCTTAATGCCATTGAAAAGAAGGGAATAGATCAATACATTGAATAGTCAAATAAGGCAATTAAAGAGGTTAGTGCCAAAAGAAAGATTTTGGCGGTGCCAATATTTTTGTGCTGGATTAGTGGCATGTTATTAAGGATCAGGCCAGGATAAAGTTTAAAAAAGAAATTCTATATTTAATTCGAGTCATAATTAAGCAACATTTATTCAGGACAAAGAATGGTACCCCATTTGGTAGCCTATACCTGTATATCAATTACTAATCAAAAAACAATCCCCACACGCACTATTAATTATTAGGATATCGCTTAATTGAAGTAGACTTTCATTCATTCATACATTGATTCAAATTTTTCAACAACCTTATTAACAGAATCTAATTATGGAAAACTGTGTCATATTAATGTGGGAATAGTTTAGCGAGAGCTTGTTATCTAACTTTTTAATTGGTTGCTTTTACTTGATTAATTTATATTCTTTCTTTAATCCCATTCCCCATCACACCAATCCCTTTTTTGTTTTTCTTGGTGAGATTCTAGTCTTTTCATATGATGAGAAGTTCGTCCTGACCAAACTCCACAGAGATCAAATAATTTGTTGAAGAGGAGGACTTGCACGTCCCGGATACCAACAGGTGGTGGTATCCCCGTCCTCCTCTCTCTCTCTCTCTCTCTCTCTCTCTCTCTCTCTCTCTCTCTCTCTCTCTCTCTCTCTCTCTCTCTCTCTCTCTCATGTTCTCTTTCTCTTTTCTCTCCTTCTTTCTTTCTAACACCAGCCTGTCCTAGATAGGAACAAGTGAATCATTTTCTTTGTTGAAATAAAAAAAAATAAAAAATTGCTAGACCCATCCAAGGTATTAAATTTTGTTTTTTTAAGATTTTAAAATCAAAACACATTTTTAATAATTTTTTAGGAAGACTTCACCGAAATTTTGGAAATTTTAGAAATTTCGGCAAAATTTATCGAAATTATTGAAATTTTCATATATTCTATTTTCTCCAACTTCAGAAATTTACCAAAAATAATTCGAGACTCCAAATAATTCACCGAAAAATTCTACGGACTCGTATTGATGATTATTAATTTCCTATAACAAATAGTCAAATTTCCTTCAAAAAAATTATGAAAAATTCTACTCTTATAATTTAATTCTAAAAAAAATAATAATCGTCAAATTCTTGAATTTTCATTTTCTAAAATTCATTTTCACACAACTAAACTCTAAAACCACCATCAAAGGTCTAAGTTAGTTAAAATAAATTTAAAGAAATTTCTAATTCCTTTAAACAAACCTTAAAATAAATTTGAAAAATTTAAGTAAAAAACTTACTATAAGCCAAAATTTTGGGTTATTACACTTAGTGAAGACAAAGCTTGGCTAGGTGAGAGGCACTGGAAAAAAGGAAGGAAAGAAAAAAAAAATATACTGAAGAGAGAGGCACTTGGAAAAAAAGTAAGGAAAGAAAAAAAAAAAAAAAAAAAGGAGGGGCGGTTTGGGGCCTTTGAGGCCTTAGGGCAATTGGAAAGAAAAAAAAAGTTTGGGATTTCGTTTAGTTATTTTAAACTTTAAACTTTAATACATTTCTATATAAAAAAATAATTAAAAGCATCCTAAACGGCCTAAAACCTAATATCCTAAGAATATAGAATATATAGGATTTAATGTATAGATTATAGAGTATAAAGAGTATTATGGTATATATAATATATAGAGTATTAGAGTTTAGATATTAGTATATAATTAAATTATACAGTATAAAGAATATACTAATTTTGTTTATTCATTATATTAATTTTATTTAACAGTATTTGCTGCAGTGCGCATTATATTCACTTTATATCACATGAAACCTATTATAATTTGATTTCTTCAATATTTTTTATCAATTTAGTAGATAATATGTTAAATAAACATATGGTAAAGTTTCATTAAAAAATTTTATTTTGATAGTAATTTCCATTGTTTCCATCTAATTTTTGTCGAAATTTAAAAATCTTAAAAATTTTCGTCGAAATTTTCATCCAAATTTCTTCGAAATATGAAATTTAATTCTTTAGATCCATCACATCAGGATGTTCTTGTGCGTACAAAAAAGTAAAAGAAACCAAAAAGGCTAAAGTATTGATTTGTTGAGCACCCAACAGAGATTGGTAAATGAAGTCTCATTATATATATATATATTTTTTTTTTGGAGTAATTTTATTCAATATACCATTTTAATACCTATAACCTATTTTGACTCCCCAGCCCAAAATATAACTTTTATGACCCTTTTGCATTTGAAATATTCATAATACCCTTCATATAAAACCTTTTTTTTTACTATAATTTTTTTTTTTCTCTTCCCCAGCCAACCACTGCCCAATCGTCGCCGCGCCACTCGCCTTCTCAGTCGTTGGAGCCCTCATCTCCCGCCGCTACAACAAACCCATCATATGCAACAAACCCAACAACAAACCTAACAAAATTCAATAAAAAAAAACCACGTTGCCCAGCAAAACCCTCTAAATGGGTTTTTATTTAAATGAGTTTTTATCTAAAAAACCCAGATCTTGTTGAATTTTTAGTCGAATTTTTTGTCGCCACATAGATACCATGTGACGACCACAAATTCGATTATGTGGTAACCAAAAATTCAACCAGATCTAGCTATAGCATATTCCACCAGATTTGGACTTTCAATTTTTTTTTGTTTTTTTGTTTTTATTTTTAGATTTTGGTTGGGAGAGAAGATGATGGGTCGCTGGTTGGTGCCCACCACCAACCTCCACCTCCCCCACTGACATCTCATCTTTGTCTCTCTTTCTCTATCTATCTCTCTCTCTTCCTTTCCCTCTCAACTCATTTAGAGAAAAATTCAAATCTGGGTTTTTGATTGATTTATTTATTTATTTTTCAGATTTGATTTTTGAGAGAAGGGGAGAGAGATAGAGAGAGAAGATGATGGGTGTTGGCCGGTGATGGAGGTCGCTCTCCATGGTTGCTGTAGCCTGTAGGAAGAAGATGGAGGAAGGTTTGGCTGCTACAGTAACTCGACTCGCTACATGGTAGCCGGCCAGGAGGATTGTTTGGTCGCCACAATGTATTTGTACGTAGAAGGGTATTTTGGTTTCAAAAAAAAGCAAAAGGGTCATAAAAGTTATATTTTGGGCTGAGAGGTCAAAATAGTTTGTATGGTATTAAAATGGTATATTGAATAAAATTACTTTTTTTTTTTTTTTTTTGCTAGGCTCATTATATATAGTCTTGATTAGGTCACATGCATGCAATAATTTTTTAGATTTTCTGCATGCAGGGTCTTATGTAGGTCTTTCGTGTCATCTTAATTAATTCATATCTATGAAGTTATTTTAATTTTATACTCACAATTAAGGGTTTTGAAGATGAAAATCAAATCCAAATACGGGTATACATTAGTTTGGCTAAACGTACTAATATTCATATCTTCCTTAATGAAGCTAGATAGATCATATGGTGAAGATCTTATACTTATGTTGGAAACAACATTGATTAATAATAATAAAAAATTGTTCGAAACAACATTGTTTTAGGTTTAAAGATTAAATGTTTTGAATTTAGGGTTTAATATATATTTTAATAATTCTAGAGGCATAAATTTTTTTCCAACTTTTGATTACCAACTGATGTGGTAGTGATATGGCAGCTTCCTACTCATTATAAATAAATATAGTAGTGAGTGCAGTTTCCTATTTTTGAACGAAAAAAATATTGTCATCTCAAATGAAATTTAAAATGTTTGAGATATATAGTAGTGAGTGCATGCCTCTGATACAGCTCTTAGGCCCCATTTGTTTGACCGGAATCCTAGAATAAGAATAGTAATTGAACTCATATTCCTGTCTATCCCCAGAATGTAATGAGTTTTTAATTCCTATTCCAATATTTGGAACAAAAACATAATCAACGTTATTGATAATATTTCCTATTATATTTTCTAATTTGGTAATTGACACATATCAATATAATAGGAAAGATATGTGCCAATATTTCCTATTTCTCAACGTTTGATAATCTTTCTTATTATATTTTTTAATTTTTCAATATAGCCAAATAAAAAAAAATATATATATATATGGTAATTTTTACATTCCATATCAACTATGGAATAGAAATATCACTCCCTCATGGTATTTCTATTCCTTCTTTTTTATGGAATTAGTTTATAGTCAACTAAGGTCAATTCCTTAGTTTTGTTTTCTTTCCAGTCAACCAAACATCAAGTCTTTCTACATTGGAATCCAATTCTATTCCAACCTTTGGATTACGACCAAACAAACATGGCCTTAATGTTTGTAGTTTATATTAGAAAAAAATTAAATAAAAATTAAATGTAATTTTAGACATAAGTACAAATTAACACCAAAAAAATCAGTAGAGGAAATTCAGTAGATGATCCGAACTATTCTTAATGAAGTCATCAAAAAATCTTGATCAACCGTTTGCCAACCTAGTATTAAAGAGAGTTGAGAAAAGAATATTGGGTCATAAAGGACTTTCCAATTCATAATGCAATAATGCCTATATGCGCCCAAAATTAGTCTTTAATTATGACAATATCTGTTTATAACTATTAGTTACCTAATAAAGATGTGTGCATGAGTTGGATGGGAACACAGATAACTTATTTGCAAAGATATACTTTATCATGTATTAATTATGATCTTTTTTTTTTGTGGCCAAAGTATTAATTATGATCTTAATAATTAATGAGAGCATTAGTATTTATGGGGGGAGTCAAATGAGAGATCGCATAGTCAAATTAATGAAAGATTCGGGAGGGTACGTATGTGATACGAGAATAAAAAAATTATTAGAAAAAAAAAAAAACCTAAAACTTATGTGTTTTGTCCATGTGTTTGCGCAAATAATGGCTATGGAGGCTTGTTGGGGAGTTGGGGGAGGGTTTTTATTCCATTACGTTATTCTGCTGCTTCTATCTTCTTCTCATGTTTCCATGTGACCCTTATTTCAATATGAAGAAACAATTGCAACCCCCACATTCACAAACCAAATCAATAGGGCCGGGGTTAGCTCTCTCTCTCTCTCTCTCTCTCAAACATTTGGAAATTTCAAACACAATATTGAGTGAACCACATATATATATTATATATACAGATTCCTTTTATTAAGGTATACAAGCTACATCAAAAAGGCATCAGAAAGGGAGATAATTAAAGATTGCACAAAGATGCAAACTAAATATTAGCCCACGGTCAAGGCAATCTTATGGGGCCCTTTTAATTAGTGCTTGATCTTAGCGCCATATTCTTTTCCATATATAATTCAACCCTAATCATGAATAACCAGAAAAAGGATTAAAAAAATTCCCTAATTAATTGTAGGACATATATTAAAATTCTTTGGTATTAAAAACAAGGGTTGAATAAGCATACACATCAGCTGATACTTTATGTTGTTCGAAAATGTTATCCCTCTATTGTTATTATTATTATTAAAATAATACTTTAAATTAGTTAAGAAAAATATTTAATGTACCAACTATTTTTTTTTCCAATTTTTGTTTCATAATTTACGTGGCATTAGTTTATGTGACAAGATTTATCTTTTTCCATAGAGAATTAAAATTTTCCCCTAACTCATATGCTAAAATTTTCCTTTTAAGAGTGGGGGCAAAACATATTTGATGAAGAGAGATACTATTTGCACACCCTTTTTTTTCTTTTTGCACACCCCTATTAAAAAAAAAAAAACCAAAAAAAAAAAAGACAATACACCCCTCTCTTCTTTCCCTCTATTTTTTCTCTCGTTCACACCCCCCTTCCCCTGTTTTTTTTTTTTCTTCTTCTTCTCCAGCCAGCCCCTCCACCCAACCCACCTAGCCCCTCAACCCCCTCACTCGACCCACCCCTCCCTCCCTCCCCCAACGGCCTCCCCCCTCCCCCCTCCACCCAACCCACCTAGCCCCTCAGCCCCTGCACCGACACCCCCAGCCCCTGCACCACCAAAACAGCCAACCCACCGACCCCCCTCAGCCCCTGCACCACCAAAACAGCCACATTCTCCTCTCTCTCTCTCTCTCTCTCTCTCTCTCTCCCAAGAAAATAGCAAAAAAAAAAAAAAAGGTTGCAGGTGGTTCGGCAGACCAGTGCCGAACCCGTCGGTTTCGTTTGACAGGAAACTGCCGAACAAACCTGGTTCGTTCGGCGGTTACCTGTCGAACGAAACCGCCGGGTTCGGCACTGGTCTGCCGAACCACCTGCAACCTTTTTTTTTTTTTTGCTATTTGCTTGGGCGAGAGAGAGAGAGAGAGAAGAATGTGGCTGTTTTGGTGGTGCAGGGGCTGAGGGGGGTCGGTGCAACGGCTGAGGGGGGTCAGTGGGTTGGCTGTTTTGGTGGTGCAGGGGCTGGGGGGGGTTGGTGCAGCGGCTGAGCAGGGGCTAGGTGGGTTGGGTAGAGGGGGGAGGCCGGAGGGGGAAGGAGGGAGGGGTGGGTCGGGTGAGGGGGTTGAGGGGCTAGGTGGGTTGGGTGGAGGGGCTGGCTGGAGAAGAAGAAAAAAAAAAAAAACAGGGGAAGGGGGGTGTGAATGAGAGAAAAAAGAGAGGGAAAGAAGGGAGGGTGTGTAATGAAATGAGGGTATTTTAGTAATGGGTTGGGTGTGTGTTGAGAGGTTTTGAATTTGAGGTAAGTGTGTGGGGTGTGTAGGAGAAAAAAGGAGAAAAATGGTGTGCAAAAAGAAAAAAAAGGGTGTGCAAATAGCAGCCCTCAACATTTAAAAGGTTTCCCCCCACTCACACCAGGTGAGAAATTATTGTGTGTGATGTAATGCCGATATGTTACTGTGGTGCTATCAATTTATTTAAATTATAATACTATACAATTAATAATATATAAATTTCTAAACCCTAAATCTTAAACAATACTTTTAAAATTATAAATGTGCTATAATTTAAATAAATTAATAACATGTAGGTGTGTCACCTGGTATTATAGTCGCGCACAACAAATTTTCCACGCATACTCTGGCGCCACTGCTTTCCAGCAATGGTAATTTTGAGAAGTTGGCCGACCAATAACCTTTGCCTTAATCACACTAATTTTAGTGTCTAATATAGAAATATATTTGCTTCATTCTCTCTCCTAACAACTTAAATTTTTGGAGGTTAGATACTTTCATGAGGTATTAGAGCCATTAAATATATGTCATCTTGACATGGACTACACATGAGAATCTCTTATTTCTTCATTTATATATTGAGGCTCAAGTTTCATGTTGATCAGTCACCTTTAACATTATCAAGCGTACTCAAGTTTCTCAAGATAAGTATTATTTTGGATGATGAAATTCTTGTGAGGGTAGCTTTGTTGCAACTTTTATTTATAAGCGCAAAAATAATTAACTTGTACCTAAATATTAATTAATTAGAATATTGTGAATTTGATTAATATACAATCTCATAAAGTAGAATGAATACTAAGAGATCGAGCTAGTTTCTCATACATCAACGATTACAGCCGTACGTATAAGCATGTTTAAATAACTTTATAAGGCAGTTGGAAATGATGAAACATATATGGCGTACACATATATAAAATCAAATTTTTTCTCGTGAAATTAAAAATTGAAAATTATATTGATGAGGCCACCAACAACATTTTGGAATCAGGCTCTCTCTCATTCCAAAGCCCTAAGAATGATATTCTAAGAAAGAACCAAAACCTCCTCTCTTCTTCTTCATCATCATCATCATCTTAATCTGCATGAAAAGAATACACTTCACAAAACCAAGTTCCATGCACGTGCCTCTTTTTCCTCCATTATATTTTCTTAGGGTATTTAATTGTTAACCCCATTTGTTAAAATGCAACACTGGGGCTAGCTAGCTGGGTGATCGATCTCTATATGAACGCGAAGCTCAACTTATTTGAAATTAACTATATATGTCAACACTCAACAGTCTTATCATATTGTATATACTCTGTAGTACTAGTTGTACCCCATTCTAGAAGTTGATCGGCGTTGAAATTAGAAAGAGCACGGCTACACTAATTAAATTTGTTCATGCAATAACGTAACAATGTCAAATATATTTAAATTTAGACTCACTATTTTTTGGAAAAATTTTACCATATATATACAAATAATGTATTACATACAAACATATATTTAATCATTGAATCATATTTTTAACTCTTAAATGTTGATGAGTTTGCTTTTTTATTATTAAAATATAAATTTTTCACTACTACATACAATATATTATCATAGACGAAGTCTTATTTCTAACAAGTAAAATATTGACCAATAATACTAGCCAAGCAGCCTATCACTACAAGAAAATATGGAATAGGCAACGGAACAATGGGCAAGGAATTAAAATTCGTTGCCTATTCCGGGAATAGGCAAGGAATAGTTGCACAGAGGCAACGAATTTGAAATTGGTATTGAAAAATCCATCAGTAATGAATCCTTTGGAATAGGCAGCGCTTATTTTGTTGCCAAATAGAGTAATTGGCAAGGAAACTACCAACTCGTAGCCTATTTTTACGCGGGTTGAAGCACCAACCATTGCAACATGATTTCCTTGCCTAATGTTTTTTCATTCGTTGCCCATTACTGTTATAGGCAAGGAAAAAATAATTTGTTGCCTATTTACAACAAAACTTGGAATGGCAACGGAACAATAGGCAACAATTGAACATTAGATATTGAACAATACATAGGCAACAACTTTAGAATAATAGGCAACGTACCGTTCGTTGCCCATTAATGTTATCGGCAAGGAAAAAACAGAATTTGTTGCCGATTTACAAGAATATAGGCTAAGAAAAAAGAATTTGTATTTCTATGTAGAATCTCACATCTCGATCGTGTTTCCAACGATTTGAACCGTTCATTCTTTAGTTCCTCACTCAAAGATCATCCCTACAAAAAATAGGCCAAATCAGAGATGGAGAATTTAGGTAATAGTGGTCGAACTTATGAACGATCGTGATTTTTCTAATGTAATCGAACGGGTTGATGAATTCTGATTTGGTCGAGTTTTTGCAAAATTTATCTTTGAGTATAAACGTAGAAAATGAATGGCTCCGATTATTGAAATCACGTTGTGGTCTTCACAATTATTGAAACGACAAGGTTTAAATGAAAAAGTTAAATAGCATAATACTCTTCAAGTGTATGTATATGTAGAAACTCACATTTCGATCGTGTTTCCAACGATCAGAACCGTTGATTTTTTAGTTTCTCACTCAAAGATCATCCCTTCAAAAATTGGTCCAATTGGAAATGTAGAAGTTAGATAACGGTGGTCAAACTTATGAACGATTTTGGTTTTTCTAATGATAATCGAACAGGAAGATGAATTTCGATTTTGCCAATTTTTTACAAGATTGATCTTTGAGTGTAAATATAGAAAATGAAAGGCTCTGATCGTTAAAATCACGTTGTGGTCTTCACAATTATTGAAATGATAAAGTTTCAACGAAAAAGTTAATAGCATAATACTCTTCAAGTGTATTTATATATAGAAGCTCATATCTTGAACGTGTTTCCAATGATCCAAACCATTCATATTTTAGTTCCCCACTCAAAGATCATCCCTGTACAAAATCAACCTAATCGGAGATGTAGAAGTTAGGTAACGATGGTCGAACTTATGAACGATCATGGTTTTTCTAATGATAATCGAACGGGTAGAATTCTGATTAAGCCGATTTTTTGCAGGGATGATCTTTAAGTTTGAATATAGAAAATGAACGGCTCCGATCGTTGAAATTAGGTAACGGTAATCAAGAAAGTTAACATAATAAACTTTTTTAAAAATTAAAGAAGAATTTTATTTTTGTATTAATAACTTTTTTTAAAAAACAGTTGTTTATTTTAATTTTTATTCTTTATTTTTTTGTAAGCCTGTATTTTTTTCGAAATTACCTGCCTGATCGAAAACTTTCAATTTCTCACCTTATGTTTCCTTCTCCCTCTCTAATCTCTTTTTTCTAACTCTCTTCCTTTCCAAACCTACCTCTCTCTCTCTCTAGTATATCAAAAACACTCAAAATCTCTAGAAAATCAAAGACACTCACACTCTCCCTTTTGTCCCCCTGGTTCTCTCAGCCCCGCCCTGCCCTGCAACTCCCCGCCTCAGCCCAGCCCAGCCCAGTCCCGCCCCGACTTGACCTGCCCTGCGTAGCCCGGCCTCGACCCTCATCTCTCTCCCCCTCGGTTTCTCTCTCCTCTCTCCCATCGCCCCTGTCCCATCTCCCTCACCGAAACCCAACCCCCAACCCCCAGCCCTGACAACCCACCACGGTGGCAAGAGGGATGGAGTTGGGTTTGGGTTGGGGTTGGCTTGGATTTGGGTTTTGGCTGCTGGGATTTGGGTTTTGGTTTCTGATTACTAAGCTTTGGGGATCCAAAGGTTGTTTAGGGTTTTGGGTTTTCTTCCTCTGAAGCTATTTTTCAGGTTGACTTCAAGCTCCATCCTCATTTTTCTGATTAGAAGTTCATTTTTAATCTCTGAAGAAAAAAATTGATCTTGTAGTCTCTGTATAATTTGAAGGCTTGTGTCAATCTGAGATAATTCCACTACTAATTTGTTGATATTACTTTTACAGTTTGATTGTTTGGTAATTGTTATAGGTGTTTGTATTTTAGAGGAATCTAAGAATATGACACAGAAATCCTCTAATGGGGAGCACCAGACCACAACAAAGCCTCCTCCTATGCCATCCCCTTTGCATTTTTTTAAATATTTTTAGGTCCTTGTGCTAATTTATTTGTTATTTATTCCTATATCTTTCTTTTGGGTTATTGTAATTTGTTTTGACTATATATTTCTTCTAAAAAAATGAAAATTAATTTCAATATACAGATATTATATCAAACAAGCCATTTTTTCTTGTCTTATTTTGTTTCTATTTAATTTCATGCATTGCCCCTACAATTGGTTTGTACTATTAATTAGATCTTCAAAATTCAACTCAGTTCCACCAAAAAAGGCTGTGCAGGATAGATATTGTATTGGACCATTGGTACTCTCTCTTTCTTGGTTCTCTGTTTTACCCCGAATGCTCAAACAGTCAAATCAAGGAAGTATTGGCTATCCTTATTGCGATTTAGCTCGTTTTGAACTTTGGTGGAATCTTTGTCATTACAGTTTTGATATAAATCATGCTACTGTACATTTCAAGGAGTATTTTTGTTTGGTATTAGATGGCTAATAAATATCATCATTCTAATGACATTGTGGTGTTTTTTCATATAGTTGATTGTAATGCTCTTCATTGTGTACTTTCATTGTTGATTGTATATTAATTTAAAAAAAAAATTATATTTGTGTTTGTATAAATATAATTTTTATAGTCTGTATGTGCTAATTATAATGAATTATAACATTTGAAAACATTATCATAGTGATTGACCCTTAAAGTTACTATTGCATCCAAATGTTGAGAAAGCTCATTCCCCATAGTGATCAAAAGAGAGATAAAGCGTCATTTTTATTAGAGGTACATTCCAAATTGTTGACTAATTGGAGTTTCATTCTTATTATTTTGTTGGTTCCCAAGTTATCAAATACATTCAGTTTTTGGTATGAGGGTCTACACCAAGGATGGAACCATGATTACACATTTTAATTGTGCTCTTTTTTGTCCCTTTTCATACGGTTTCATTTGTATATGTTTTTTACAATATTGTGCAAGAAAATATTAGAACTTACTTGAAAATGGCTGTTCCTGACCCCTCCAACTAAGAGCTGGGTTTTTAAAATATAAACCTTTCCTTTTTTTTGTTTTTTTTGTTTATGTAGTTCTTAAACAGTTATGGCTGAAGATGTCTTCACCAGTCGGCTGAAGTGAATGTGCTTGCTTGTTGATTTATGCAATTGAGTGTGGTTGTTGGTTTATGTAGTTTTGTACATCTTTCTTGTTGGTGAATGTGTCTTCTAGCAGGTAACTTGTTTGATGTATTGCTCTTCCTATATACTCTTTTTTTTTTTTTCTTCCAGATTGATCTATTATAAAATTAAGTATATTATGGTTAAGTGAATTCAATGTTTCCATCCATGTTTGTTTTGGTTGAAATTGCAGGATGTGTTCAATCTACTTCCTAATCTCAATGTGGCTGAGTTAATCTAGGCGTTTGCAGGTATACAAGCGAAGTTTGAGTTATATGCATGTTGAGTGGTGTAAATGAATTCTCTGTGCAGTATTGATAGTAATTTTCTTGTATGTTTTCAGTGGAGTAATGCAAAGAACAAACGAAGCGGTTACACTCAAGCACAAATTGATGAGCTGCAGGTTGAATGGGGAGAGTTTGTGACCTTGACTTATCTGTAGCCCTGTTGGGAGGTATTAGGTACTTAGGGTTTATCATTTTGTTGATATTTAGATCAAGTTATGCTGCCATGCCATATTTGTGGTAAAGAAGGCAAGTGCTAGTACACGTGGTTCTGATTTTTGTAAATGTGGGCAGATTATTGAACAAGGGTGTAGGTGTTCAAATTGTAGGTAAATTGCTGCCATGACAATAAGTTGTAAGTCTAGGCAACTACGTTTTGGTACACATGCAATTGATTGTTATTTTGAACAAATATTGATTTCTTTAATGAATAGATTTTGAATGAATGGATTTATAGTTGAATGGACTTATGGTTGAATGGATTTATGGTTGAAAAAAAAAAAGGTATACGGTATTTTTAATTGCAAAATACCAAAAAAATAATGCATGATGTATTTTTAATTGTAAAATACCATAAAAGTAACGTCCTTTTCCTTGCGTATTGTAAGAAGAGGCAAGGAAATGGTTGTTGCTTATGCAAGGCAACAAGGATTTCCTTGCCTATTGTGAGAATAGGCAAGGAAAAGGTTGTTGCCTATGAAAAGGCAACGAGGATTTTCTTGCCCAAATTTCTTGTAGTAATATTAGGCAACAATAGAGTCATTGTCTATAAATAGAATAGGCAATGACGACATTGTTGCATAATGTAATAGGCAACGAGGCCATCGTTGCTCAATTCTTCGAAAAATTATATTTTCGAGTCACAATAGGCAACGATAAAGTCGTTGCCAATTTCGCAACGACCGCCGAAATCGTTGCCTATAATTATAGGCAAGGGTCCTAGGGCAATGACCCTAGCAACAGTAAAAAATCGTTGCCTATTTGTTTAGGCAAGAAATTTTTAGCTTTAGACAACGACTTTCAATCATTTCCAAATCCCTGTTTTCTTGTAGTGTATGCTTGCCAAATAATGTGTTTATATATGTCAATATCTAATTAGTCAAAAAAAAAAATATAGAGTCCAAACTGAATTAAACTTGAATAAATGGATAAACTATCACATTATTTAGTGAACCAATTTTAATCAATAATTTGGTAACTATGAAGTGCTCAATAGTGATATGCATAAAAATACATTACTAATTTGATGAGACTAGTATTATTGGTCATGCATGTAAGAATGGACTTTTGTGGAAAATTACATCAAAAACTTGTTCTATAAGGACAAGGTATATATTATAGGGAGACTTATAGTTCAGTCCATTTTATGAGCCTTTCTTAGACTAAGACCGGTAGTGATTTAGGGTTTTTAATTAAGTCATTTTATTTTTTTTCTTTGACGGCTTTATGTAGGTTTTAACTTCAAGATTTTGGGCTCCACCCAAAGTCTCAGAGTTAAAACCTAACATGCAGCCTCTACAAAGCCCACTCTACACCCTAGGAGAGAAAAAACCTTTCAAATAGGGGAAAATACCCTTTAAATCGGGGAATGACTTTATTATGAATTAAAATGATTTTATTATAAATTAAAAGGACTTTATTATTAATTAAAAAGATTTTCTTATAAATTTTAAAACACCCACGGTCTCCATCTAAAAAATATTTTTTTAAAGAGCTAAGCCTAATTATCTCTATATTATATAGAGTTAATTTCAGTTTAGTACCTCTTCAAATTTTAATTTAGTACCTCATGTTTAAAATATTGCAATTTCATACCTCATTTTTTCAATTTGTTGCAATGTCATACCTCCCTTAGTATGACTGCTAAGAGATCTGTTAAATGCTGATGTGGCACTTCCACAATGCTGACAAGATGTCACGTGGTCTGACAATATGACACGTCATGTCAAGTGGCATACAAAATAATTTAAAATCTAAAAATTTAAAAATAATTATGTGGCATGATGCATTATGTTTCTTGATTTTTAATTATTTTGATGCCACGTGGCATAACATAGCCTGTTATCAGACCACGTGACATCTAATCATTATTGTGGGAGTGTCATGTAAATATCACATCAGCTTTTAACAGATCTCTTAACAGTCATACTGACGGAGGTATGATATTGCAACAAATTGAAAAAATGAGGTATGAAATTACAAGATTTTAAACATGAGATACTAAATTGAAATTTGAAGCAAATTTGAGGTAGTAAACTGAAATTAACCCTATTATATATAATATATATATATATATATATATATATATATATAGATGCACATAGGTATGTGATTTCAAATTGTAACGTAAAAGGGTTTTGTGAGGTAACGAGGCCTCCCAGGTGGAAATGTGAATCTAGGACTCCAAAAACTACACCTACTATTACTCCACGCGGTGACACCATGCATGTCCTCGTCAGCTCTGTCTCGATGACAAGCACGCACATACGTTGAACTAGGAAGATCTATCCACATTAATTTTCAATTTCAAGTGGCTCTGCACTCTCTTGATATCATCAATTTGACATTTAAGTCGGCTGCATGATGCATGGGTCTTCACAACAAGAGGCTCAAGAGCATAGTGCTCAAACTCATTTTCCAAGACCAGCTAGCTCTTCTTCCATTTTTCATTTCAATTATGGACACTCAACCAAAAACCCGTGTAGTGGTTGATTAATTGTTTCCATAATATGCACATATGAATTTAAGCGAAATTAATTCAAGTTATATTACATCTAAAATATTCTTTTCATAATCTGATATGTTATATATTTTTATAAATAATCTGCATTATATTAAATGTATTGTTGTTAAATTTTATATATAATTCAAATTAACAATTTAAAAACATAACATGTCAAATATCTAATAGAAGAAAATCAAGAAATATTACCTCATTATATGTTAGATATCTAATAATTACTTTTACAAACTAAGTTTCAGTTTTAGGGTTTTTTTACTAGCTAAGTGAACTTTAATTAGCTTACATAGTTATTAAGGAAGTGGAATGTATGGCCCCTTGTAAGGCTTGTATCGAAGCCCAACCACAAACCTTTATTGGGAATAGAAGAAATTGTGGATTACATCTCGGTTTGGGAGCTCAGCTACCAAAACTCAACGCAAGGATTCGTGAAGAGGCTCTAAACCTCAAGATCTTGCTTAGTTTTGGCTGCAGTATTTATACTTGAATGTCTGAATATTGCTCGTCAACCAAGCGATTATGTCATGTCATGCTCACAACATTAGTGCAATATCTTAAACTTAAAAGGATTAGATGTAGAACTCAACACATAATTTGCACAATTCACAAAAATTTGGGGTGTCACAAGTGCCTCCTCTAGCTACTTAAATCGCTAATATGAGGATCTCAAGGCTCACAATCAAATCCTTAATTATTGCCAAGATCTAAACTTATGTCACAGAATGGCCTTATTAGGATCCCCTTGACTTCAACTGGTTGGGCTAGTCTGTGTCAATAGGAACAAGACAAGCATACATTCTCGAAATATAGGGAAAACGTTGAATGAAACCCTTTTTTCCAATCGATCGATATATGTATTCGATTGGCTGAACATACATAGATGCAAGCAAGGACGGGGTAAATAGAGTGAAAACAAGATATATATACAAGTACGATTTTATTAATTAATTAAGTTGTGACATTGACTGTTGTGCAACACTAATTGATTTTAATAACATTTTATTAGCTGTAATTATGATAGTTCAACTAATAAGCATATTGCATATATAGTATAGATTTTTTTTGGGGTGTAAAGTATGTATGTAAGTATAGTATGAATCATTTTGTCATACATAAATGTTGCCAAAAGCATGCGGCAAAGCTTCTCCAATTATCCTAGCTCACGTGGTTGAAAGGTCTTCAATGATTATGTTAATTTAGTTGTCTGAAGTTATGTATGATATAATGCTGCCATACACATTTATTATATAGTAGCACTTTTTACAGTTGAAAGGCTGTAAATTTGACAAACACACTGTTTTTTGTTGCTATTAATTTACGCATTTTTCTTTCATTTCATTTCATGTATCTATAGACTCCCATATATATAAATATAAATATATATATAGGGGGGCCTTCAATTCCAACGAGGGATGTCTCATTTAACACTAAATGAGAGATCCTCATGTGGGGCCTACATAAGTCATTTTGTGTCGATCTGTATTATTTATTTTTTATATCTCTATTGATAGATCATCCTTGTAAAAAATTAGTCAAATCAGAAATCATTTGTCTATCTAATGTTGATCAAACAAATAAACGAACCAAATATTTTCGATGAAACCGTCCATTTGTTTGTAATAGTTAGATTGGCAAATGATTTCTGATTTGATTGATTTTTTGCAAGAATGATCTATCAATGAAGATGTAAAAAATGAACAGTTCGAATCGACACAAAACGACTCATGTGGCTCCACAAGAGGGATCCTTCATTTAGTGTTAAATGAGGCATCCCTCATTGGAAGGCTCCTGTGTATATTATATATATATATAAACAGTTCGAATCAACACAAAACTACTTATGTGGCCCCATAAAAGGGATCTCTCATTTAGTGTTAAATGAGGCATCCCTCATTGGAAGGCTCGATCATCTATATATATATATATTTAGAGAGAGAGAGAGAGAGAGAGAGAGAGAGAACTGGAATAAGAATTTTAATTTGTGTAGGTGACAATTATATCTAATTTTTTAATTATAATATGCATGTTGGTCTTATCATATAAAAGTAGACTCTAGGGACATATATGATGTGTGAAGAGAATTACATGTTATCATCATATAACGTACAATAGTTTTTGGAGACAAATTGGTTGTGAGGGAAGAATCACATGTTATCATCATATCACCGACAATAATTTTTGGAGAAGAATTGGTTGTGAGAGAGAAAAATAGAAAAGTGGGATTAGGAGAATTTAAGTGAACCAAATAAGTTTTTTTCATATCTATATATTTTTGTGTAATAATTGGATAATATTGTGAGCTTAAAACTAGTAATATAGCCAAAAATGTTCATATCAAGCTTAGCTTGATGAATTGCTATGCCCCCATAATAGATATGTGAAACTAGATCGAAGATTGGCCGGCTAGTTATGTTCTTAATTATACACATCATGAAATGGGATATATGTATATTATGAATGTGGTGGCTTATCTCTAACTCTCTATAAATAATTAGTCGTATTATATATGAATGTTGTGCCTTGATTTTCCTAATTGGAACGAGGAGTGTTCACATCACTTGGGGGAACTTGCATAATGGCAAAGGCTTAATTAATAAAGTTAATTTCAGTTCAGTACCTCAAGTTTGTTTAAAATTTCAATTTAGTACCTCATGTTTAAAATTTTGTAATGTCATACCTCATCTTTCCAATTTGTTGTAATGTCATATCTTCGTCAGTATGATTGTTAAGAGATCTGTTAAATACTGACGTGACACTCTCATAATGCTAGCTAGATGTCACGTGATCTGACAACATGACACATCATGCCAAGTGGTATAAAAAATAATTTAAAATCTAAAAATTTAAAAATAATTATGTGGTATGATGTGCCATGTTTCTATATTTTTAATTATTTTTATGTCATGTGGCATGACATAGCCTGTTATCAGATCACGTGACATTTAGTTATCATTGTGGAAGTGTTATGTAAGTGCCACATCAGCTTTTAACATATCTCTTAATAGTCATACTGACAGAGGTATCCTGGCAAAAAAAAAAAAAATACTGACAAATATATGACATTACAACAAATTAGAAAGATGATATATGACATTACAAGATTTTAAATACGAGGTATTAAATTGAAATTTGAAGTAAACTTGAGATACTGAACTGAAATTAACCCTAATTAATAAGAATTTGAAAAGACGTATATAAGGTGGTACGTACCATTTGACTTGCATAATTGCACTTCGTATCAAAACGTAATGACACTTGCAGCTGAGCTGAGCTGAGAAGTGGGTTAATTAAAATGTTTCAAGGACTGCAACCAACCATCTTGCTACTTGCCACCATTGACTAGAGTATCTCTGTCTTTTTCTCTGTCTTCTTATAATGTATTGTTGAATTCAATCGCAATGCATTTGGGTGGTATCTTAAGTAAAGTGAATATACAATTAACACAATCATTCTTAGAGTTAGATTCTCAATCTCTCTTTTTGAATAAAAAAATTTAAATTTTGAGAAAAGAGTGATTTTGAATTCACTAGCTACTTAATTTGATAAAGGGAGACTTTCATCTAGGTCCTTTAATTTTATAATTAATTTATTGACTAAAGTCTTATGACTTTTAAAATTCTAACTAAAGTTTAATAATATTATAACCATTCCATGTTACATAATATTGGTCAATTAATTTTTTTTTTTTCCACACATACTAGGCATCGAGCGCTCATTGACCATTTTTAAGTATTCAGTAGTTCATTTTTACTTCTTCCTCAAGCACGAGTTTGTCGGCTTTATATTAGGTTTTAACTCTGAAATTTTGGATTCCCAAAGTTAAAATTTAACATGCAGCCTTCACAAACCTCATTTTATACCCTAGAAAGGTATGAGGTGAATCCGTACCCTATACCCTAAAAAAAAAATAATGACATATTTCTTTGACAAGGCTAGGCAATGGTCAAAGGACTTTATTTTAAAAAAAATTCATATGTTTTTTTTTTTTTCCAAATAAGAAATATTAGAAGGACTAAACTCTAATTAATATTAGAGTTATTAACTTTATTCACTAAATATTGTATCAGCACACATATTAGTATGTGATTTGTTATAAATAAATTAGGTATAAAATAAGTTTATACTAAGGCTATAAAATAATTACATTTTTTTTTTTGTTGACTAAGGCATATATACTACCACACCATTTCATAAACGTAAATAATTAAATCTAGTAAACACAGCTGTACTCTAATTTTACCCATTAAATAGGGGTGTGCATGCTTCTTCTTCCTCCTTTTTTTTTTGTGTCATGGGGCGTGCTTCTATTGATACCATGTTAATTTTTTACTCAACACCTTTTGCCTAAAAATTTTCCATAAAAAAATATTAGATTAATAAAGTATTAAAGATAGAATAGATACTATTATATTTGATGGGTGTAGTTAATTAGCAGAAAAGGAGATGCCTTAGACTTATGGGTACACAGGCATGTATACGTACTAGCGTTTTTGGTTACAAAGGGAGGCCAAAGAAAGGGAGATCGAAACCCGGTGAGGCGGGGGCACCACTCAACTGCGTTGATACAACATCTATCATTTGCCAAATTTTTCTAATGAATTTTATACGCAGGTTTTGACTTTTGAGTTTGTAACAAATAAAGCCTAGCATGTATTACTAGCAAAATACACCTCCAGTTTGAATTCGTATATGATACAAACATCATATAATACACAAACAGATATAACGGTTTGTAAATTTATACCTTAATATAAAAAAGTGAACCGCCAAAATTTAAGTAAGAAAATATGTAATAATGACACACATAATTTCCCCTCCTACTTGTATTGGTGGATTCTACTTCTATTAGAGACATGATACACTAAATGGTACAAAGAGATGGTCTTCCTAGCACTATCATTTTCCTTTAGATTGTTTCCTAGCACTACCCTTTTCCTTTAGATTGTTGTTTAAAATCATTTAAAAAAAGACTGTTCAAAATCTACATGGCAGTCAGTTTTCCTTAATATCATACTAGTATGCTATGTTCTGGAGCATCATTGACTTCATCGACCAACATTTTGAATTTCTTATGATAGCTGTTTACTACGATGAAAGAGAGTTATCATTGTCATTTCAAATTGTAGGTAATAGCCAAAAAGTAACTTCATATTTATATTCTAATACTCAAGAAATCAAGAAAATGAAGATAAAGGATGAAGTGAGCGAATTGGGGGAATAGGGTTTTCCAATCTAATGAGATAAAAAGAGCAAATTGCTCGAGAAAGTGATCGGAACAACCAAGAAATTCAATAATGCTAACAAATTTCAAATACTTTAAGTCAAGAGTAGACAAATTCAAATAAATAGCAACATCTAACAAGCAACCACAAGTAGATTAATCCCAAGTGTGCATCTTGGATCAATTCCACTTGGCAAAAAACATCAAAATCTTTGAAATTGGCTCCACATCTCAACAATATTTTGCTCATATGTATATAGTTCGGGTATGCTAGCTAGGCAGACGGTATAAATTGGCTACATTACATTACACATAATATATATATTTTTTGGGCCACACATTACACATAATATTAAGTTGTCCAAGTCTGAATTTGTCCACAAGAACACTAGAATAATAAATAAATAACCTCTGATCGTTTGTTCATCGGTAACACATGTCTATGCCAAATTGCCAACCAATGTCTCTGGTGTGAAGCAATGTCATAAAAAAAAGTAAATAAATAAACCTCCCGCAGCCACTTACATTGGTTGCAGCAGTCGAAGGAGGATGAGTCAAGCTCTCTTGGGTTGGGACCTCCATGAAATATGCCAATATTGTACGGATAAAGTTTCAAATCCACTTCCCGTTACAGTCTCCCATCTCCGATGTTCCTGAACAACTTATATGCAGCAGTCATCCAGAAGAAAATGATATCAAAATGAATTGACTGTAATTGGCGTTTGGTGGCCAACCATCCCACTTCATAATTATAGTAATTGACTGTAATGACGTGTATTTAATGAACTGGATCCTCTGCTTGGATGAGGATACTATTATTATAGATAGGGAAATGCCAAATGTCATTTTACGTTGCTTAAAATTACAATACAATCCTGATTAAAAAAAAAGAGATAAATTCAATTTAGACACATAACTATATATGCTATTTCAACGGGGTCCACAAACTTTCAAATATTTCAAATATACACTTGATTTATTATGTAAATTGAAAAATGAAATTTCGTCCATCAATTTATTGAGAGATCAGTTAAATATCAGCTTGGCTTTTGCTAACAGAGATTAATTGGCGACGTAGCACCAACTCAGCATACATTTCCCGCCAAATGAGCAACACATGTCCACTTGACACGCGCTCACACACCCATCACCTCTTTCCCGCTCGTCGAACGCTCTCCTGACCATTTAGTCTCCAAAAAACATCACGTTTTCCTCCAAATTCGAATATAAATCTCTCACTTGTGTTCAACGAGCGAGAAAGAGATGATGAGTTTGTGGACCCGTGTCAGGGGTTAGGTGGACCTGCGTCGCTCATTTGGCGGGAAATGAGCGACACGGGTCCACCTAACCCCTGACACGGGTCCACAAACTCTCACTCTCTCTATTATTATTAAATTGTGGGCCCGTGTCACTCATTCGGCGGGAAATGTTTGCTGAGATAGCGCCACGTCGTCAAGTAATCCCGGTCAGCAAAAGTCAAGCTGTCATTTAACTGATCTCTCAACGAATCAATGGACAAAAATTAATTTTTCAATTTAGATAATAGATCGGGTGTATATTTGAAATATTTTAAAGTTCATGGACCCCGTTGAAATAGTTTATATAGTTATGTGTCTAAATTAAATTTATACCAAAAAAAAAAAAAAAACTACAATACATGCAATCAAAATTTTAACTTGATATTTTTATCCTTACCCTTTTTTGAGTGCCGAAACAATTACAAATAATTGATAAATCAAAAACAATTACAATTACAACTACAATAAGTTGTTAATAAGTTACAAAAACAATTACAAAACCATTGTTACCAATTACAATGGGTAACAACAATTATTATGTTCGCCTATTTATTCTTACCCTTTATTTATCTGATGTGATAGATAACATATATAACCAAACAATTCAATAACTATTATAAAACCAAACGATTTTTGATTTAGTTAATTTTTTGTGGTGATGATTTTAAAGGGTGACCTAAAAAATGAACGATTTTCGATCATGAGACTACACTATACGTAAAACGACGTGTTTTAATTGATTAGTATGCTCACCTAATTGACAAGAAAAAAACCATGTGTAATGTTTTTATTTTAATGATTGGATTAAGTTCAATAGAGGTGCAAATGACATATATGTTAGATGAGTTATTTAAATGAAAAATGCTTTTGTAAGTCAATTAAAATTTTACATATACTTAATTTTTTTTATAAATATTTTCATTGAATGACTATGTTTGTAAGTTAATATGTTTCAAATTGTAATTGAGGCATAAGGAGGAATGACTCCTAACCGGTAAAATATCGAGCATTATTTTATTTAAACTAAACGGTTTGGATTCACTCGCACTCACAAAAGCAATATTTTGTTGTCACAATTATGCAAGTGAAACTCTATCATGCATATTAATTGGAATTCAAAATTTTGTGATTTGTTTTGGTATCTATAGTATTACTCATTAATGAATGACTACAAATGGGAAAAAGCCAGATAAGGTTTATACCACATATAATTAGTCATTCTGGTTCGTCCATTGTTGCAAAGCCTGAAAGCAACATTGGATATAGTTTGTGAACCATATATTCATCTATATATTTTTGTTGTCTATCTGTCATTGTAGATTTGCATGTCAATTCCAGAATTAGAGCCCGTCCAAAGAGAAAAACATTCTAGAACTAGATCAACAAATCTTACAACTACCAAAAAGTTGCTTCTGTGGCATATTTTGTAGTTTTTAGTACAATGACACTTCTGTGAGTTACTAGCTAGTACTGCTGAACCGTCTGAAACTTCCACATTGCAATGACCTGAACATATGTTGATGATGAACCATTAAATCAAATTATTATATTGAAAGTGATGGGCAATAATTTGTACACACAGGACAGGCAAATATACTTTATAGAAGCTATGAATGATTGTCATGGGTTACTAGCTAGATGTTTCCTTTAGAAACCATATAGTCGGCATATATGCATGATCAATCCCTATCAACCCTGAAATTTCAAAGATTGCGTGATACTTTCAAACATTTGTTATAGCCATCAATTTCCTTATAAGTCTAGCTAGACAGCCACTATATATATCCTATGAAGGCGTAATTTTTAAAGGAATTAGAGTATTTCACTCAAAACTAATTAATATTGGATAAAGAGATTCAACACTTTATAAACCATTATAGAAAGTCTTAATTATTCGACGTGGGATTCTTTCTCAATATTTTTTATAGAAGTGTTTTGGACAATACGCTAAAAATATATTGCTTTTAGATAACTGAACTAGTTTTTCTATAGCGTCTGACAGTAATATGCAAAACTTCTTTCTAGAGTTATAGAAACATGGTTTAAGTGCTTCAGAAGCACTGATAGACGTTTCTTCAAGAAGTGCTTCTTCAGAAAGTGCTTCTTAAAGAAGTACTTGGAGTTTTAATGAAATTTTTTATATGCTGATCGAGTCAAAGGGATTCATACACAAATACTTAATTATCATGGAAATGCATGTTTCTGTTGTAGAAATATGATTTTTGATTTTGTAAAACTCCAGCCATAAAAATATTAATATCAAAATAATATCGACTAAATGATATATGCAAATAAATAAATATAAGGAAATATTAAAAAAAGAAAAAGAAAAATAGATCTGGTACGGTGAAGCACGTTAGAGCCTCTCAACGTGCATGATCTACAAGACTCCGAGATACAACTCCAATATGCACAACCAAAAATCAGCTGCTATAAACATGCACGTTCAGAGTTAGGTAATAATCTCCAAGTCTTAAAAGCTTTACCAAAACTAATAGTAAAAAATAAAGGCTTATTTGTACGTACATTTATTCTATAAATTTATAATTTCGTCTCATTTTACCCTTTTATAGTTTATTTTTTTAATTTATCCCCTATAAGTTTTTCTTGTGTCTCATATAACCCCAAACCGTCAAGTCCGCCAATTCTATCATCAATTTAAACTCTGCCATGTAGGTGCTACGTCAACAATTCAAAAGATGGAGTGAACCAACTTGACAGTTTTAAATTATGTGAGACATAAAGAAAATTTACAAAGGTAAATTAAGATAATAAATTTTAAAAAGATAAAGTGGGACTAAAATATAATTTCAGAAGATAATGCGCAAATAAGCCAAAAATACAAAAATAGTAGACGGGATGGAGGGAAGAGAATTTGTATTAGTCTGTGAAGGAGGTGTAGCCTTTTATATATTTGCTCTCAAACCTTTTAAAAATTTAAATACCAACAGTTTCTGCACAAAAAGTGGGGTTAAATTTAGCCATGTGCTAATTTATCAAGGTGGTTCTATACTATGAAACGTATTCAGTCCTTTCTGTTTTTTTTTTTTTTTTTTTTTTTGAAGTATTAAGTCCTTTTAGACTCAATTTTGACCACTGGAGGGGGAGTGAACCTGCTCCGGGGATAGCAATAGGTGGTATCCCCATCATCTCTTTTTCTCTCTCCCTTTCTCTCTCTCTCCCTAGTGATACCACACAGGTGGCTCTCTCTCCCTGGTGATACCACACAGGTGGCATCAGCGACAGGTAAGTTTTGTTCCTGGAGGGGAGTTACCAAAGTCACAAATCAACTGTAGTAACTGGAGCTATATATATAGGTTTATAGAGGGCCCTTTATCTTGTTGGAACCCACCCCAGGAAAAAGAGGCTACAAACATGTGCTTCTTCACATAGGATTCAGAGTACCAATTGGTCACCACAAGTGGGTGGCTAGTCTCCATGCCAGGCCAAAAGTTAGAAGAGAAAATACAACAAGGTGTACCCCAAAAAGACCCACTTCACAAAATGTCAAATGAATACAATTTCTAGTCCCTCAACTTATAAAATAAAGTATTTTTTTTTTGTTGAGATATATTTTATTTTAGACATAATAAGGTATCACTTGTGCGATTCGCTTTACATTATAAGCCAAAGATTAAAGTCGATTTATTATTTAAGTTTTTATACAAGGATTATTTTTTAAAAAAATTAGATAAATCAAAAACAATTAAGACATTTAATTGTGATTGAATAAATAGATAAATATAGTGATTCCGTAAACATTTGAAATGATGATATTTTAATCAAATAGTACGTTAAACGATTTCCGATTTGTCTACTTTTTTGTAAGAATTATCCTTAAATTGAGACTTAAAAAATAAATGGCTTTCATCATTGAACTACAATGTGGAGTGGTGTCCTATAAATCATATCTCATTATGTCTAAAATGAGATATACCTCAATAAAAAAACCCTCTACATAGGTATATTGGATTATGTATATATATTTAATTAGTGTATTAATTTTGGTGAATTATGCTTATAAATATAATTTAATTGATTAATTAATGTAATAAACAAAAGAAGTCGGCCAGTTATCATTTGGGAATGACCCTCCAAACTCAAACTCAAACTCAAAGCATCATTTTGAAATCCCAGTCACATGCCAAGACCCTCATGGCCAAGACCCCCCCCTCTCTATTTAAACCCCTCCATCCCTCTCTCCCTCTCACACATCCCTTCAAACTTCAAACATATCTTACATTCCCTTCTCTCTCTCTCTCTCTCTCTCTCTCTCTAACTCCTCCTTAATTGCCCTCATCATTTCTTTCACTTCTCATATTTTGTGCAACAAGTACTCAACTGGCCGGGCAACTCCTTGTCAATTTCCAAAACACAAACATACTTCACCACCATGATGCACAATACCTGTCACAACATGCCCCAAATGGTTCATCAAACAATTGATGAGCAAGAGGACTTTTTCCCTGGCCGGCGATGCGTGTGGGTGAACGGTCCGGTCATTGTGGGGGCCGGTCCATCGGGCCTAGCCGTTGGTGCTGGCCTAAAAGAACAAGGTGTCCCATTCATCATCCTAGAAAGAGCCAACTGCATTGCTTCTCTTTGGCAAAAGAGGACATATGACCGCCTCAAGCTTCACCTCCCCAAACAATTTTGCCAACTACCCAACTACCCATTCCCAGAGGATTTCCCAGAATACCCGTCCAAATTTCAGTTCATCAACTACCTAGAATCCTATGCACAACACTTTGACATAAGCCCAAATTTCAATGAGACAGTTCAGTCTGCCAAGTACGATGAGACCTTTGGTCTCTGGCGGGTCAAGACCATCCAAACATGCAATTCAAACAAGCCTGCTGCTGAAGTCGAGTACATATGCCGGTGGCTCGTGGTGGCCACCGGGGAAAATGCCGAGAAAGTAGTGCCGGAATTTGAAGGCTTGGAAGAGTTTGGTGGGAGTGTCATTCATGCTTGTGACTACAAATCCGGTGTGCCTTACCGGGGTAAGCATGTCCTAGTTGTTGGCTGTGGAAATTCAGGCATGGAAGTCTCTCTTGACCTTTGCAACCACAATGCAAGCCCTTCAATGGTGGTCCGAAGTTCGGTGAGTAAAGAAAAATATTAGTTGAAAAAAATTGTTTTCCATTTTCACAAACAAGAAATCATTTTTAAAAACAAAATTGTGCTACCCCATTTTCAAGATTAGAGAAGCTCTTGAAAAAAGTTCGCTACCAAACAAAAACAGTTGTTATGAACTAACTCATAAGAACTAGCTATTGGTGTAGTAATATTTCTTTGATTGAATCATAGTTTTTGGAAAATTAATTTCAACCAACCAAATGGTGCTAGAAATTTCAAAAAGTTCTACTTATTAATAAAGGTTCAAACTCAGAACTTAATTAACTTTATTTTTTTTTTTTCTCTATTTTGGTTTGTAATCCACAGGTTCATGTGTTACCAAGGCAAATTTTTGGAAAGTCAACATTTGAACTAGCAATTTTGTTGATGAAGTGGCTGCCACTTTGGCTTGCTGATAAGATACTGCTGATACTGGCATGGTTGATTCTTGGAAGTCTTGAAAAATATGGTATCAAAAGACCATCCTTGGGTCCTTTGGAGCTCAAGAACATTTCAGGCAAGACCCCTGTGTTGGATATTGGTGCCTTGCAGAAAATAAGATCTGGTGAGATCAAGGTGGTCCCTGGAATCAAGAGGTTCTCTCATGGCAGAGTTGAACTTGTTAATGGACAAAATCTTCAGATTGATTCTGTCATTTTGGCAACTGGGTATCGCAGCAATGTTCCTTCATGGCTCAAGGTGAGGATTCATTCATTAGAATATTTATATTTCCATATATATTAATGTGTTTGGAAGGTTCTATTTTTTTCAATCCATGTGACAGTTATGGAAGGTTTTTTTTCCTCTCTCTCTCTCCCCGGAGTTAATGCCAATTTGCCAAGAAAATATGACACTGTGGTTTAGGCCCCATTAAACTGTAAAAAGGAAACTGTGTGTGGTCACTTTGTCAGTTTTGTGTGGTGGTCAGTGGTCTATTTTGTCTTTTTCATTACCAAGATCTGATAGAAAATAATTTAATATTACGAAAAGTCGAAAATGTTCAAGTGCCAACGTTTGCATTATGCATTGTTAGTAAGTTTTCGAATGCTCAATCACAATCCCACTTGAACCAACCTGTTCTATATTACCATGATCCAAATCCAAATTCTTATTACTTGGAATTTGCATACAATGGTTTTTGTACTTTTGCTTACTGATATGGTATATATTACCATGTTTCTCTAATTGGATAAAGTTAAGGTTGAGATACTGCAATTCAGAATTTCCAAAATAGAAATGGGTCTTTTGTAAGTGGATGATGATAAATGGCCAAAAACTAAAACTTATTTGGATGTTTGTGTTGTACAGGAAAGTGAATTCTTTTCCAAAGATGGAATTCCCAGAAATCCATTCCCAAATGGGTGGAAAGGAAAAGCTGGGCTTTATGCAGTTGGGTTCACAAGGAAAGGACTCTCTGGAGCTTCATTGGATGCCATTGGTGTATCTCAGGACATTGCCAGGAGCTGGAAAGAAGAGACCAAGCAGAAGAGGAAATCTGTTGCAGCCAGGCATAGAAGATGCATTTCACATTTCTGAAGTGGAATTACAATTTGCATATAGAGAAGGAAATTGGGTCCTCTTGTTTTCTTTTGTTTGGTTGCTGATCAATCAAAACTGGGGTCAGTTTGTGTAGAAAATAATGTAGGATATACAGAAGGTAGCCCTCTCCTATAGAGCAAAAAAAAAAAAAAACAAAAAAAAAAAGAAGAAAAACCCAACATTTGAAAAAATAATTATTGGACATAAATATATCAAAGGAAGATGAGGCTAGCTTGTTTTTTTTATTTCCTATGGAATTTTGTATTCAAATTATTAAAATCCAATTCCAAGTCAAATGAAAGAGGATTCTCTCTCTCTCTCTCTCTCTCTCTCTCTCTCTCTCTCTCTCTCTCTCTCTCTCTCTCTCTCTCTCCATTATGCACAAGTTGAAGTTGGTCCATTAGTCAAACAGGTTAATTGACGGGCTCTCTCCCACCCCAAGCTGGCCCGCCAACGGCCCAATAAGTGTTGTGGACCCAGGTCCATCATACTCCAACATAACAAATCTCTTCAAAGTGATTCTGACTTTAACTGGTTTCATTTTCATATATAGAAAGGGGTTTTCAGAGACTTCTCCCCATGTTGCTTGCATAACAGCACATGGATAGAGCCCACAGTGCAAGGAAGGAAACATAATCTTACTACATATCCTTGGGCTATGACACAGCAGGTGATAAATCTCCAAAAGTGGCATAAAACCAGCAGTAACTCAAACACTTCTGTAACCTGTTTGGTGCACAAATCAACTATAGTTTTCTCAACTAGAATTACTTCATCAGAATTTTAAAATATATACCATTATTCATAACAATAATTAACCCATCAAACAGAAAAAAAAAAAAAAAAAAACAAGGATAATATTTTCAACTTGCAAGACAATTTTAATGGATGAACCAATTCTGTATAATCATGGGAAAAGTTTTGGATTAGTGTCCTAACACCCCCAATGTTGGACTTTATTTTTAAAATGTTAGTTTTGATGCAAATTTAATACATCAGTGTCTATACAATTATAAAATAAGTCGTTGCTTCATAATATTGCAATATGTCGTTTCTTATCATCTTAATATTGCAATATATATATATATATAATATTTTGTATTGATCATTCATTCAATTGCCACATAATGCTTGCAATGGTCAGCTTGGTTTTTTGTGTATAATACATAGGATTAGGATCATGGGACATAACATAAAGTTTTAAATATAGTTTGAGATTGTGAAACTTGGATGCTACACATATAGAATCCTGGAACAACTGATATTCAGCTACATAAATCCAATTACTCATATTCCTATCTTGTCTCATCCTTCACATAATTATTTGATCAAATATTGGTGTGTATTGAATTTCTCAAAGTAAGTTCGACTCGACAAAATATTAGGACTACACACTACAACAAAATCTAGCAAAGGCAACCAATTTTTTTTTTTGTAGGAATAGATGCAACTGCCACTGTTGTTAGTTTGTATTGCTCATTGCCACCATGCAGTCACCATAGAGCATGTTAGAAGTTGGTGTTGGGGTGGCAAGGGAGCTAAGCCCACCCACATGTAAGAATGGTGAAAGAATTTGACAAAAACTGTCATGACAGTCTGACAAGGTAGCTGCTCACTAATGCTACAGTTAGTTGGTTTTTTCCCTTCACCATTAGATGTAAGGTTGATGTATTGGTGTTAGAATTGATATCATTAAACAATGTCTCCATGAATGTTGGTGACTAATTAATTAGAATTCAAAATACATTTTCCCACCAAACATATCCTGCAGTGGAATTAAATCTTATAATAAAACTTATTTCATGCAAGACAACAATTCAAATAAACAAGGGATAATACTAAAGATGTGGGGTTTGTGGGATAAAGAACAAAAAAGAAATGAAGAGGATGGGGTTGTTGATTAAAAAAGTGAAGGATGAAAAGGAAGAGAGAAGAAAAGTGCAAATGAAGAAGGAGGTTTCGCACTTTCAAGCTACTGGAGGTTCGGTCTTCTCTCATGAGGTCTGGTCCTCAATCTTCTTCTCAGCTTCTGGAGGTCCGGTCCTCTCCCATGAGGTTTGGTCCTCAAGTCTTCTTCTTGATCTTCTTGTCCTACATCGCAACCAAGCAAAACCACAAAGTATAAACTCACAAGGAAAAAGAACATAAGTTGAAAATGAATTTTGTTTGGTAAAAGTTGAACATAAGCAAAACCATATTTTGGAGTTATAAACATGTCATAATCGAAGTTATAATTAATAGAAGTGAAAACATACCTTTCACTACAACAAACTCAAATAAGCTTGCAAAATGAAAAATATAATGAACTTTGATAGCATTGAAAAAATGCCTCATGCCTACTGAGAAGCAATAGAGAAACTATTACTTAATCATGTTGAAAAAGAAAAAGAAAAAGAAAAAGAAAGACTAGTTAAGGGGAACTCATGCTAGTATTCAAGTCACATATGAGGTTCAGACATATACCTTCCCCATATGCATGTTTGAACCCCATCTGTGACTCATTCCCCTGTTCACCTATGAACTTGAAGGCAATACATATAGATTGAAAACACACACACAAGGTATAAATTAAAAGAAAGTTTAAGTTAGTACAGATTAAAATAAGAAAGTATAAGTATGCTTCCCAGACCCAAATAATGAGCAGCTAAGAAGCACACCTTTTGTCTGAAGGAAAATATCAGAACTTTTTGTTTGAAGGAAAATATCAGAACTTTCTCATATTTTTACTTGGAAAATACCTTGACAGTAACATCCTGTAAATAGCAAAGATATAACTCAACCACACATGAAAATTATATATACTCACAATACTTTCATGCTTCTCTCACTTCCATAACCTAAAGATAAAAAAAACAAAACAAAACAAATCCCACGATGCACTATCATTGTTACACTTGTTCATATAAATAAAAAGAGTTGTGGACCTATACTACAGACACATAAATTAAACTTTTGAGTAGTATGTTATACACTGCATTTTTCTTCATTAAGGTCACTGAAAATCATCACTAGAGCATATCACTTTGGTTAAATCGGGAAATTTCATTTTTATGTATCCACTTAAATTTGAAGTTAACTAAAGAAAGAGTGAAAGAACATACTGATCCATACCACAGACCATGGTATTTATAGTTTCACATGAACCTGCAAAAGGTTGGAAAATGGCAAAAAAATATCATAACAGAACCAAGCAAAACCACAAAGTATAAACTCACAAGGGAAAGGAACATAAGTTAAAAAGGAATTTTGTTTGGTCAAAGATGACCAATTATGCAATTATTAGATGGACATTTTGGTTATCACTACAAACAGTTGATGATTCAGGAAAGATCAAGTACATATTTGGGACAAAACTATGTCAAACAATGCAGTATGTCAATGAAAACCATTGAACTATATTGCTTGAAGGAGTTAATGAATACACGAATCAAGAATCACAGCTATTTATTGACTGCTAACAGAATATTGAAACCAACTAAGTAATCTCTTAACAATGAAGGATAAATTCTAGAGTTAGGTTTAGGGATATGGGAGGAAATGAAGAATAAATTCTAGAGTTCGGTTTTTATTTAACCCTATGTAGCGAAATTACACATTTAGCCCTCAAACAAAAATCACCATAATTTGTTAACCGGTACACCAATTCGAATCTTGATGGTCGTAACTCCGTTTTACATCTTCTTCATGTCTACGCGCTCGTAGTCCCGAGCCCTATCCAACTAGACCAAAAACTCGTTTATAATGTAAACATTTAATTTTGTCAAAATAAAACCTTAAACCAATTTACGTCTTCTTCGTGTCTACGCGCTCGTAGTCCCGAGCTCTATCCAACTAGACAAAAAACTCATTTATAATATAAATATTTAATTTTGTCAAAATAAAACCTTAAACCAATTTATAAAAGCATTTCTTTTTAAAACAAACAATTTTATAAATTCATAAAAAAATAATTTTAATGAAAGATATTAGTTTAATGAAATATTTTATAAATTCATCCCTAAACCCAAAATGTCAATTGCCACTTTCCCAACTATAGTTTCAAAGAAAAGAGGCCTTGTGCACAGCTACCATTACAAATTTAGTTTGGGTTAGGGGTGGGAAAAAAAAAATTATCCCACTAATCTCCCAATTTGGTTACTATGTTTATGGAGCTACCAAAAAATCAACTATTGTACAAATTAGTGGGTCCTAAAGCATCTATCATCTCCACCATAAACATAGTAATCACTAACAATAAGTATTAGTGACCACCTCATTTGTCAATAGGCACCCCAAATTTATGGATGCAAAAAATAGAGGCCTTTGGCCATATTTGTTGTAGTGACACCATTATCTAAGAGTGAATTATCTAGTCTCAAGGATATATCGAATGCAACCACCATGCTGCATCGGTTAAAAAATCCAAGAGTGATTCAGCGAATATCTGATAAGCAACTTTACTTTATTATTTATTCAAATTATTTCAATTTTTTGACTTTTATAATATCGTATTCCTAGTGTATTTTTCTTTACTACAAAATTACTTTTTTTTCACCAACTGATATGTAGTAGTAAAACTGTAAAAGACAACCCATCTGAGTCCCCATGCTGTTTCTTCAAACACATGCACACAAAAAAAGATACAACTCAATGGCCGCCCATGTAAAGTTTCTTCACCACCACAAACTCAAAAACTATAAAGAAAGAAAATGAATTAATTCAATATTTCATGAGCATATATCCTATTTGTGGCAGCTCTCTCTTGAATGTGTTCCAAGCAAAGAAAGCAGAGCTTGAGTGCTCAGATTTTGCAGTAATTACATCCAACAAAATGAATTCTACAACTGCACTTTTGTCAATCCTCACTGGGATTGATTTCTGAGGTTGTCATTAGTGTCGACCCTGCAACCTGTTGCTTAGACATGTACTGCTATCGAGAAGGAAAACACATGGGGAGGCCACCACCCATATCCTGTCCTAGTTTCCACCTCAAAAGCCCATTCCTTCTTGTTTAATATAGATCGTTCAATCCTACTCATTTTGGACTATAACCTCGTACTTAATTAGGTCTCTATACATCATAGTGTTAGACAACTATTGAACACCAAAAATTTCAGTTACTAACTAGCTCGTCCTTAAATTAATCCCTCAACAATATATGTTAAGCTAACGCTTCCTCTCCCATGCAGCTTCTTCCTGCAAGTGAAGGTGCAAGGTGAGAGATGGTGGTCGGAGGTTTCAAAACCCAATATACCTCATGTAACTAATTAAAGCTTTGATATTATGTTAAATAATCATTAAACCTCAAAAACTTAAGCTATTAGGATTATTACGTCAACAATATGTATCAAACTAAATCACATAGGTGATTATATACATATAAAATTAATGTAATGTTTACGAATAGCAACCATGTATGAGTTGAAAGTTGAGCTTGAGCTCTAAACGATTCATTCCTACACTGTTTGACTGATCTTTGACTACCATGTACTTAAGTTTTTTTTTTTTTTGGTCAGAACCATATATGTGCTGAAGTATGAACATAGAGTTAAGTAGTACACAGGCCGCCCACAGATGTTACAGAGTAACATGTATTTAAAACTGAATATATCTATGTGCAAGAGGGAGTGTATGTGGCCACGTGCCATTGTGTGTGTGAGTAAGTAAGAGTTTAGCTTGGCTTTTGAGAGTAACCTAATCAGGTGTATTATATTTTTCAGATACAGAACAAAAATCATACGTACTACTATTGTCATCAAATTTGTTCACCAAATAATATAACAGATACCATGTATGATATTTGTCACATCATCAATTCTAACTTAACAAATTTTATATGTATGCCATGAATAGTTCAAGAATTACCTCTTTTGAGGGGAAAAAAAACACAAAGAAGTCATTACTCGAGTCAACCAATAATCCCAACCTGCACCCAACCCTGGTCACAGCACCACCGTGCTGAACTGCTGCATCGTCCCACCGGCATACTGCCACACTGCAACACATCCAACTGATGCCTAGACAGCAGTTATAATTGAATTTGAAAAGCCAGATATGTATTTTTGTTGAGATTTCTAAGTTGATTTTTTATTTCATTAAATTTTGCTATCATTAATTTGAATCCTTATGTCTTCAAACTACATTACTACTTGTGCAGAAACTTAACTATTTGTCAAAAACAATTCATGGAGGGAAAGGGTGTTTTCATGATCAAATTGGCTTCAACAGTAGAATTGTTTGCTGGGGAATCAATTACCAGTGATCATAGCAGAATAGAGTGTTGCTACATGAAACATATATTTACACAACAGATAAAAGACAAAATTGCATATACATTGAAGTTCCCTCTTTATTATCTGCATTTCACCAGCTAAGGCAATCACTTGGTGGAAAGCATCTGATCAATTTCACCATTCTTGTTGTAACTATCTACAATCTTCTTTGCATATGAAGGCATATGCCGATCAGCTCTGCATGTTTTCATGTTCCAAATGTAAGAGACCGACATCATAATTTCTACTATAAGGTAACCAATTATTGAAAGTTGCACCTTTGTTTTCCCCATGTTCGGTTAATATACAGATAATTCCGAATGGTATGGTAATCAAGTGAGTAACGAGCAAATTCCAGACCCTTTGGGCCAACCTGAACCGAAAGAACCAAGTTAGAAAGAAAAATTTGCATAGTATAATTTTATAATTCCTAAATGCATCATGCAGAGTCTTTACCAAGTTTAGCACGAATGCGATCAAATTGCCAATGAACTTTGGCGCAGGGTCGGGACTCCGTCCTGAGAGAAACAAGATTGTAAAACTATGGTAAGCAGCATATATTTAGGAGTCCCTCAGAAATTCAAATGAACTACATTACAAACAATGAAACAAATGATTTTCAACAAAAATGCAACATGTTTTCTTCAGAACATACAGTACGATATAACCAAATGATAAACTTTTTTATTCTTGACCCCATCAAGTGGAGGTCTTACACTGTGAAACGTACACACCCACAGAAACTATCATGAAGAAGGTGCAACACATACCCAACTTAGCAGTATCATCTGCCTTAACAGTCTCCGTAACAAATGGTCGGCGATCACCCTGAAATTAGTTATGCTTTAAATACTAAATATCAATTTTGCAGACATTCAGAGCAAGAGAAATAGGATAGGATCAAGGGCTTTACACTACTGGTTGTTGGGGTAATCTCCAAATGTTTTTCAACCAGACTGAGCATCTCTCTTCCACGTTCATTTCTACCATTCCAATAGCACAGAATTAATCAATAAATAAGCAGACCAAAAGGAAAAACAAATACACAGTCTCAGCTATGATATTACCTTACTGTAACATACTGTGGATGTTGTGTCATGCTGATTCCAGAATATTTCGGCACACCCATGTATCCAACCACTAAATCCTGAAATAGGTGAGACATGTGAGAACAAATATACTAACAAAAAAGTAGAAGTTATGCTTGTTTGATTAGATAATTAAAGTTTTGTTGCAGTATAATACGTCAGATCCAAGGTAACAGACACAGACACAAATTTCTAAATAAACTTAAGAAGAAATTGAGCATCAAAATGAATGTTTAATTTCTTAAATGTTTTGCCAACTTCTTTGAAAGATATAGTAATATGGAACAAACTCTACACCAGTTAATGCACCAAACTGAACCAAATCCAGACTCTACACCAGTTAGTTAAAATGAACTATTTTCAGCATAATATGCTACTTATTCACCGCCTTGCCGGAAGATACACGAAAACAATTAGATACAATCTAAACTACACCAACTCCAAAAATAAAAGAAAATAATGGCGTTGCTGTTAATTAATATAGAGATGAAAACTCACCGCTAAAGCATTTGTGTAGTCAAAACAGCTGTAAGACACAACAAGACTGGGACTGATTAGGCAAAGATTTAATGGAATGTCGACAGACAATATAAACAACAATATTTTATAATTAACCACTTATGTGGTATTTCTGAGTTGTGAAATGCGTCATTTAATTGTAAGTTACTTGTTGAAGCAATTTAAGAGAATTCACAAATGAAAAATTTATAAACTTGTAGCATATGGGTTTTGGATTTCATGGATTTCAAATGCTCCTAAGAATGCATTGGATGGGCATATCTCAATATTCAAATTATCATGTCACTTCACGAGCAATCACAACTTCTATTAGTTGTTGAATCTAGTTGTCAACAGAATTTCAAAAACTACAAAGTAATAAAGAACAAAGGACAAAAAATTACCTATAACAAGAAGGAGCAATTACATCAACTAACTCATTTGCTGGCAGAGAGAAATAAGGAACCTGTTTTGGTTAAAATTTGAATCCGGATGGATTAGCATGATTGGGAGAGTAAACACCAAACTAAACGTACAGGGATCATTTTTACCTCTTCAATATGACCGTCCAAATGCTTCAAGTGAACCTATCAAGAGTACAAGAATACATTTAAAGAAACGAAACAGCTAACAGTAGCCTGTTAAGAAATGCTCATACTACAAAAAGTTAGCATAAAGAATTGTTAGGCAATCAGTGTCCATTTACTATTATAACCATATATTGAGATATCTAGAAGAGATACAAGTGTCCATTTTACTATTGCACACTTTTTCTTTCCTGTCACAAATATGAACTGTTAATAGATGCAAAACATCTCCCAATTATGTTTGTTAGGTATTCATCATGAAACATGATTCACTGCAACATGAGCACTAAATTAGGAAAAAAAACATGTTCAGTGAATTCTTTAATGAAAACCCAATCCCACAGCCACTAGTCCCAGGTAGGTTCCCCATTTTAAAATAATACCATTGCTAGAAGTGTTAAACAAAGGGTGTGCAATGGCACAAGTGACCTGAAGCTCACACCTTTGAAACATAGCTCATACCTTGGGACTCTACTAGAAAATGAAATATGCGTCTTTCATGATGATTTATTTTAATTCTGGATTATAGTAGTGATCAAAATGCTCAATGGCCACTAAATATATAAAGCACATAAAAAAAAAAATAGTATATTAGCACAAACCTTGTAATCTTGCATAAACTCATAATGAAGAACTGTCTCTGGTTCACTACTTGCAGCCTTTAGAAACTTATCAAGCCCTTCTCGAGTCCCATTATCCACTGTCACACAAGAGAATTAGTATACAAATTATGTGCCTCATTACTTATATCATATAAACTACAACTCAGGCATCATATATTTGTTGACTACTATTTCACTAATAATAACTAATGATGATGATGATGATGATGATCAGAGTAGTATACAGTTTAATATGTTCATCGATTAAATAAGTTATTCCATGTTTAACATTATATCATGGCCATCATATTATTTATTTTTTGCTCAGGGCCTTGAGTAATAGACACAAGTAACTTGATGGGTAGACAACTCAAACGATCAGAATACATAAAAGAAAAAAAAAAAAAAGAATATACGGCCTTTACCGCAATTTGTTCCTAACACATAGAGCTTGTCCAAATTTAAATGGTGCTCCACGGATCTTAACGCTGCAGTTTAAGAAATTACTCTGCATTACGATAGTACAAGTCACAACAGAGAAGAACTGCAAGTAGGAATTGGAAGATTATATTATAGAAGATACCTTGCACCTGGCAACCCACACCACAGAATAGAAGATTCTTTACACCTGCAGCCTGTTATATGGGAAAAAGCAAACATTTGTCTCACTAAAATTTATAAGTAACATATAAGTTCTGAGAATAAGGGGGTAGTGTAGAATAAACAAATGTCTCCAGCACATGCACACACACATACACAGAGCAAACATGATGAACATAAGTGACAAGTTTTACAAGTTAAAAAATATAGTTAAGGTAATATCATTTCTTTTATTCAAGCCCAAACTCCATCTGAAGAAGAGGTCTGCAGCCGGACCAGGAGTCATTATGCATAAAATCCAGAAATATGAAACAATATCTGAAAGGTAAAGAACGAGCAACTCCAACATGCCAACCCACAAGTTAGAACAGTGAAAAGCCATTACCAGACAATACAGCTTATGTTTTGTCAAGAAATCTTCCTCCTCATTGGCAGTCCTAGCCCACCTACAACAATTACACCTACAAATTTCCGCCACCCAGTGGATGTAAATATAAGGACCAGAGCAATCAGCTCTGGCTATCTAATGACAGAGGATGTGTCAGCCCCCAAAACCTTTTTCATGAAAAACAAGAAAGTGCCAAAGGCAAGCCACCCTATTTGTATACAATGTGATCTAGAATTACATAGTCACAAGGAAATCAAAGAATGAATAGTTATAAGAGCAAACTATCTTTGTTGTCCACACAATAAAAATCTCAACAATAAACTCCAGAAAGGATGGTGCACCACTCAAAGGATGGAAAATTTCTGTAAACATAAACACCCTAATGTAAAAAAGAGATTGTGTCAAAAATGTCCAACTATATCTGTTGGAAAATCTACCATACCACCAAAAATATCTCGCCAACTGACCCTTGGCATCACCCTAATCAAGTCTAGAAATATCTTGAATGCCAAACGTTTTGAATCGCCCCAACCTTTTTTAGTGTGATTGCTCATAATGTCAATGCCAACACACTTGGGCATTTCAATAACCCTTATGCACATTTTCTCAAGTTTAACTGGTTTATATTTTAAATTAGAACCCCTCTTTTTACACAAAGGATGCTTTGCACTACTCTTACCAAAGTTGCATCAACAACAAAGAATGTTGGTCAAATACTAAATAGCAAAAGAAATAGTAAAACAAGATTTGTGTCACTAATGAAAGAGAATACCAGGCACCTCAACTAGGGCAAGGGTGTCCAGGTTAGGAGATAATGTTGGTTTGACACCTTTAGCAGCTAGAACTTCATCTGGTGTCCTATTGAGAAAGAGGGTGAAGATAAACAACATATTGTGGATGGAATGAAAATAACCAATAAAATTCTCATTGAAAAATATCAAAATAGTAGAAGAATTTTTCGAACGAAATGAACTTGATGCGAACCTTGCTAATACAGGCCGTGGAGTAAATCTGTCCTCTGGGTCACTGTGATAATTAAATTAATATGGTAATCAACATTCCAAAAGAAGAGAAAAATTAAAGTATCGAATGGGATTGATGCATCTGTTATGTCATCTACTCCAGTACAATTCAGGCCACAACCTCTGTACACAAATGACAGCTTCTACCATGCCTGATTTTAGCATTTCGATTGCAATACTTGTTACTATCCCTGTCCATTGAGCTCCTGCCATCAAATAAAGCTATGCAAAGTTTCATATACGGTGATAAGAAAAACCGAATAGCTATTTATTAATAAAACTGCAGAATTTAGGCGTTCCCCAAAATTATAAATAACTATTTAGGCTATGATAACATACGATAATTGCAAACAGACTTTGGAATCTTAAATAACTTGGCTCAGCTCACAGCTTCAATCCACTAAAGGCCCCCAAACAGTAAACAGACTGATAAAGTGTCTGAAGAAAACCCAATAATGAGACAGATACCAAAAATCGTAAAAAAATACCTTCAACGGGCTTCACTTTACGAGCATACAACAACTCCTCATAGACACCCAAGTACATTTCATCCAAGGAACCTGTTTTTCTCCCTCTACCATGAACTACAGTTTCCAAGCCCTGAATGGGAAAACAAAGAGGCATGAGTAACAAGAAACAGATAGCGTTTTTCTGAATTAACAAACAAGGCTAAGTTAAAATTACAGCTATGTAGTTACACATGTCAACATGATATTGGATTCATAAAAAAATATTAATAACTGAATGTGACAACTAAATAGTAAACAATCTGCAAGACCATACAGAAACATTGGTTGAAGTAAAACTTTGGTCTGATACCAACACTAACTTGAATTTCCAGACTGATGAATCGAATGGAAATCATGGGTAGCAATGGGTCATTAAAAATTAGATTATGAGCCCCAAATAGAAGTTTGGTACAAAAAATGTGTCCATCCGGTGTTCGGTACATGTCAGTTTCAGGACTTCAAGAATGACAAAAACTAGCATCAACTATTTAAGAGTGAAAATTCAAAAAAGTAAGAAATTGAGAGAGGAACAAGAGCTTACTTCAATCCTAGACATTCCATCTCCTAAGAAAGCACAGGCCTCCTTGACATGGGCAATGTAATATGTGTCACACAACCCGCAACGACTGCCCAGATACAAAAACCAACAAATAAAAGGTCAAAATTGAAATGCATAATTTACAAAGAAAAAGAAAAGAAAGAAAACTATTGAGACATGAAAAGTTGGGTAATGAAAGAATGAAAGAAAGTGAAACAGCTACTAAATGAACGAACCTGCAGTGGTCTTTAGCTGGGTAAGTGCCACCAGGTGGAATGGGTCTGGAGCGTTGCCTCCAGTCCTCTCTCAGCTTCACTGACTTTGAGTTCGTTTTCCCATCTGTGTAGTTCACAACAAAAACTTACTATGTAAGAAAAAAAAAAAAACAAAAAAAACAAAGACATCACACGCACACACAGAGAAAGTTTGGGGTTACCTTTAGAGGAAGATGAAGATGAGGAAACGATGGAGAGTGAGAGAGGAAGCGAAGAGAGCCTGGCAATGAGAGAACACATTACAGGCTTGCTTGCAGCTGAGAGAAGTCTACAATAATGTAATGGAAACGGAGTGAGACTGTGAGAATGAGTGTGACTATTATGCTGAGGCTGCGTGCACCACATATTTGTATGTTACTTACTGCCATGGTGATGTATAAGATTTGGTAACGCGCAACCGGGTGGAAGGATCCAATTCGAACCCGACCCAAATTTTGAGTCCATTTGAGCAATTCCTTTTGTTGTTGGCCAAAGTGCATTTGAGCAAAGTTATTAGTTTAATATATTTCTCTCTACATTACAAGAGAAAAAAGTTCCAAAAGCTAGATACCATATGAGTTGATAATTTCTGTGAAATTTCCAAATCCAACTCATCTATACTCCAAAATATACTCAACTCAAATTATTCATCCTTGAAATATATTATGAGCACAGCTACACTTAACAAATTTTATTCACCAAACAAGGTTAGGCTATTATGAGCACAGCTACACTTAACAAATTTTATTCACCAAACAAGGTTAGGCTAAAATTTAAAATTTGGCATGATTTTTACCTAAATCTTAGGGGGGTGTCCTCAACTTAGATTTCATAGGATTTTAAAAGTCCAATGAAATCTAGGTGTCTCCAACTTAGGGGGGTGTCCCCAACTCAGATTTTAAAGGAGTTTAATGGATTTTAAAATTCATAGAATCTATCAAAATCCAAAGAAATTGGGTGAAATTCTTATGGAATTTGTTATGTATAAAAAATGCATTCAAATCCAACCAAATCCATCCAAATCCATTAAAATCCTTCACTTAATGAAATCCATGATTTTTTTAGGACACCTGGATTTCATTGGAATTCATTAAAATCTGAGTTGGGGACACTTAAAGTTCATTGGAATCCATTAAAATCTAAATTGAGGACACCTAGATTTCATTTGACTTTTAAAATCCAATGAAATCTAAGTTGGGGACACCCCTCTTAGATTTTAATGGATTCCAATGAAATTTAGGTGTCCCCAACTCAGATTTTAATGGATTCCAATAAAATCCAGGTGTCCTCAAAAGGTCATGGATTTCATTAAGTGAAGGATTTTAATGGATTTGGATGGATTTGAATGCATTTTTTACACATAACAAATTCCATGAGAATTCCACCCAATTCTTTTGGATTTTGATGGATTCTATAGATTTTAAAATCCATTAAACTCTTTTAAAATCTGAGTTGGGGACACCCCCCTTAGTACATTAAAAAATAGGGTTTTTCTAAAAGACAAAACAAAAAATAGGTTGATAAATAAGGACAAAGGCAAAAGAAAATAAAAAGTTGACCCACTTTTTAGTGCACCAATTGTTTGGAAAGTGGACAAATCGATCCACACATTTCTATAGACATTGTCACTATTTGTTAGACCCCTAGTTGGTTTTGCTTAGTGACAATTCAAAAACCGTGTGAAAATGATACTTATCGATATACATTTTGTCATTTTGTCTTTATATAAATTTAAAAATTAATAAATCAACATAAAATACAAAATTACAATCTTATAAAGTCACGTCCACCTTAAATTTGTGACTTATATTAGGCAATAACATGTAATTGGCTTATTACTGTCAATGAATTCGAGTGGCAATTAAAATGATTCCGATGTTATTTCCAAGCTTATCGGGCAACGAATCAATCTAGGGGTGATTAGCACACGTTCATTGCTAAGGGCCTAAGGTTCAACTTCGAAGTCACTTTAAATCTAAATCCTAAACTATGTTCACGAAGAAATTATGTCCACCATAGTGTTTCATTTATTCAAATATAGACTCAATATAAACATTGTTTATTTTCAAGAAGTTAGATATTCAGACATGCATTAAATTTATTATTGATGAGCAAATTTGGTTACTATAGCATTGTTGATAATACATAATGTATGAGAGCACTTATATATAGAGACCTCACTTAGATCGAGATCTGTTTCAACAAGACCTATAGCCGTTTGAATCATACTTTATAAAATTTCAAAACTTGCTCAAGACGAGAGTTAAAACTTATTGGTCTTAGTAACTAGTTATTGGTATGTCCTTTTGGGGACATCCGATAAAATAAGATGAAATTAGCTATTGATCTGAATATATATTTCTTTTTTACAAATGTTAGAGGGGTTCAAAGCTCGAATCCCCTTCTTGAATAAAAAAAAGAGTCAATTACACTTTATATTCATATTGTTTGGGTCAAATAACACATTGGTCTATGATTTTCAAAACGTATCAATGTTAAATCCAAAGTTTCAAATCCTTGCAATATTGTCCATTCGTTACATAGATTGTTGATCAAATTAATTGTTAAGTGCTTATATGGTAGATGTGGGTCTGTTTTTTTTTTTTTTTTTTTGATGTGGCCTTTCACCCTAGATTCCACTAGGGTATTGACAATTGAAACTACAAACTAAGAGGCCAAGAATGAGACCAATTTTATTGTTTTCTTGTACGTGCTTTTGTGGAGATGGTGAAGAGAAAACCACTACATGTGACTGGCCACTCTCCACCAATGGCTATGAGGGTGGAGAGGTCAATGGCGTCGTCGTTGCATTGTAAGGTTCAAAGAACGGGGCACATCAGCTGCACTCCTTGTTCATTATATCCCTGTAGAGCTCGGGGTTTGACTTGAACGACGAAGACTCAAACCTGATAGAGTGGGAGTCACCGAAATCAGCTGGTCAAGTTGTTGAAGGAAATGTTCAAGAAGAAATTGAATGACTGGTTGAAAGCCGAAAGCATCTCGTTGAATCGGTTGAACGTACTTGAGGTGGATAAAGTTGAGTTGGACCCGACTAGTAATCCAAAATAGAATTGAATCGATGAAGTTTTTGTGAGAAAGATCTAGAGGTGGTGAAGGGTGAGAATGAAAGGAGGAAATGTTTCAAAGGAGTTGTGGTTCAGACAAAGCGATTTGAGCTTGTAGAAGAAGTTGGAGGAAGAAAAAAAAAGTCTGAATCTGTGGTGAAAGGCCACGTTGACAAAATAAAGTAGGTCCACTTCTGTTACAGAGTTTAACGGTTGACCTAACAATTAATTTAACAGAGAAACAACATTGCAATAATTTGAAAGTTTGAGTTTAATATTGATACATTTTGAAAATCAAGGACCAATTATTTGACCTAACAATGGTGCAAAGTGTAAAATATTGTCACAAAAAATAAACATGCCATGTTAGTGTTGATTTTATTTGATTGGAATATGAAGTGATATGATAGGAACTTGGTACCAAACTACCAACAGAAGATGACTCCATTGTCACCCGTACCAAAATCTCACTCACCTTGACAGGTCCTCGTTGAATATGGGATGCTATTCATATGTAGTTACGTTGCCAACCATTTATTATTACATAACCATAATAAATTAATATAATAATCAATCATCTCTTCAACGCCACCCTAACAAAACACACACTAAAAATAAATTTTCTTTTTCTTTTATAAAAAAGGAAACATGAAAATCCGACTTTTCTATTTTCCTAATCTGAAAATCCCTTCATGGCCAAAAAAAAGATAAAACTGAAAATCCCAACTATTGTCTGTTGCCGCCACGTAATATCATCGTCGTGAAAAAAAAAAAAAAAATTGGAAATCGAAAACAAAAACGCACAGAAAATAGAAAGAGAGAGGGAGGAGAGACAGCAAAGCGGGGGGAGATCTGCCAGAGCCGAAGAATTTCACAGAGCTCTCCTTCTCTCCGATCAGATCGGATTCTTTGTCCGTACAAAAATTAGGGCTTTATATGCTTTCCAATTTCATACAAGTTTCCATTTTTGCCTTTTAGATTCGAAATTATACGACCGTTGATCGAATTTTGTCCCTCATTCCTCGATTCATTGATCCGGAGCCGCTGTGATTTTCTAGGGTTTTTTGTTGTTGTTGCTGTTCTGTAGGGTTTTGATTCATTAGGGGTTTGTGGGGGTGATGCCGGGAATTGTGCATTTTTGATATGTATGAAGTTGTTTTGAGTTTTGGGATATTCAATGGCTTCGGCTCAGGTATTGCCCAACGCGCGGAAACAAGAGCATTTGGAAGCTGGGAAGCGCCGGGTATTGCTTCTATTCGATTCCCATTCAATTTCGTACAAGATGTTCCAATGGAATTGTGCGCATGTGTACAATTTTGTGTGCATTTATAAGCATTTTATGCAATGGAAAATGTTGAATGATGGTTCTTCGTGCTGAGTTTTAATCCAATTGTTTGGTTTGTATCTTTACTGTCATAATCTATACCCTGCAGCTGTCACAATGTAGATAATATGTGCCCACTAATGGCATTTGATTAAAAATATATGTTTTTGGTTTATGAATTGTTTGTTTATGTGATTAGAAACGGAACAGGATACTAGGATGAAGATTGAATCTTTTGATGTTTTTAAGATTTAGCAGTATTGTTGTTGCTTCGGATAATAAAGTATAAACAAACTATGCAACGAATTGGTGATGTTTACCCACGTTGCCTTTTTAACTAAATGCAGAACAAGAATTCTTCATTTGTGGACACCTTATGGTAGTAAAGAAAGAGGAAGAAAAGCACAATACATTTAAAAAATGTAATGATTGGCCATGTTTTCGCAATTTTTTTATTTAACCGACAAGGTTTCTTGATAATGGATTCAAGTTTTAGATTAGGGTCAATATAATTCAGTATTTTTTTTGTTAAAAACGTTTTCAGAAAATTGTCTTCTAGTCAATTCCGTGGATAATGACATACTGAATGTTTTCTTATTTTTGGTTGTCAAATTTAACAAATATTTGGTTCCCCCCCCCTCTCTTGCAGCTGGAGGAGTTCCGTAAGAAAAAAGCAGCAGAGCGAGCTAAGAAGGCTTCATCCACTAGCCAAAACAATGTCTCTGAACTTAGCTCAAATGAGAAACAACCATTAGAAACTGACGTTGTACGAGTTACAGTGTTGGATGGAGCGGGTACATCTGATGGACCTAGTGGTGCTTTTACTGAAACCTCTTCTGTATTATCCAACAATGACGACAAAGCAGTTGATTTTTCCCAAAGAAAGGAACAAGCTTTTCTGAATAATGCACATGGTAGTCCTTCAACAAACGATTTTAATGCATTTTCTGCAGTTCAAGTGCAGAAACATGTAAGTGATCAAGAATATAAGAGATATGGTGTTTTAGGGTTTGGTGGACCAGTAGATGTTAATCATAGCCATGGGACAAATGGGATGAATAATGAATTTGAAAAGTATACTGGTAGCTTAGGTATGTTACCATATGGGACTACATCTGATCAGTCTTTTGCTCTACGCCCACAAGCAAGTCAAGATTTTGATAACCATACAAGTCAATCCAGTTTTCATGGGAGGAATGACTTTCAGTCCAAAGAACATAAAATTTCTTTAATGGATTCTTTAAGTACAGATTCTGGTTCTTCTCATCATTCTATTGCAAAAATCTCACCTCAAAACTCTGTCAGCAGACTCAGCACATTGCTACAAAGTGAGGGCAGTAATGTCAGCACAGTGGCTGGTGGCCCTAAGTCATCTACACTTTATGAAGGTATTTTTATATTTTTCCGATTTTGATTTCCATGGTGTATTGATCTGATAATCATAGTTTATATATTTAATCTTAAATCTTCTCTTTGGAGGAAGATGCTGACTGTAGTTATTTTTGGAATTTCATGTCAGACTTGATCCAACCTAGTAACAGCATAAGAGGGTTTCCTCATGTTGGGAAAAACTTGCATGGTGGTTTGTCTAGTGTGGAGATTGCACATGTGCAAACACCTGAATCTACTGGTTTTGGATCTGATGCTGGGAGTTCCTCCAATCATGCATCGCTATATTCAGTTACACCTGATACTAATTCTAAAAGATCTCGCCCGTCTTTCCTTGATTCTCTTAATGTGCCTAGAGCTTCTTTAGGGACTCTTTTTCAACAAGCTGAACCTGAGGAGTCATTTATGTCTAACAGTTTTAAATCAAATGGCATGAATTCCCTTGGATTTTCGTCTTTCCATAAGCCATCTATGGATGATGAAACTGTGAGACCCTTTCCAAAGCCTGAAACTGGTGCACTTCATGCATTTGAGCAGTCCAAGAAGTCTTCACTTTCTCCTAGTGATGGGGTGGACCAGCGAAGGCCAATAGTTGAGGAGAACATCATGGAGAGAAAACACGAGTTTTATTCACCTAAACAGAATGAAGATTTTGCTGCTTTGGAACAGGTACCGGTAGTCCCTTATTTTCAGCTGTTGAATTTTTACACGTGTCCACTGGTCTATAGTACCATATGGTTTTGTGGTGGATCTTAGGTTGGAATACTGTCAAACAAAAAAAATTAATGAAAATTTAACTATTCTGTTTGTTTACTTAAACAGTGATGTCACCCTTCTGAGCTCCTTGCTTGGTAAAATTATTTTGGTGAGTGTTTTCTGTATTTATCTTGTTTCTTGTTATGCAGCATATTGAAGATTTGACACAAGAAAAGTTCTCTTTGCAACGAGAACTTGAGACTTCACGTGCTTTAGCAGAGTCCTTGGCTGCTGAAAATTCTTCGTTGACAGAGAGTTATAACCAACAGGTTCTCCTGCATGACATGATATTGTGGCAGTACATTTGTTTAACTTTTTAGCGTGCGAATGTATTATGAATTATGCATGCCTCATACATCTTGTATTACTTTCTGTTTGCCTTTTGTATCCTAATATAAATGTTTTTTCATAAAAAAAATGATGATGCTCTTTGTTCTCCCTATAAGTTCATTCGTAGTGCCATGGCTTCATGCTAACTGTTTTTTCTATTTGCTTTTTCTCCAGAGAAGCACTGTCGACCAACTAAAATCTGACTTGGAAAAGTTACAGGAGGAAATCAAGGCCAAGCTGGTTAGTCAATTTTCCCCTTACTGCTGATCACTGGCTATGGTGATGTTAGATGGGTTGAATTTAATTTTCGATGGGAAATTGCAGTATAGAAGACAATAGGACTGACTTCTCTAGAGTTGCATGACTTGGCTCCTAGTTTGTATTCAATATATTTCAGTTCATTATGATTTTGAATAGATTGGGGTTGAAAAACATGCTTTGTAGATGAACTTTAATTTATGTGTGAAATTTCTAAGTTTCAGCTTTAAGCATGGCCTGCGTTTATTATAACATCATTTATAGTTTTTGCAATACTAACTGAAGGATGTACCTTTTAGCATGTATGAGACTATCATGTTTATTTTTAACTGAGATAAATAATTTTAAGGGTTATGCTATGCACGAGTATTCCTTATTGGACTATTTTTGATATAAAAGGTCTCGTCTCACTCTTTGATGTTTACATGTTTAATTATATTTAAAGTACCACACATATCACATATGTCCTTAACTAGTTTAATTCCCTTCATTTTATTTTCTATTAATTGTAATTTCTCTTTTGTAATTCTATGTCGATAGGTGGAACTTGAGGCTGTTAGAAATGAGTATGCAAATGCACAGCTAGAATGTAATGCAGCTGATGAACGTGCCAAGTTATTGGCTTCTGAAGTTATTGGTTTAGAGGAGAAGGTAGTGTTTTTTCTTGGTATGTTTGGGTTTTAGGCACTGCCTTTAGAAAGAAGTTTTTGATTTCCATGGGGATAAACCCTTCTTTTTTTGTCTGAAGAAAGTGACATGCGGGATTGGAAAATTGTAATGGAGATGATTGGCAGAAACATATGATGATATGTTTTTCGTGGATGTGACCTAAAGTGCTTGTACTTTTGAAAAATATAAAAGCTGTCCTTTGTGTGTGTATGTTTGCTCATATTGAAATAAGTTGGGTACTGAAATTGCTCATCCTTGATAGATATTTTTTCATTGTTCTTTTTAAATTCAAATTATTATATTAATTTTCGTAGGCACTCAGACTAAGGTCCACCGAGCTAAAACTGGAGAGGCAATTGGAGAACTCACAAGCTGAAATCTCTTCGTACAAGTATGATATTCTTTTACTTTGCTGTAAAATAAGAATTTGTGAACATATACTGCACCATTTATTTGATTTTTTTTTTTTTTTTTTCTATCACCAGAATGCTGTTTGAAGCGAAATGGTTATTCCTGTGTGAGAAATTTAAATTGAATTAGAAATTAAATCTGAAACATGTGACAGTTGTCCTGAAAATAAAAAGTTTACTGAGTTGTGAGCTTTCTTTGTTTTTCTTAATTTTTTTATATATAGGAGTGGAGTTGTGAGCTGTAGAATGGATTAAGTTTAGAAACATTCTGTGCGTTTGGATTAGGAACTTTGAGGTGAGATTTTGGGTGAAGAAGGGATTTAAAATCCCATATTATTAAGGTACTCTATTTGTGTTTGGAGAACATAAGAAAGGTTATGTGAATTCTCGGAGGGACTTTAAAATGGGATTGTCAAGCTTAAAATTCTTAAAAACCACATTAGCAGATATTTCCAGATCCTAAAACAGTGGGATTTTAAGAAAGAAGTTGCCACCGCCGCTGCGACCACCACCACAGCCATTGGTACTGCTACTACCACCGTCACCACCCTGCCATCACCATTGCCACTGCCACCTGCCCACCACCCCTTCTACTACCATTGCCGTTGCTGTTGCTACCAATGCAACCACCACCATCACCGCATCCATCACCCCTACCACCATCGCCATTGGCACAACCGTCACCCCTACCACCATCACCATCCCCACTGCCAGACATCCCATTGCTACTATTGTCACCATTGTTGCCACCATCAATGCCGCCATTGTAGCCATCACCATTGCCACCACTACTTTCACCACCACCACCGTTGTCATCATGTACCACCACAATTGCCATCGCCACCGTGGTTGCCACCACTCCTGTCATCAACGTCACCACCATCACTACCAATCATATTTACAGACTGATCCTAGAAATTAGAAATTCTACATTTCTATCCCATAATACTAAATGGGCTAGTCACCAAAAAATTTACAAAAATCCTGAGGCTTCAAATCTTGTGTTTTCAAATCCCTTCATTTTGAAACTACTTGTCGATTGCTTAGCAACACAATTTTGTAGCATTCTTTCCTTGAAGCATGTTGTCTTGGCAATTCATCTGAGTGGGGGTCTCTTCCTCTCACGGTAGGATCTTCAATGTGATTGTGGACCAAAGTGCTTACTGTTTATCTAACAGAAAGTACTATTGGCGGGAGATCATAGCAATGCACTTTTGGACTGAAGTACTACTGGTTATGTAACAGAAAGTACTATATTATCGCCATAAGTTTCTTATAGTTTTGGATGGCAAGGCTTTTCAATGAACTGTGCAATTGTATCTCTAGTATATTCCTTGTCCCTCATTCAGTTGAATATAATTATTTTCTTGCTTGATTAAGCTTTCAGTTTCTTAAATTTTCTGACCAATTTCTCTGAAAATGACCATTCTTACTGAATCGTTGCAGAAAACGAATGTCTAGCCTAGAAAAAGATCGTTCGGATATGCAGTCAACTATCGAAGCTCTTCAGGAAGGTAAGTGTGCTTAAATTGTGATCCACAATAGAAATTTATTACTTATTTTCAATAATGTTGGTTGCCATATAATTTATAGAAAAACGAAGTGTTAATAAGCTGTGAGGGCGGAGTAACTCTGTCTTGAAATTTTAACATATTTCTTTGTTAATTTCTGTGCTGTATAGCCTCTTTATGATTTGCTATTGCTCATGACCTCTCGATGTGGAATTTTACCTTCTGGTGGCTTTGCCAGAGGTGACAAATTGCTTCTGGCATGCCTCTTTAATTTGTATAGTCTAGGCTTTCCAGTGTCTTGTTGCCAATTTAAGCTACTTAGAGCTTAATCAAGCTACATTCTTAGAAATGTAAGATTGAACTTGTACAAGTGCAAGCAGACTGTATCTCCCTGTCCTGCCTCGAAAGACAGCAATCATTTAGTCCATTGAGTTCTGCTAAGTTTCTGCACCTTTGTATTTTATGATTTTTGTGACAAATTGAAGACAGCTAAGAGCGCTGGGAATTGAATGTAGCAGAGGCCCTTGGTTGAATTGATGAAGGGTGGGGAAGACTGGTTTGTGTATGAGGGGGGGGGGGGGGGGGGTTGGGATTGCTGTACGGCAGCTCCATCCAGAAATAAAGGTGTATGTCGATAAATATACACTTGTTAGGGCCTTATTTGATGTCTTCTTTCCATCTTTCTTGTCTGCAAATTGGCTGACAGGTGCTTGTGGAAGCCATGCCAACAAGGGCAGGTGTTGTGCAATTAGTAGTCAGCCTCTTCTATCATTCTTTTTAGTTTGGTATCCTGACTTTTGAATTGATAGACCATAAGGATTTTTCCACTTGAAAAAGCTTTCCACTAATGTGAAAGTAAATTTCTCTGGTATTGTCTATGCTTGCAAAGTTGCAATGCTTTCTACTTATTCATTGTTATTCATCTGGTATAGAGAAGAAGCTGTTGCAGTCTATGCTACGGAAAGCTTCCACAAGTGGAAGGAAAGTTGATGATAACAAGAGTACCACGAATAAGAAAGATGTGTATACTTCTACAGAAGATCTTGGTAAATTTAACTCTTGTTTGGATATTGTGCTTAAATTAATATTTCTATATTCTAATAATAAGTACTGATTCATAGTGAATGTGGTTAGTTGGTTGGTGGCCATGGTTCTGTTAGTTAGTGCATGTGTTGTTACTGGTTGAACATGTGTCTATCTTACATTCTTAATGGTTCAACTCAAGTTTTTGTTTAAATTAACAGCAGGTTTGATGATTGTGGAGAAGGCTTGGTTGTTTTTGGTCTTTGTATGAGAAGTTTATTGCTTATTTTTCTCCATATTAAGTACAAAGTACTATGTTTACATATAAGCTTTGAACTGATGAATGAATAAGTGTTGTAAAGAAAATTTACGACTTTGGTTTGTCCTTTTGGGTGTTGCATTCACTGATTGAAGCAAATGAAGATGCTATTCATGACACCGTAGGCCAGGAAATGCGTGATGCCTCCAGTTTCCCTATGCTGCCTGCAAATGGAGAGTCAACTTTTGATGTTTCATCTGTGAATATACCTCCTGATCAGATGCGAACAATTGACAACATCAATACACTAATTTCCGAGGTACCATCTATCCCTTATATTTTCTCAATGATCAACTTTTTCCGGTTTAGTCCTTTCTTTGACCTGAGATTTTTCTCGTAAAGTCTAGTCTAATAAATTGGATATCTACTCTCTCTTAGCAATGGACCTTTCTTGTTGTAGTTTGAATGATTTACTAGTTGAAATATATTAGTGAGTGGCACTCATAATCAATGCTGGAGCTTTCTTGTTGCAGTTGGCATTGGAGAAAGAGGAGTTGATACAATCTTTGGCATCCGAGTCATCTCAATGTTCCAAGTTGAAGGTATCATTATTCTAGAATTTTAACTCATATAATAGTCTAGTCCTTTTTAAACTGTTAGTATATAGTCTTCTTTAAGGGGAAGAAAGGAAGCTTTCTTCACGAGTGCTAGATATGTTTTGGTGTTGAGGCCATTCTGTTTGATACATCATTACAAAAGCATTACCCATGCAAAATGGCTTCTGAGGTATTGTGGCCAAAATAGGCATATGCACTTCTTGTTTTACATTGAACGTGTGGACTTGAATCAAAAGAAAGCTTAGTTCAAGCACAAGATACTCATGCTAATGCCAATAGATGTATTTTTGAAACTCATATCAAGCACGTTGCCTATTCATGGGAAAAGAGACACCAGATGGGTTTTGACCTGGACTTCTGGCCAGGTCAAATCTCTAAAGACGGGACATGTGCAATTAATTTATATTTCTTTGTAATATTTTCTAGTTGTTTTAGTTTGTGTGGTAAATAGTCATTTTTGGCATGTAGTGACTTGCACTCTCTTGGTACTGAGGATGATCTATCTCAGTATGATCTACACTCTATACTCTTCTATGGTGGAAAATGTGGTTTGAAGTCGAATCCTTAAATTAGCAGTCATTCAATTTTGTTATATCTCTGTGTTATATGGCTCATAATTGTTTCATTAGACCACAGATTAAAATCTAGGAATCTAGGTCTTGCCTTTTGCAAAGTTGACTGTTTTGCTTTCCATGAATAAAGGAGCTGAACAATGACTTGTCACGGAAGCTTGAAGCTCAAACACAGAGATTAGAGCTTTTGACTGCCCAAAGTATGGCGAATGAGAATATTCCTGTCAGACAACCCAATTCCCGTGATATGCCTGACAACACTCCATATGCAGATCCATATGCAGACGAAGGTGACGAGGTACTGTATTTTCTCTTTTAATGTAAAGTTATTTATACTGGCTTCACTTTAGTTCCCAAAAACCAAACAGCAATTTTGTCTATAATTACAAATGTCTTTTCTGATCCAAGCTGATGGTTGTCATATTTTGCCAATGACGTTTCTTGGAATCTTCATCTTCAGCTTCTCCCTTTTTTCTTTTTCCCACTCCTGTCCTGTTCTTTTCTTTTCATTAGTTTATGCATGGATGGGTTGGTTGTTATAGAAATATAACCTTTATCTATATTCTCTTATTTAGGTAGTGGAAAGAGTCTTGGGATGGATTATGAAGCTTTTTCCTGGAGGGCCATCAAGACGAAGACCTAGTAAGCTTCTGTGACATGCAAGTCAGTCAGGGGTGGAACATAGAGGGGACTAAGAGAGGGGCCATGGCCCCTGCAAAGTTTTGAAAAACGAATACCATTTTATTCTTCTAAAAAATCAACGTGTTGAGCATGTGTCACTTGTAAAATCATTTTTTCTTTTCTTCTATTCTATTCTTTTCATAAACATTACAGAGGTTTTCAGTAAATTAAATCAAATACCATTTAACTCAAACCTCACAGTATTCAGATACTTATCCTTATGGTTATAGACTTATAGGTATATGCTTGTTTATTTTTCTTTTTGTATTTTAGTGATTAATATTGCTATTTGTTGTTTTGTTAAGAGTGGCCCAACTTTTTTTATGTAATTTTTTTCCCACATTTATACTTACAAAAAACTGCAGCCATTGGTCATTTATTCTTGTAATTTCGTTTGTTTTAAGAACCATACCTCTATAAAGTCCAATTTTTTAGTTTAAAAACCCTCTTAACCTAAACACTAATGGAATACAATTAGTCCATGAACAATTAAACGTCAAATGAACGGAGCATATTGTCCAATGTGTTTGAGGGCATGCTCCGTGAAAGTCTTCATTGGGGCGGGCCGGTAGGGTGTTTCATTTCACAATCACATTGTTATGTGAACTGCACGTGATGGGTAATTGTGAGATTGATAAGGAACTTTCCACCCTAGGTTTTTGGCCATCTCCTTATTTTTGATTCAATGGGATTTGTTGATTGATCTCTCTTAACATAGTTCATGTTGATTGACAATGGTAATAAAAAGATAAATTTAGGAGAAAGGGAGGGGGAAAACCAACTCAATCTATGACTACCAACTACCAAGAAGCAATTGCTGAAAAAGAAATATTTACAAACACAATAACTAACATAGTTCATGTTGATTGACAATGGTAATAAAAAGATAAATTTAGGAGAAAGGGAGGGGGAAAACCAACTCAATCTATGACTACCAACTACCAAGAAGCAATTGCTGAAAAAGAAATATTTACAAACACAATAACTATTTAGACTTCCAAGAGGTTTTTTCTAATGCAGGATTAATGTGGGATGTGAGAAAGCTACGCTTATCATGTGCGTTCAAATACTCTCGCATATCCTCCATTAGAGAATTCTTGCATTAAGCAGAATATATAATCAAGAGTCTCATTTCTCATTATTTATTCCATTATCAGCCTCAGTTTTCTTGGACCAGTTTTGCAACAAAGAGGCTGTGATACACAAACTGAAAACAAAGGAAATTAAGCATTTATTCATGATGAGTTGGTAGGTCTCAGGCTTCAGATACAAGCATTTTCCTTACGCGTTTCATATGGGCCAACAGTTTTTGGTAGTCAGGAAGGTTGTCTTTGACCACAGGAACTTCCTTGAAATTCTGAACCCATGCATGCAATCGAGGTAGACTGTTGGGCTCCAGCAATTTGACCCCCACCATTTCTTCGATGGGTTCAAACCAGTGAGCCAGCCATCCATGTGTTATGTCTACTAGTCCAATGCTATCACCCCCAAAAAACTTCTTGTCTCCAAGGCCTTGCTCTTCCAATATTTTCAGTGTTTCCAATACTCCTTTTATTGTCTTTTCTCTCTCTTCTCCAGCAGTACTTAATCCGAAGAATGCTTGAAAAGTGGGAACCTGATCGATGAACCAAAAATATAATAAGCACTTGTAACATGCATATGCTTCATTTTGAACTAAAATGAATCATAGCTATTTGATATGGTTCTTTTATAATAAACCCAACAAAAAGGTTATTAATATTTATTTACAAGGTGGAATCCATATAAAAAATGTGGGATCAATCCAGACATAAGGCTAATTACATAACATAGCAGCTACGTCATCCTCTAAGTGAGTTAAGAGGGTGTGTCACTATTATATGGTGGACACATACCTATGTCATAAGAGGTATGTCATATTGACGGACTGACTAAAATTTTTGACAAACCTAATGCTCATCTTATCCATAAGGACCATAACAAATTCAACTGGTTAGGGAAAAAAACAATTTAACTATATATCTGATTAATTAGCATATGCATGAGTCAATTTCAGCAAATTAACCAGATCGATCAACATAATAGATTTGAACCCAGTTGAGTTTCTCAAAAGTATCAAACATATATAATTGATTTGAGAGTTGAAATTGAAGTACCCGAGAAGCATAAAATTGTATCCAAAAGCGAGCCAAGGCTCTTTCATGAGCATCTTGTGGCAGCAGAGGATTGTGGGGCCAAGTCTCTTCGATGTATTCAAGGATGACAAGGGACTCAGCAATGGGTTTGCCACCATGAACAAGCACTGGGACCTTCTTGTGAACTGGGTTGTAGTGCAATAGCAATTTACTCTTGTTCGAAAGGTTTTCTTCTATGTGCTCATATTTCACACCCTTCAGTTTCAGAGCCCATATCACTCTGTAAACAAATGGGCTTGCCCAAAATCCCAGTAGCTTCACTTCTTCATCCATTGTTGATGTCAGGTCGTCAAGGCAGGAGGCTGATAAATACCACTCTAGATTTGACTTGGCTTCTGTTTGAAATGAATGAAATTGATTGGCCTTTTTATTTTTATTTTCGGCTAAATTATTATTTTGGTTCCTATAATTTGGACTATTTTGTCATTTTGGTTAATCGATTGTGACTTTTTTTCTTTCATTTAAAGATAAATTAGCAACTCCGTTTATTTTGGTAGATGGAACAACCATGTGCCATGCAAGTGGAGATACCAAAATGAAAAATAGCCCAAACTATAGGGGTCAAAGTAAAAAAATAGTCCAAGCTACTTGGATCAAAGGTGGAATTGGTTCACGCTATAAGGACCAAAATCGTAATTTAAAAGAACTTAAAAAAAAATGCCTATCTACTTGAAAGACACATGATCATTCTGTTAATTAGTCAGTTTAAATGGAGTTGCTAATTATTTGTCTTTAATTGAAAGTTTTTCGAAGAATAGGAGCACAATGATGAAATTCATATCATATGAACCAAAGTAAAAGATGTTTCAAACTTTGAGCACTCAAATTATGATTTGGCTTTTATTATTTTCTGTTTTTACTTTTATTTGTTTTGTTTAGGTATATTATTTTTTTGTTACATTGGAGGGAGTCCAACTCATCTTAATTCATTACTTATTGGTCATATTACAATTAAGTAAATTCTCATAAGACAAGCTGTAAAGTCAAGTATTTTAGGTTCAAATTTGTACAAATATAAAATTTGTTCAATACATTAGTAAGTGATTAATGTAACTATCTGTTGAGTGGTTGATAATAATACATTAGTACAATAATGTGTTTTGACTGACATACCAAAGCTTTTTTCTCAAAATCGTTGACAACTACGCTTAGTTTTATTTCTCTTCCAATCGGCGGGGGAACTTGGTAGAAAACGACAAAACAAATGGCCTTCTCAAACCTCCCATTTTCAAAGATGGGATTAATTCGTAAACTACTTAATTTTCACGCTCATACTCATTAATTATATGTAGAGTCATAGACGTGTGTATGTCACTATGTGGAATTTACACAATGGTGGGGTGATCCTGACCTTGAATATTTGAATGTGAGACTAGCTTGGAGGAGGGTTGAACATGATGGATGTTAGTCTGATCTTCTGTTTCCATATGCTTATTGCAACTATATTTAAAGCTATGTCGTTTCATGTTCTAAATTAAAAATTTTTAAAATAAATTTTAAACCTAAAATGATTGGACACAAGTCCAATATCGACACCTAAAGTATAAGCAGACTTTTCAAAAAAGAAAAGAAAAAAAGAATGGGAACAGAAAAGAAAAGTTCCACAAACAATAAATTTGTCAACAATTTTCAGAGTCCACAATCCATAGTGACTGATCATATATATGATATATTTCATGAGTCCAGAATGTTCTCTGCTATTTTTATTGCAACCTTTTGCAAACAGAAGGGTTTGGCAATAGGCACACAAAGTTGAAATAGTATAAAATGAGCACACATATCACACATACATTTATACTTATCCAAAAAGCTAGCCAATTAATATTGTGACTATCTACTAGCTAGTGCTTCAGGAAGAGGCAACATAATTCTCTCTTACATTTTTCGTATAGGCAACCAGTTTTGGTTGATCAGGAAGGTTGTCTTTGATGACAGGCACTTGCTTAAAATTCTGAGCCCATGCATGAAAGCGAGGCAGAGTGCTGTGTTCTATCACTTTCATCCCTACCACTTCTTCCATGCATTCAAACCAGTAAGTCAGAGGTCCATGTGCCATGTCTTCCATTCCTATAGTCTCACCGCCGAAGAACTTCTTGTCTCCAAGGCTTTCTTCTTCCAAGATTTTCAGAACTTCTTGTAATTCTTTTGCTGCCTTAATTTCTTGTTCTCCAACAGCTTGGTAGAATGCATTAATCGTGGGCCTTATCTAGAAAAAGAACGAAGAAGATATTGAGTAGTTTTTTTTTTTTTTTTTTTTGGTGATTAACTATAAATAAACAATTTTTCAAAGGCTATTATTATTATTACTATTATTATTATTATTTACTAAATTAAGTAGAGCTAGCCGACCTAAGCCCAAGGAGAGCAAGGCTTTTTTCTTGTGTCCCATTTAGAGAAAAGGCAATAAAAGGGGTCCAATACAACCTTATTTGAGGCGCTAGAAAGAAAACTCACTGGCTTGCATGTCAACAAGGTATATCAAATTAGCTACAAAATACTTTCTCACGTGTAATTTCTATCTTGTATGTGAAAGGCGCATGAGAATTAATATATATATATATAGGCTCCTTGTATTGAGGTATATCTCAATTTATTTATGTTGAGGTATACCCTATTGGGGCCCACACGAATCGTTTTATGTCAATCCGAACCGTTCATTTTTTACATCTCCATTGATAGATTATCCCTGCAAAAAATTAGCCAAATCGGAAATCATTTGACTATCTAACTTTGATCAAATAAAGAGTTAATTACACTTACACCCCCTGAGGTTTATCGTCTTTTCACATACACCCCCTGGGGTTTCAATAATTACACATACACCCCCTGAGGTTTCAAAACTGTTACATATAACCCCCTATAGTGAGACAAAAAATGATGAGAAATTATGCAAAAAGGCATACTAAGCGATAAAATGACCTAATAAGATTACTCAAGGTGTAAGGTTCAACCTCAATACAAATATTTTCTTTTTTGTTTATTTATTTTTTTCTCTTGTAGGGGGTTATATGCAATAGTTTTGAAACCTCAGGGGGTGTATGTGTAATTATTGAAACCTCAGGGGGTGTATGTGAAAAGACGATAAACCTCAGGGGGTGTAAGTGTAATTAACTCTCAAATAAATGAACGAACCAAATATTTTTAATGAAACCGTCCATTTGTTTTATCAAAGTTAGATAGGCAAATGATTTCCAATTTGGCTAATTTTTTGCAGGGATGATCTATTAATGGAGATGTAAAAAATGAACCGTTCGGATTGACACAAAACTACTCGTGTGGGTCTCAACAAGATCATACCTCAACATAAATAAGTTGAGGTATATCTCAACTTATTCATGTTGAGGTATACCCTATTGGGGCCCACACAAGTCGTTTTATGTCAATCCGAACCGTTCATTTTTTACATCTCCATTGATAGATTATCCCTGCAAAAAATTAGCCAAATCGGAAATCATTTGACTATCTAACTTTGATCAAATAAATGAACGAACCAAATATTTTTAATGAAACCGTCCATTTGTTTTATCAAAGTTAGATAGGCAAATGATTTCCGATTTGGCTAATTTTTTGCAGGGATGATCTATTAATGGAGATGTAAAAAATGAACCGTTCGGATTGACACAAAACTACTCATGTGGGTCCCAACAAGATCATACCTCAACATAAATAAGTTGAGGTATATCTCAACTTATTCATGTTGAGGTATACCCTATTGGGGCCCACACAAGTCGTTTTATGTCAATCCGAACCGTTCATTTTTTACATCTCCATTGATAGATTATCCCTACAAAAACTTAGCCAAATCGGAAATCATTTGACTATCTAACTTTGATCAAATAAATGAACGAACCAAATATTTTCAATGAAACCGTCCATTTGTTTTATCAAAGTTAGATAGGCAAATAATTTCCGATTTGGCTAATTTTTTGCAGGGATGATCTATCAATGGAGATGTAAAAAATGAATCATTCGGATTGACACAAAACTACTTGTGTGGGCCCCAACAAGATCATACCTCAATATATATATATATATATATATCAAGTAAAGTCAATGGACATATACATAGGCGGATCCTATATGCGAATTAAAAAAGTTGGTTTAACATATAATTTCCTTTGCTCCAAATTGAAAGAATTGATCTAGGATAAATTTAAATTAAGTTATCTAGGATAAAGAAGTTAACAAATTAAAGAAATTACGAGGTTATCTAGGATAAAATCATACCTTATCAACTTCAAATTGTATCAAAAAACGAGCCAAGGCTTTTTCATGAGCATCTTTTGGAAGCAATGGATTCTGTGGCCATGTTTCTTCAATGTATTTAAGGATGAAAAGGGACTCAGCAATGGACTTGCCACAATGGACAAGCACTGGGAGCTTCTTGTAAACTGGGTTTCCCTGCAAGAGCAACTGGCTCTTGTTTGAAAGGTCTTCTTCTATGTACTCATAACTCACACCCTTCAGTTTTAGAGCCCATATCACTCTGTAAACAAAGGGGCTTGGCCAAAATCCTAGTAGCTTCACTTCTTCCATTGTTAGTGTACGTTTGATCAATGTTACCGTCCCTTGGTGCCTGCAAAGTCAATTTTTAGAAGTATTTGTTATACTACTTTGTTTCTTGCTTGGGCGATTAGATTCAAGTTTGAAAATGCATGGAATATAAAAATTTTTAAACTTATTCTTCGTTTTAATGATATTAAATTATGCCGCCTAGCCTTAATTAATTAATTACCTTGGTGGGTCTTATAGTTGAACACACGAATGTGCCCATGGGCGATTAGATTTCTTGTTTGGCCAAGTGCTCAAGTAGACTCAACGGGTTTCCTGGAAATTTCAACTTTTTGCTTCAACATCTCTATGTATCGTGAAGAAAACAGATCGGCAATAAAGGAAAAACATGCATATCAACTGAAGTTAGGTCCTACATACACCTTGCTTTTTTTCTTATATATAATTAAGCAAAAGATCCTTAATTGTATTTAGATCCTAAATTTGCTAAGTAAACCCTATTTTATTCTTGTAAATTTTATACCCCATTTTTTCATTTGAAAAAAAAAAAGGAATTAATGTCATTTTGGTTGACAGACTATTTCATTTGTATCATTTTGGTCCTCATATTTTTAATTTGAAAAATTAAGGACTCTGACTTTTTTAATTTTGCCAATTGAGGGTATTACGTCAATTTACACATTTTTCATCTAAAATTCTGTTTGCATAGTACCATGTGCCAATCACATGGGGTCATTTTTAGGGCAAAATTGTCCCTTCCATTTATATCTTACCCTTTTTCCCTTCTTTATTTCCCGCAAATTTGGATGAGAAATATGTAAATTGACGGAATAATCTCAATTTTCTTAATTTTCTAAATTAGAAGTTTTGAGACTAAACTTATATAAGTGTAATAGTCTGGAAACAAAAAAGACGTTAATCCCAAAAAAAAAAAACAAAATCAGAAAATCTGGATGTAGTTTCGGTAGGCTGGCAGCTAATTAACGCCAAGTTGTTGGGTCCGAGATACACATGGATAAAAAGACGAAATTACTCATACAAATATGGCCATGTAAAGGGCGATTTATATATGGATTATTTGACATAACTGACGAAATTATGTAAGTTAAATTTCAGGGGTATATATAGTATTATAGTTTGGGGACAATGGCATAATTAAGTTATAGATTTATTACATTGTAATGTTCTCTACTAATTTTATTCCAATGGCACTGCTCCCTTTCACAACAGATCGAAGGGTTGGTACACAAAGTTGAAATAGTACAAAATGAGCACACATATAAAAAGGTAGCCAATATTGGGACTACTGACTAGCTAGTGCTTCGGCCTGCCAAGAAAATTTTCTCTCTCATTTGTTTCATATAGGCAACCGTTTTTGCATGATCAGGAAGGTTGTCTTTGATGACAGGCACTTGCTTAAAATTCTGAGCCCATGCATGCAATTTAGGCAAAGTGCTTTGCTCTACCACTTTTACCCCTACCACTTCTTCCATGCTTTCAAACCAGTAAGTCAGAGGTCCATGTACTAAGTCCACCAAACCTATAGTGTCACCACCGAAGAACTTCTTGTCTCCAAGGCCTTGTTCTTCCAAGATTTTAAGAACTTCCTGAAATTCTTTTGCTACCTTTTCTTGTTCTTCTTTAACTGTACTTTGGAAATATGCAAGAATAATGGCCCTTATCTAAAAATTGAAAGAGAGAAAATATCAATTAATTTGTTGCTGCTGCTGCTGCTGAAACAATTATATTTTAACGCAAAAAAGAAAAAAAAAAACTGTTAGGTAATTGATATATGGGACAATACCAAACTAACACACTTCCCCATGTACAACCTCTTACATGCGGAGTTGACGCAAAAAAGTACAAACATGTAAGTTCAACTCTATCAGTACAAAGCGATGAAGAAGAGGAAAATGGAGATTGGAGCTGAGATTCTAAACACTTTCTGCAACTAAGGTTCTGATATATGAACCACAAAAACTTAAGTTGTTATGAAATAGGCCAACAATATATATATATATATATATATATCAAGTTTATATAAAATATAATTAGGCTTTTAAGGCTATCCATCACTTAATAGTACGTAGTTAAATTTTTCTAACAATTGGTATAGGTTAATTAATAATCTAAACTATCTGTATCCTATGACTTAAAAATTAAGTTAATTTAATTCCTTTTAAAATTGTATATGCAAGTGTATGAGTGTATCCACAGGTAACCAATTGATTAAAGTACTTATCTAAGATAATTAAAATCACCTTATCTACTCCAAATTGTATCCAAAAACGAGCCAAGGCTTTTTCATGAGGATCTTTTGGAAGCAGTGGTTTGTCTGGCCATGTTTCTTCAATGTATTCAAGGATGATAAGGGACTCAGCAATGGGTTTGCCACCATGGACAAGCACAGGGACCTTCTTGTAAACTGGGTTGCACTGTAATAGCAACTGGCTCTTGTTTGAAAGGTCTTCTTCTATGTACTCATAGTTCACACCCTTCAGTTTTAGAGCCCAAATCACTCTGTAAACAAATGGGCTTGACCAAAATCCTAGGAGCTTCACTTCTTCCATTGTGTCTTTGATCAAGGTTAGAGTTGTTGATACCAAAGCAAAGTCAATTTATAGCAATGTTACAACTACCTTGCTTGGAAGATAAGTTTCAAGAGTTTGAAAATGGAATAAACAAACTAAAATTGTTAAAATATCTCTTCATTTTGAGGATATTAAATTATGACACCTAATTTTTTAATCAAGCTTCAGTAATTAATTAATGACCTTGGTGGTTCTTATCGTTGAACATTTGAATGTGTCCAAGTGGTCAAGCAGACTCGATCAACTAGTTTCCTGGAAATTTAATTTTTCATATATGGATCCCTATCATGAAGATTGAAGAGAATAAATAAAATTAAAAGTGAAAAAATATATCAATATGGACCCCTTTAACTTTGGCCCGTGCCTCACTGAATTTGATTTCTGAATTTTAATTTGACTAACTTTGGCCTCTAAATAAAAAATAACTCTGTTTTGAATACCAACACAATATGATCAACACAAAAAATTGAATCAAGACCTGTCTTCAGGAGATCGAGTCAAGTGAAGCGACCGCCTCAATCTCCTACATACATGTTTAGAATCCCAAATTTTATAAACTCCCTATACAATTGTGTTATGCCCAATATAATAATTTTTTGAGTACTCTTTGAAAATAATCATGTGAATATACATAGAGAGATCGAAGGCCCATTTAATTTTATGGTTTGTCTCAATTACTAACTAGCTAGTACTGCTTCCAATCGATACAAATTTCTCTCTTACATGTTTGATATGGGCAACCATTTTTCCGTGATCAGGAAGGTTATCTTTGATGACAGGCACTTGCTTAAAACTCTGAGACCAAGCATGCAAGCGAGGCAAAGTGTTGGGTTCTAGCACTTTCATCCCTACTGCTTCTTCGATGCATTCAAACCAGTCAGCCAGGAATCCATGTGCTAAGTCAACCAAGCCTCTATTGTCACCACCAAAAAACTTCTTGTCTCCAAGGATTTGCTCTTCCAAGATCTTCAGAACTTGCTGTAATTCTTTTGCTGCATTTTCTTGTTCTTCTCCAACAGTTCGGAAATATGCATGAAAAGTGGGTGTGATCTAGATAAAAATGGGAGAAGATATTACAATTAACCAGCTGTTGTTGCTGAACAATGATATTTTAATCAACCTTTAAACAATTTATTAATTGTTATATCATTTATCAAATAGTTCTCTAAAGGAACAAATTTTGAGCGAGCATTTATGCACTCGATCAATAGTTGGATTTAATACAATATATGAGTTAATAGTATTAGTTTCAGCATATACCAATTTAATGGTGATTATATATACATTATATGTTCCTCATGATTGCTCAAATAATCAAAATGTGTTCCTCATTAGAACAATTTTGTATCAAAGAGAAGCTCAAAGACATAAATATGAAAAAAAAAAAAAAAAGGATCTCTAAGGGCCTGTTTGGTATCCAACTCAAATTTTTTTTTTCAAAAATTAAGATTTTTTTTTTAAATTAGAGTTTTCAAAATCAATTTTTAAAATTTGAAAACGTGTTTGGTATAAAATTTGAAAACAATTTTTAAATTTAAAAAATGATGACATCTAAAAAAAAAAAGAAGTGTAAACAAAAAAATGAGAAAAACGATGTTTTATCATTTTTAAAAAGAGGCATGTTTTTGAATTTTTTTTCTAAAAACTGTTTTTAAAAATGGTCTACCAAACACATTTTCTTGACTAAACTTGTTTTTTTATTTTTGAAAACAAAAAATAGTTTTTGAATAGAATACCAAACAGGCCCTAAGTCGTCCAATGTAATTAAGCTGGGACAAAGGTTTTTCATGTATATATTAATGTAAAGAGGAGATATACGGATCGATTAGACAAATGCTAGACCCGTAAAACTTTAATTTAGAGCTAATAGCCTAATAGCCTAATAGCCTAATACCCTTACATTGCACATGGAGAGGCAATTATAATGTAGATGAAGGTTTCGACCCACAAGACCTCCTGCAACTATAGTTCTCATTAGATGAGTATTAATTGCTACTGATTTATATTAGCCAAGAACCTATTTTTACATAAATATGTAGCCTAATGTTTATGTACGTATAAGATAAATATGCACAACGGATCAATAATTAAATGCCTCAAAAGTTAACCAATTAAGTTACTATATTTTTTGGACAAATATTTTCTTATATCGAAAGAAACAGAATTCTGGATTTATCATAATTCTAACTTAATAAATCCACCCTCATAACTCGGACTAAGTCTCCGTTTGGGATTGCGGTGGAGGACCCAAAAACTGCTGTGGATGACAATTCTCAATCCCCTACAGCAGTTTTGGTGTTTGGTAAAAAAATAAAAAACTGCTTTCTCCACAATTCTCAACTCCCTACAGCAAAAACAGAAAGCAGGTTTTTAGGTACTTTTGAAAGCTGCAGTGACTCACAGCAACAATGAATATTTTCTTTTACCTATAATACCCTCATTGATTTTAATAATTTTTATTTGTTTATTTTAAATTAAAAAAAATGTCCATTAATTATATTTTATATTGTGATAATTAATTATGATATTTTATTTGCTGTATCAATCTTTTCATTCACAAGATTCATCAAATATATATACATATATGATTGAAATTAATAGATCCGATCTGTTCACTTTTCAGGGAATACTCATCAATGGCCAATTCCCAGGTCCAGATATTCATTCTGTTACCAATGACAATCTCATCATCAACGTCTTCAACAGCTTGGACGAGCCCTTTCTCATCTCCTGGTACACACGACGCACTCACTGCACACTCTCTTTTTCTCTACTCTGCCTCCCTGCAAATTGCAAAGATTATGCCCACTAATTTTAATCTATTAATATTATTTTGTCGGTAGGAAAAGACAAGATTACCCTATGTAATCTTTATTTTGAACCTTTGATTACAGTGCTGTTGAGATATTTTCGTTACTGTAATAGGGTCATGTGATTCATTTTACAGCTAACGAGGGCGGCCTAGCTAATACCGCGCGTACATTTGTTTAGGTATTCTAGATTTATGATTAAGAGAATGTCTGACTCGGACGCCATTGTTATTTGTTGGATTCACATTCACATTATATTTCTTGTATGCTACTTTCTTTTTCTTTTTCTTTTTCTTTTTTATTAAGTTAGATGTGGCAACAGTTCTAGATTTTCGTAGATCAAGATCGCCCATGTTGATTTGGTTTTAGAGGTCAATGCCATAGATCTGGTCACCCTTAACAATAATTTAGTACTGACCAGCTAGCTGAGCTTTCTATTCTGCATGTAGAATCTAGAAATGGACTCCTCGCCTATGATTAAGCCACATCAATTGCGCAACTGAAACATTAAATTCTTGTTATCCAACCCGCTCCCTCCCACAGCCCTCCCTCCCTCCCCCTACCCAGCCCCGACTTGGGTTTGCACTGCGAGGCCGTGCTTGGCGTGGAGGTCGCAGAGGACGGGGAGGGAGACAACGACACCGTACTTGGCGTGAAGGTCGCGAAGGACGAGCTCGATGCCGGTGTCGCTCCCAGTGGAGAGAGAGAGAGAGAGAGAGAGAGAGAGAGAGAGAGAGAGAGAGAGAGAGAGAGGGATGCGGCTGGGAGGCTGGTTGGGGGGTTGCCGAGCTGGAGGATGAGGTACCTGGTGGCCGGAGATTGGGAGGGAGGTGAGTGCATTGGGTGGTGGACGCAGGGGAGGGGAAGGGATGAGGGTTTAGGGGGAAGGAAGGCATCTAGCTTTATTTTATTATTTTTATTTTATGTTTTTTTTAAACTCAATTATTTTTTTATATTTTATACAATTTTTAAATATTTTATTTTATTTTATTTTTTTCTGTCTACGTGATAAGGGGTGAGTTTTACTTTTGCATCTATGTGTGAAAAGTGGAGTGCTGACTGCTGAGTGGTCAAGGCAAGTTGAAATGACCAATATGTCTTGCCACGTAGGCGCCACATCATCAAAATTAATGAAGGTTATGACAGAATTGAATCGAGGGCCGGGGCACATTGAAATGTGTACTATTAGGTGGCAAATTGATACAATTGAAACGAGAGAGAGTGAATTGAGATTTTGTTATAATGTCAGGGCCAAAAGTGGTATATAACCTTTATTTTATTTCATGATTGTTGGCCGGCCATAAGGTTCTTTGACCAGATAGCATTGTCTTTTGTAATTAATATAGTTTAGTAATGAAAGATTCTATTTACACAGCAAATTTGTTATTTGTTATTTTAATGTAGGGATTGAGAGAGTATTCGAACTTAAAATCTTCTCTAATATTGTAAAAAGAAATACTACTAAATTAATAACTAGTTAGTAATAAACAAATTTGTATGATAAACCCCCTTTTGTTTTTGTAAATTTTATAATCCCATTTTTCTTTTTTAAAAAACCAAAATTAATGGGTGCGCCATATTACACGACTTGAGAAAAAGAAAAAACATATGGGTTGATGCTAAATTTTAATTTAACGAAAAAAAGTAAAACCATAAAATCACAATATATCACACAGACCAATCAAACAGGAGTGATTTATTTACTTCACCCTAATTCAGAAATGATAAAGAGATTATATATTTTACAAGAGATTGACTTTGTAGCTTGGGGAGGAGGGCTTTTAATTATATAGGAGGGTTAGGGCCTAACCTTTTGTAAACATTCAATTTGGGATAAATGGCTTGGTCAATAAATGGTAGGAGCAAACATGAAAACCAGCTGATTAATTACTAGATTAAGTTTCACCTAATATGGGACTTGGGCCCTTGGCCAAGGCTATAGCCTATTTGATGAAGGTCTCTCTTGTCCTTTTGAAATATTCCACCACTTCATCCATATCAGGGAAGTTCTCTTTGATTTCAGGAATTTCACAGAAATTTTCCAACCAGGCATGCAAACAAGGAAAAGTGTCAGCTTTTATAAGCTGCACTCCAACTACAGTTTCCATAGGCACCAATACATGGACGAACCATCCCATAATAAGATCAGCTAATCCGATTGTGTCACCACCAAAAAACTTCTTTTCACCAAGTCCATGCTCTTCTATGGTCTTCAGAACTTCAAGGCTTGTGTTGATTGCCTTTTCTTGTTCTTCCCCAAATTTTATAAAAAAGTCCCAAATGGCTGGACTCTGCAAGAAGAAGAGATTAATAAAGGGGTGGGGTAAGTATATATATATATTTGTAGGTGTGTCAATTGAGCCGGCCACTCTATTTCGATCAAGTTGTTTACTTGATGAAGTTTATGGAAGATAATGATACAACTAACTAGTTTGTAGTCTGGTAGTATTTCTCTTCTCAATGTTAAAAGAGATTTCAAGTCTGATTTTCTCTCCCCAAACAAAAACAAAATAATAATTAATTAATAAAGATACAAGAACGTATTGAAAGAATAGTTGCATACCATTTCATCTATATATTTTGCCCAAAATCGGACGATGGACCTCTCATGAGCATCCTTTGGCAGTAATGGATTCTGATCAGGCCATGTCTCCTCAATATATTCAAGAATTACCCTCGACTCCGCAATCGGTTTTCCCCTATGAACAAGCACTGGGATCTTCTTGTGAACTGGGTTGTACTGTAACAGCAACTGGCTCTTGTTGCCAAGGTCTTCTTCAATGTATTCATAGCTCACACCCTTCAGTTTTAGAGCCCATATGACCCTTCGACTGAAAGGGCTTGTCCAAACTCCAAAGAGCTTCACACTGTCCATGCCAAAAGGCTAAATGGAAGGCTAATTAGTTTGCATAGAGTGGAGGGTTATATATATTGATGATGGGATGGAATATTCTATGAAATTTAGCATTCAACTCAAAATTAATTAATAAAGGGTAAAAATGTGTAAAATCTTATATATATTGTTATGTTAGACTTAATATTTTAGATTATATATTCTAGCTCGCCCTCTCATATATACATGATGTGATCAAATTAAACATGTACTGATTAAGTGTGATTAAATTAAACACGTACTGATTAGGTATATATTTTATTTTTTATTAATAAAATTCACTCGTGCTGTCAAATTTTATTTAATAATAATTATAAAAGCAATTTAACAAGTTATGTAAATTTGAGAAATATAAAAAAACCAAATAAGATATTATCGAAATTTCGCAAAAATTGTTAACAATAATGAAAAACTGCCTTGGACGTTCAGCTTATCCTGCTCTTTTAAAATCCTGAGTCCGCCCCTACTTCTTCGTCTGGCGTCATTGTGCAAGTTTTGTTTTAGTTGGACGTCATGGCCGGTATGGATGAGAGCTGTGGAATAGAGATTAATAAATGAAATAAGAATTTCAAAGTATGCATGGCTTGACAAAACAACCCTGTAGAGAATCGACATTTTGGTGTAAAATATAAATGCATTTGATAGAATTAGGTAGCAAGGACCACATCTCCAGGACTCGCCACATATGTGTGTGTTATCCTCATCTTGAGAAAAGTAATATTATCTCATGAACACCAAACCGTTCATGAGAAACATTGCTATTTGTTGTTCCCATTTCAAACCTCTTAAAAAAAAAAAAAAAAGTAAAATTGAAAAAGTAAATAGACCATTATATTCAAGTCTAAGAACTCATGATGTCAGGTAAACCCACACTATATATATATCTATATATATATATCTATATATATATATATATTTTTTTTCCGATCTAGATTCATTTTTAATGTTGTCATGTGCGTATGCTTTGTCTTATTTCCGGTTTTAATCTTTGGTTAGATGCTGATTCTGAGCCTCTCTTTGGTTGGTGAAGCTTTGTATAAATAATAATTTCCGGGATAAAGTTCCATATTTTTCCTTAAACAAATTCCAAATCCATTTAAAATAAATACATTATATCTAGAAAACCCTCCATAATTAAGCTCAAGCCTCATCGATCACTCCCACGATCCCACCACCGTACGTAGGCCAACCAAACCCTCCAGAGGGATTGTGCTAAACATTCTTTTTTTTTTTTTTGGAAGAATATATTTCTCCACTACATATGGTTATATATTGTGAACAACAAAAGCAACATTAGCAGCAATGCATTTCTAACGAAACAGAGCCATATACTTGTTTGAAGAAGCTTTATCTTGAAGTAAAAACACTAGGGTGCATCATGCTTTTCTATAGATGGTAGCTAGCTAGGTTCCATATGGTCTCATATTTGGTAATGCCTGATTTTTAAGAGTTTTGCTATTTGCATACTTTTTTTTTTTTTTTTTTTTTCTTTTTGTACACCTTTCTCCCTCATTTATTAAATTAAAATTCTAATCCTTAATCCAAATGACCACAATACCCTTGTTACACACCCCAAACTAGCCAGCACCACCTCCAAGTCCACACCCACCCCGACCCCACCATCGCCTACGCCAGCGCCGCCCCATGCTAGCGCCTCTCATTCTCTCTCCTTATTCTTCTATCTTTCCCTCTCTCTCCTCTCTTCCTTTTCTCCCTCTAGTCTCTCTCCTCTCTCCCTTTCTCTCTCTCTTCTGTCCTTCTCTGCCCTCACCCTGACCCCACCCTCAGCCACCCTCGCCGCCGGCAAGGTCGCCGACAATTCAACCTTCCAGTTCTCTTCTTTCTCTTCTTCCCCCTCTCTCCTATGTCTTTCTCTCTCTCTCTCTCTCTCTATCTCTCTCTCTTCTCTCTCAATTTCTCTCTCTTTTTTGTCCTCTGTTCCAGATCGGTGACGCCCAACCTCGCCCTCCCTTCCGCGCCTAGCCTCACCTCACCCCTCCGCACCCAGCCTCACCTAGCCTCGATCCTCCCCACGCAGCCCAACGACAAGGAGAAAGAGAAAGAGATTGAGGGGAAGATAGGTTGGCCGAAGAAGCGACAAGGTGTAATCATCTTTTTGGCCGGAGAAGCCACAGGGTGGGAAATCATTTTGGTGTAGGGGTGGGTTGGCTGTGGGTGTGCATCGGGCTGGGTCGGCTGTAGGTATGTGTGTGTGTGTGTATGTTTTTTTTTTTTTTTTTTTAAGAGGTATTTTGGAATTTTGGGGTATGTGTGTTTTGAGAAATTGTAAAATTTAAAAAGTTTTATGGAATGTGTAGAAGTACAGAGTGTGTAAAAAGAAAAAAAAAAGTGTGCAAATAGCATCACTTATTTTCAATATTATAGTAATTATTGAAGTTTAAGAAGCCTAGTAACCCTTTGCTGGGAATAAATGAAAAAAAATGTAAAAAAGAGAATAGTAAGATTTTGCTTTGCGACTATATATAAAATGGATCTAGTTATCATGAACTTCGATCAACAACTATCAAGCTAATTATCCAAAAAAAAAAATCAAAATCAAAATATTTCTGACAAAAAAAAAAAAAACGTATAAAATGAAAAAGAATGCTTATAATATTTCTACCCCTATGTTTTATTTCCCCACTCACCTTATTTTTACACTCACCGTTAAATTTGAATAAAATATAAAACCATTATTCTCACCTTCCATTAATCCTATAATATCCTTTTATATACCAACTCAAACACCCACTTGCAAAACACTTTTCCCACCTCCCTTAACAATCATTCCACCCACCCATCTTTTTCCAAATCTAAGGGGAAAAAAAAAAAAAAAAACCTTATACCAATCCTATAATTCATTCCTAAATTTCAAAATAAATCCCTAATATATTTCATAATTAGTTCCTCATCAATTGTTTCTTGAGCTTTAAAATTTTCCTTGCCTTCCTTGCCTTGCTTGGTTCCCCATGCATACTCTTCTAATTCCAAGAGAAGTTTCATGTAATGCTCGGCTATTACAGTATATACGGCCTTTGTTCATCATAGGAGAAGAGTCTTGCTCTGCACCTTCTTCTTTAATATCCTTTTTTGATTTTTTTTTTAAACGTGAGTCACTTAAAGTATAATATATACAATATTACAACATTGGCAGCAAAATTTTATGCCTAGCTGCCAAAACTATATATATATATATATATATATGTTCCCTATGCATTGTATTCCTGTACGTGCAATATCCATGGGTGGGTGCATGGGATGATATCTAGTTAATGGGAGGGGGGGTGAGAAGAGTGTTTAGTATGTGGATGCATGCGTGTTTAGGGTTTAGGAATAATATGAGGTAGGAATAGTATTTTTATAATTTTTTTCAAATTTAATAGTGGGTGCAAAAATAGAGTGGGTGGGAAAGTAAGACAAGAGGGAGAGAATATAAGCGCTAAAAACCAAAAGAACTACCAAACTCGTATTATTTATTCAAAATGAAAATTGACACATGATGATATGAGTTCCATTATTTTTCATTACACATAAAAACCAAACCAAAGATAATGAATTGGTCGAGAGTCAAGCAAGTGATTTCAGGGAACAGACTTGTTCCACGGGAAACAAATGTCATATTTGTTGTTGTCCCAGTTAAACCTACATGGGCCAGTTGGCAGTATACTCCACAAACACTTAGTACACTTTCGATCGTCTCTGTCTTGTATATATATATCGAAATAGTGAGATGCACTTGGCCAATCAAAACTGCAGTAAAATTGTGTATTCACGAGAAAGAAGTCGGGACGAAAACTGAAATCAAAGAAGCGATGAGGGAGGAGCACTTTAACACCAAGATCATCATTTTTGGATTTGCAGTGAACGGTAAGGTTTAAGGATCCACCCAAATCGTTTGTTACTTTAACATTTGTTTTTTCCCTTGCATCTGCACCAAATATTGTTATGAGCGACAAAAGCAGCATTAGCTGCAATGCATTTCCTGTGAACGAAGCCATGATTGTTTGAACAAGTTAGTTTTCTCTTGGTGGATAGCCGGAAGCATGAATCATTTGCTTTTATATATGCTAGACTGCTAGTTAATGATAGTGCCTCATTAATTGGCAATATAATGATAATTGGGGAGGTTCATGGAACCAAATAAAAACGGAAATATATTATGATAATTGGGGGGTTCATAGAACCAATTAATGAAATATAATGTACGTTTGTCATTTAGTGGGAATATACACTAATGAAATCTGGCATTCTTGGTAATTTACTTATAACAGATTTTTTTGAAGATTTTCGTTTACAAACAAAGTTAAAGAAATACTACATACCATGAGTACACCTTATATGGTAATTTATTTACAAAAAAATAAAATAAATAAATAAACATATGATTCACAAAAAAATTTAATTTGAAGATTTGGAGATCAACTTGTATCTTAGTAGTTAAGAGCATTCACACCTATTATCGAGATCTCGAATTCAAATTTCTCCTCTCATTTTGATAAGAAAACTAAAAAATTACTTGAATATAAAAAAGGTTATTTTTGCACATTCACCACCCAGACCATGAGTCATGTGGCCAATTACCACACATAAAAACAAAATTTGGCCATTTGCCATGTACCCAGAATTTGTTCCGTGTGCCAATTTTGCACCTACATTCTTTTTTTTTTGTTAAATCATACATTTTTCTCTTAAAATTCCAATTTTACTCTTGGATAAAATTTAAAAACTAAGTTTGTTTGGAAAATAAAAAAGTATTTCTAAATCATTTTCTTTAATTTTGAATTCTCTTTTAATTTTTAAAAATACTAATTTAAAAAATAATATTTAATTAATTTTTATGCACAAGTGGATGCCATATCAGCAGTTCTAACAGTTGATATTGACAGACTTGACGAAACCGGGTTAAGTGAGACACGAGATATAACATCAGGGAATAACGTAAGACAAAACAAATATCAGAGGGTGATGTGAGAATTCGAAATACTTTCAAGGGACAAATTAAATAATAAGTCATATATATATAAATATATCATTTGTACGTCAATTTAGGAATTTTAACCATTGGCCCCTAGAGTGCTTGTTAAGACCAAAGGGTCCATTTGCGATATTTGTGTTATACCTCAATTGCACAATTTCATTAGGATCTAAACCTATATTACAGAGCCCTCGAGCCCACTAGGTACCAAGTGTGCTCTAACACATTTGTTAGTTTAAAAAAGGCTGTTGTTCAACATTCTTGCCAAGGGTTCGGCAGATGTAGCTGTAACTACATCTACGATTGGAGCTTTTAAATATGTAACATCAACATTTTGAGTATATTTTGGAGTTGCATATGCAGTTTTAGGACATTTTGAGTTAATTTTTGAGTTGCATATATAGTTTTTAGGGTGCAGATGCATCTACAATTGCCGAGCGTTCGGTGCTAATTTTATTTTGGGAAGTAAGTTTTAGGCCGGGTAGATTGTGGTCAAATTTGTCATTTTGATCTTCTAGGTAAACTACCATTTTTAATTATCGATATTAGAGCAACCGAGCAAGTTGGCTATGTGAGACACGAGGGTAAATGTCACCCCACGAATCCGTGAGCAGGTAAATAGTTGAATCTCACATTAAAAAATAGGTTCATTGGTATATGTGTGATACGTGGGAAACCATAAGAATCCGGCCCCCTTCTTACTCAAATTCATATATAGCTTTACTTATTTTTACTTTACTTTTAATCTTAGTGGTATATTATAAATTATCGGCGTGAGCAAACTAGGAGGTTAACGCACACTTCTTCAATGTGTGATGTCACATTCATGAATTTATAACTCTTAACTTTGTAATACATAACTTAAATTGAAACAATATTAAAAATAAGTATAACAGAGAATTTAAATCCTTTTACCCCCAAGTACGTTGAAGTAACATAAACCAGCAGACGCCTATCCAACAATCCAACCTCATAAACAAACCATTGAACCTCACAAGTCCTAAACACATAGGAATCTCTAGTTAGTGTCAAGGAGATGCCAGCAAGTTTTCCCTGATCTGCTTGAAGAAGACAAACATTTTATGACGATCGGGAAGGTTTTCTTTGATTACAGGCACTTGTTTGAAATTCTCAGTCCATGCATGCAAGTGAGGAAATGAATTGGCTTCAAATAGCTTCACCCTAACCACTTCTTCAATGACTACAAACCAATGAGCAATCCCTCCAAAGGCTATGTCCACTATTCCAATGCTGTCTCCTCCAAAAAATTTCTTCTTTCCAAGAGTACTCACGTGCTCTTCGATGGCTCTCAGCATCTCCAAGCTTTCTTTCGTCGCCTTCTCTTGTTCTTCTCCAGTGGTTCGGAAGACCATCCAAATTGCAAGGCCTTACCAGAATTAGGATCTATAATGAGAAGTAGTAATGTTCTCTTACCAATAATATTTGATATATTATTTTTTTTAAAATTTTGACATCCAAGAAGAATTATATATATATGTACGTTATAAATTTTCTAAAAAAAAAAAAAAAGTACGTTATAATAATTGTGCTTTAACAATGGGTAGATATCAATTTCTGATGCTGAATAATTTAACATACACTACTACAAAATAGCAATCAGACAACGGATTTTCACCGTTGTCTAAGTTTATAATTTACCGTCGTCTAATCGAGTGTTGTCTATTCATACCCCCAATAGACAACGGATAAAATCCGTTGTCCTGGTGCACCTACACAACGGTTATAGATGTACCACCGTTGTATATACAACCTTTAAAATCAATGATTTGGAAGATACCGTTGTTGAGTGCCAATTTAAACATCGGTTTATATTTAAAAACCGATGTGTATATATATGTTAAACAACGGTTATGTTAAGTAAAGAATTGGTTTTACAACTATTTTAGGTAGAAACACGAGGTGAAATAGCCATTAAAACAACGGTTTATTGTTAATAACCGTTGTGTAGGCTATTGAAAATAGGTATACTGCCATGTCTATAGGTCTTTCATACTACGTTGTTTACATGAAACCGTTGTATGAATGCATTAAAAACATCAGGTTTTAACCATATAACCATTGTATATACTTATTTGGTACATCGGTTTTGAGTTAGAAACTGTTGTATGAAGGCATTTAGCACAATGACTTTTTAAGGTTTGTATGGTATGCTTATGGATTAGACAATGGTTTCTGATATTGAACAATTGTAAGTTAAGGGTATAGACCACGCTTTTGATCGAAAAACGGTTGTATAATGTGCCTGTTTACATCTGTTTTAAGAAGCTCCCAATTGTCTTTGACCACAATGCAATTATAAACAAAAATGCACAATCTGATGAGATAGACTGTTTTGGTACAACCATTGTTCCAAATTGATTCCCATCATAATTAACATTCCTAATAAATTATACATTTACAAAATACCATTCACAATAATAAAGAATTGGAATTTATAAAATACTAAATAATATAAGATATTTCAAGATAGTAATTGTATATATGCCTTAACCCAATTCCATTTACAAAACCAACCATGCCATACACAAAAACCCTCCATATATGCCTTTCCAAAATATCAAGCATCAATCTAATCTACCAAATTGCTGCCATATATCAAAAGTATTATCCAGCAAAGCTAGCCTATCAATCATTAATATCCCCAAGCTAATCTAACAAAGTAATCAATCATATATATATACTCCAAGCTAGTCTAACTAAACACATGGCCTACAAAATCAAGTCAAAAAGGTGTCATATATGCAATAATCCAACATTAGTCTACATATACTACCCCACAAAGTTTGCCCATTTAGCCCGGACTTCATTGATATCTAGCTTCTTGGGTATAAGTGTTGTCCTTCCTCCGCTCCCACTGAAACAAGGCAGAAATGGAGTACTAATTAAAAATAAAATTCAACCCAAAATGCAAACCTTCACAGCAGCAACATCAACACCCGGGGTCTGAGTCTTAAAAATTATTATCAATGCTATTAACAGAATCATTAGAAAGCAAAAAACATAAAAGAGAAAGAACACATGAAATAGATTCCAGACATGTAGCAGTAACGTACATTGCATCCTCTAAATTCAGCATATTAAGCTTGTTCAAGCCTGCCATGCACAAATGAAAGTCGAGCAACTGAGTCTTAGAAAGGTAAAGATAAACAAACATTATGAGGGATAAACGTAAATGATCCAGCAAATTGATACCCTAAAGAAAACAGTATGATAATGTCAAATAGGATGCTGGATTTTCCTTGCTCTCCCTTAGAAAAATTCCTGTTTATAGGCTTTTTCCTTTTATTTTCTCTTAGTACTGTCAACTATAATAATAATAATAATAAGAAATACTCCTAAAAATAGGAGCATCAACAGTTGTTGCTCCTTTACAGCTTGAGCTAAGATGGTAGTGCATCAAAGTTGGATTCTCTCTCTATCATAGCCAGTGTGTAAGTAGTGTCACCATCCTACTCTTCTAATTGCATATATAAAGAGTCTATGATTGTGTTTGAATGTGTGTGTGTGTACACACGCAAATAAGAAAAACAGAAATTGAGAGAAGCAGAAAACTATTGATGCATTGACAACTAGAAAAACTATGGAATACCTTTCAAAGAAGAAACTCCATAATCATTAATGTTACAGTTGGATATCTATAACTCATTCAAGTTAGCAAACTTCCTACGAGCACATGTTGGAGACATGCATCAATGATGCCTTACCACTCAACATCTCCTCAGTGAGCTCCATCTACTCATTGTAGTCTGCATAAGTCATTGTACTCAGTCATTTCACCTTCATTTGATTAAATGAAAAACAATATAAGGAATAAGCTAGTAATGAAGTAGTATTGATTTACCACTCAACATTTCCTCAGTGAGCTCCATCAAGTCATTGTAGTCTGCAAAAGGCATACAGAAATTACAGGTAGGGAACTGAGGATTATGAGTCATTTCACCTTCTTTGGATTTAATGCAAACAATATAAGGAATAGGTGTATCAATGTTGGAAGGGACATACGGACAATGCAATGCTGGTATAGTTTAACATTGAACTGTAAACATAATGAGGTAGTATTGATTTGTCTCATTGAATCAAGATGTCACTGTAAGACACAATAATAAATTACCATGAAAATATTTGCCGCTCATACATTTTATTGGTGAAAAAGTAGTATTTGAAATGAAATATTTCTTTGAAAATGTCAGTGTACATACCTTTGTATCAAAGTGCAATCAATCAACACCTTTCCAATTATCAACATCATAAGTAGTGTAATGCTTGCAACACCTGCTACCTTGAGCCTACAACCAGTGGCATTGCCTTGACCACTCACTTCTTGCAGATCCCTAACATAATTCATTGCATAATTTGACACCACCAAAGAATCCTATAGGCATGAAGACTGCAGCAACTAATGAGTCCAAAAATAATCCAAATCTTGTATCTGTTCTTATTGATTCAAGCACACATGAAATTCACTTTAATTGAAAAACGTAGAACAAGAGATTAAAGCATAACTAAAATGAGAATCCCAAAGACAATTTCAGTCAATTACATACCTAAAAAACCTATACATGGAACTCTTAAATTGCCTAGAAAATTTGGGAAGTTAGGAAAAAGAGATAACCAAAAATCTTAATTTCTTTTTTTCCTAATTATGATCGTCTTGGTACTAAGATGATTTTATTTTTCTGCACAATAGCAACAGAGGACTCCCAAAAATTCTTATGTCTATCAGACTCTTAGTAATTGTCACCTTACTCATAATAGTACTACACATTTCCTACACATTACTGATACATGATAGTCATAAATGATAGTATTAATTAATCCAAAGAGAAAGTTTGGTCAATGGTTAGCTAGCTTCTTTGAGAAGCCTTCCCTTTTTCAATATATATATCCAACTTTCTGTATTTCTCTGTGTCTATATTTCTTTGCAATTGCTATACAGATATTTATCTCACTTTGATCCTTCTATGCATTTCTCCAATATACTGATACTCATCATATGCAAAGTTGATCAGGTAAGTAAGATACTTCATACTAACAAACTTTTCCTGATAGCTAGTCATCAACTATTTTAATTATTTTCTCTACTTAATTATATTTCTCTTCAATTTCCTTTTGTGATTTAGTAGGTCCCTTTAAAAAAAAAAAAAAAATCAAAGCAAAGCAGTGTGAATGTTTGATATGCATAGCATGTATAAGTTCTCAGTGAATGTCCATGTTAAATTCACTTTGAATATCTTTATTTAGTTTAAGCACACAAACAAGAATGAAGCAATAATGTAATGAGCATCAAAAGTCAAAACCCCACATACCACTAGCAGCAGTTGGATCACACAAAAAAAACCATTGGCTTTTGAAAATCCATAGTTTCAGCTTTTGATTGTTAAAACAACTTTCTTGTTATTTTAAGTGGACTCTGTGAAATATATTAATGGCAATTCAAGGCGTGTTACCATATCAGGATTCACCTGAATCCAACAGAATTAGTCCTCCTGACATAATAGTACCTTAGAAGACAATTAATCGCATTGGGATGCCACATACCTCATATCTGTGCCGATGTCTCTCATCAATGAAGCGTTTGTTTCCATATCTAACAAATGAAAATTGCAAAAGATTAGCCAACATAGGCATCTCATTTGGCATGCTGGTACTCTCTGATTTTCATGTGCATCAAATTACTGATTGATCTATGCAGATCAATACATTTTCTCAAAAGCTTTGGTTCTTATAACAATTACAGTTTCAAATCAAAGAAATGCTTAAGATATATGTACAAAACAATTGTGTGTATCTCTTTCTAAGTTAGTACTCACAGTTTAGCTGATTTGCAGTCTGTACATTGGAAGTACGTTCTCCTGGATCCAAGGCGCATGGTGCCTCCCATGTGTGTTTTCGAGCCCTACTTACACAGTACAGAGATCAGATGAATAAGCAAGACGCTGAGTTCAGTTCACGGAAACATAAATCTCAAAACACAGAATGCAGACCTCAGGCATTAGTATAACACAGGGATTCTTAGTGTTAGGATCAAATTCTGTGCTGTTGGCATCCTACACATTTCCTACAAAGATATGCAACATCCATAGAGTAGCACTACACATTTCCTATCATATTTAACAACCATTTGATCCACCAATGGACAAAAGGATGAAATGACTGAATTTGTTGCAATTTAGGGAAAAAAAAAATTAGACTATATTCAGGAAGATTAAGTTCCAGTTTAGAGGACCCAGAAAAATAAAAGCCAAATAACTCCATCAACTAAATGGACTTTTAATTTAAATACCTGTGAAACATGGTATTCAGGGCCATTTGTTAATGAGAAAAGGACAAACCCCTCCGTCTGGTCAACATCATCTGCCAACCAGGTAACATGTAAGAATTTACAGAAAGGAATTAGGCAACACAGGACTGTGATAAACAATACATGAAACTATCAGTCACTTCAAAATGTAAAGCAATCTTACCCAAAGCTGGCTTAGACCAACATGGTTTTAACTCTTCGCCACCATTTTCCCAAGGCCCACCATTCTTCTTAGCAGAGGTAACAAGGCCCTCCTTTGAAATCTTGGCATTTTCTAAGGTATCTCTTCCTCCCCCTCCTGGAAATTTCTCCTACATAAAGCAAAAGAGAAGGAAGCCCTGTAAATAAATGCTCAAATTTATTCATTGTAAATAAACAATGTCAACTTCATCTCAATTTATACATGATCTAAATTTATTTAAATTTATACATGAGCTCCACTAGAACTCTATACAACTCTTTTAGAGTGATGACTGATGAATACCCCTAAAGAGAAATTATAACTATTGAATTCAAGAGGGAAAGGATAACAAAAGAGTCTTGAATTCAATAATTAACTCAACATAGAGTTCATCATAACTATATGACTTAGTTGACCAGAAATCTTTCTTCAACTCTTGGAGAACTAAAATTCTGAATCCATTTTGCCTCTCTAATTCCGACAAGCAAAGGATGGGGAATGACACAGTTAAACATTTCAGAAAGTGGCTAAATCTATAGTAACCCGGAAAGATGGGTATTGCTATGATTCAACTTCAATTACAACAAATCAATCAAAACCCATCAAGGAATACAAATCAAATGAAACAGAGACCGAGACAGAGAGATCGATATTACACATATTACACAATGACATTTATGTTGTTATTCTACAAAATGACAGAGAAAAATCATACAAATTAAGAACAGTTAATGAACAAAATTAATAATAATTAAGAACAAAAATTCCTATTAAAAATCCTAGTTCATGAGATTAAACCAAGCAAGAAAATTTTAAAAAGAGATGACATGAAAGGAATCAACCTCAAAAAACAAACGAATCTAACCTCAAATCCCTCCAAAGTAAACCCACAAAAAAATTACAAAAAAAAGAAAAAAAAAAAGATAACAAAACACAAATTCAGCAACGTAGAGGAAATAATCAAGAACTTCATGTGAGAACCCTAGCACAGAGGAAAAACAAAAGAGTAAAGTGAGGGAAAAAGCACCTGAAAGCCCAGTGTGAGCTCAGCGAAGTCAATGGTCCAGATTAGGGTTAGGGTTTCAAGCTTTCCCAAATCTTTGTGTGATTTGGTTGGAGGATAGCATAAATCCAGTGATTTCAGAAGGCATAAACGACTGAGAGTCGACATGATAAGAAGATGTGTGCAGCCATGGCGACGGTGATGAGAAGACGAGTGCGTACATGGTGGTGAAAGGGCGACACAATGGTGGTGAGGGACGGTGATGGGTGATGGCCATAATCAGAAGAGAGAAAGAGAAAGAGTGAGCAAAGTGAGAGTGCGGGAGGTCTGGGTTTTGGGAAGAAGCAAGTCTGGGTTTGAGGGCACGAGGAGGAGGAGGTCTGTGTTCTGTCTGAGGGGTTAAAGGCGCGATGGTTTTTTTCATTAACGCGGGCGTGTATTTTGTCAAATACAAAGACCCGCAAATTTTTTTATTTTTCTGTAACTTGTCCAACACAACGGTTTTACTTAAAACTATTGTGTTTAATAATTTAAGAAAATTCATCCGACCAAATAGCATTGGATATGATACCTTCATATAACAGTTTATTAAAATCCGTTGTGTATTAAATTAAGATAACGGACAAAATAAGAACCGTTATCTATTGACTGTTGTCTATTTATACAATTGTAGTAGTGATAGTATGTAAAATAATTGTATATTTATATTCTACAATTTGGTTTGTGAAACTATGAATGTTTATTGTTCGTATGATTAATCGTCTGGGCATAACGACAAGTCACACAAGCTTAACATCGTGCTGTTTGGGCCTAGGCCCAAAAGACTAAGCCCTACTAGGCTCCGGCCTCCTAGGCCACGACCTCCTAAGCTCCGGCCTCATAGGCTCCGGCCCCCTAGGCCCCGGCCTCTTAGGCTCCGGCCTCCCAAGCTTAAGCCTCCTGGGCCCCCGACCCGTGTCAACTCACTCGGATCCTCGAGACCGGTGACACGTGGCGTTCGTACAGTGCAAGTCACCACAAAGGACACGTGTCGTCACCGGATTGGTTGACACTCTTCCAAAGGTACTATAAAAGAGGTACCTTCTTGTCACAAAAGGACGACTCAATCAATATTATACTATTCACTCACTCTGCTCTCAGATCTCTCTGAACACTGACTTGAGTGTCGGAGAAGCTTTGGCCGGCACCACACCGGTGTCCTTCCCGCTCACTTTTGTGTACTTGCGCAGGGTGCTTTGGATATCATTCTACCTCATTACTCACCAGTCGGACCCAGCTACCCGTTCCTGCCCCACTTCGACCTGTCATCCACTCAGTGGTGGGTCAACGGGTCTACGTGGTTCGACTCGACGTTGACTGCTTTACCATTTTTGAGCATCAACAGTTTGGCGCCTTCGCTGCTTTCAAGGGTGGTCTCCTAGAGGGGGACTTCTTGTTTGAAATCAACCGCCGCAATCCGCGCACCTACAAGGAACTCATGCAAGAGGCCATTGCCTATGCTACTGCTGAATTCAAAACATATGGGAAGAAGCCACCTACCATAGATCGTCCAAGTACCGACCAGGCCATCATAGTGCCACCCCAGCCTAAGCCCTACTCGGGCAACCAGTATGGGGGGTCCGGGAAAAAGTTCAATAAATTCACCAAGAAACAATTTGGTGACGGTAGAGGCGGAGGACAACGAAGGGAGGAAACTTATCAGACATCCTATGCCTCCAGGTTCAAAGTCTATACAATTCTCACTGTTACTTATACAGAATTGTATCACCAGATCAAGGACATCCTTCCCAAGCTCCCACCCCGCCCACCACAAATACGGTATCGGGCTAATAAGAACTTCTTTTGCCTTTACCATGTCGACCATGGCCATGACACCGAAGCATGCAGAGCTTTTAAAGAGGCCATAGAAACTTTGGTACAGGCAGGCAAGTTGGATGGTTTTGTAGACAAGGAAGCCACTGAAAAGGTCAAGACCGAAGGACAACGACGGGGGCGAGTCAATACCATCTGTGGGGGCCCGACCCTTGCTGGCAACTCCAACAGGGCTAGGAAGGAATATGCCCGAAGTACTCAGCAATGCTCCGTCGTTATGGCTGTAGACTTCCACCGTGGAAAAAAGACTCCTAAACTCGGGTGGTCGCCCATTTCATTTGCTGAGGAAGAGGAATGTGATTTAATCTTTCCACACGATGACCCTTTGGTCATTGAAGCCACCATAGCTAATTTCGACGTGGCTCGGATCCTTGTCGATTGTGGTAGCTCCGTCAACATCCTCTTCGCCTCCGCCTTCACAGCTCTTGGGATTGACCAGGAGAGGCTTAACCGGTCGGTTGCTCCTTTACTTAGCTTTTCGGGCGATATGGTCACCCCTCATGGCGGGATCTACCTCCCACTCACCCTCGGACGGTATCCTTCGTTCGCTACCACAACTACTCAGTTTTTGGTGGTCGACTGCCCCACAGCTTACAACGTCATCCTGGGACGACCAGCCCTTAACCAGCTGAAGGCTATGATCTCCACTCACTTACTTCTGATTAAATTCCCGACCCCATGTGGCACGGGGGTAGTCAAAGGCAACCAAGTATCAGCCAGGTCCTGCTATATGACTTCCGTCAAGAAGAAAAAAGAGGTCAAGCCCTCTATGGCTGTTTATGTCTCCAACACCTGCCCTACCCCAGACGCCCTACAAAATCATTGAGGTCATCCTTCCGGGCACATATAGGCTCCGCGCCACAACCGGCAAGGAACTCGGTCACCCTTGGCATGCCGAGCACCTCCGCTACTTTTACAAGTAAACATATCTTGTACCCCCTGGGGACTTTTTTCTTATCACTTTAATAAATGAATGTCCTACCACGGACACCCCTTTTCTTCATCTTCATTCAAAGTGTTGATTGTTTGTATGGACCTCCGGGCCATCCTACATCCGACCCTACCCATATCCGTACCATGCATTCAAGGGAAGCTAAGTACCATGCATTCAGGCGCGGTTATAGAGAATGCATTCAAGGGAAACTAAGTACCATGCATTCAAGGAAAAATAAATTTCATGCATTCAAGGGAAACTAAGTACCATGCATTCAAGAAAATTTCACAATACCATGTATTAAAAAGAAGGGCATCCTCCCCATAACGGATCGGACACCCTTCCATATCATTAAGTACAAACTTCATAATCAAAAAAGTTTGTAATTTGGTACGGGCCACATCCGACCCGACCATATCACTCAAACAAAAATAGGGTGATGGTCCGCCCACCCCTGCCCCCGGGCCATGTTTGCTTCAGACATTTATTTGGGATCCTCTCCCATGTCATGCTCTCCACCTGTGGATGCTCCATCCTCGGGCTCTTCCCCCTGGGTACCTCCCTCTGGGACGGTGGCATGCCCATCATTACTGCTAGCCCTCTAGCTGACCACACACGCAGTCCCAGTCAAAATCAACGCACATCCCCTCGAGCTCTAATTTGCAATCGTCAAAGCCCATTGCATAGCCGCTGTTATACTCGTTGTCCAACTCCTGCTTGGCTTGGCTCAGCTCCGGCCCGCACTGCTCCAACTCTTGCCTAGCCTGGTCTGCCTCCTTCCTGACCTGCAGTAGCTCGGCCTGCAATGTATTGTTCTGCCCGACCACTTGCCCACCCCCATGTTTCCATACCCCATTCGGGGTCGGGGCACACTTGGCCTCATCGGTGTCCCATCACTTGTAGACGCCTGGTCGGACTCTCATCATCCATGGAATTGCCCTCCCTTAACGAATCGTTTTGAGGAAGCCATGGAATGTCCGACCCCACCACACCTGCCCATCCAAAAAAAACAATAAGATCAGAAGTGCTCGGAATACCAAGACAACACCATGACATATTAGATCACCACTGGTTTCCCACCCCTCATATGTGCTCTTCCACCCTCTAATTTACAACATTCACCCTATTACTTTCCCATGTACAGCCACCAATCATGCACATACCAATATTCACAAAATCAATTCAAGAGGAAGAGCAATGACAACCCAAAGCCTTAACCTGTATTCCCG